>NC_133385.1:33876552-34224661 GCF_049309525.1 Garra rufa | reverse complement strand
TGATATAGAAATAAAATCTTTACAAATGTAAAAAAAAATTGCAATGACATAATATAATGTAATATTAATGCAATATTAATATAATATAATATAATATAATATAATATAATATAATATAATATAATATAATATAATATAATATAATATAATATAATATAATATAATACAATACAATACAATACAATATAATAATATAATTCTACATTTTGCTTGCAAAAACTTTTAATCTGAACACACAAGTACTTTTGAATAGTCTTCAATGCAAAAAAAAATTTGAATCTTGTAGTTAGCATATAAGGGGTTACCAAATGGTCACCATCCATTTCTAGCCCCATTAGGTTTGACATGCAGCTTTTGGTTTAACCAATTTGGAGCAGAGCATCCAACCAATGGCAGATGGGGAGAATATTCTGAAAACCTACTAAAACTGACTTTTTTTGGGCAATTGTAAATGCCAGTGCCTAAAGTTTAGATTGCAGCATAAAAATAACTGCACACCATAATCATAATCACCACAACAAGTGTTCAACACGGTCATCTTCTTGAAGCTGGTGTGATGTTCCCCCCGAGAGGAGCCCGCTGGCCCTGGTCATCTAAACATGAGCGTTCGGCTGATGTGCCGCCCTAGAGCACCAAAGCAACACAGAGAAATGGAAGACTTCAGTGTGTTAATTCAGCAATAAATCACAGGCGGCACACTGGGGGCTCGGCTGAGGGGAACGCACTGATTGAACACTCATTGACTTTGCTGCAGTCTCACCATGAATATTTTACAGTTTGCGAGGGGAGAGGTTATGGTTTTACAAAACACTCGACTAGAGAGTTATGATCAGCTGTATATATTTGATAGGGAAATGGGTAGTACTGAGTTGACAAACACATCTCAAGTTTCACTTCAGGCAAATGTTATCCTGGAAGACATAAACCTGACAAGAAGGTAAGACACTGTAAAAATAAAAAACTGGAGGTGAGTGAGCAAACATACAGCTTATGAGCCCTTGAACCAGAATACTAAGACTTTGTTCCACAAACTAGTGAGCTGTTCAAATAGGGAGCATGTTAAGGCACTATAGATAGATCTGGTTCAAGGGTTCTTCAAAATGATATAACAGCATTGTGTGTGTCCATCATAATGCAAGAAAAAATAATAATTAATAAATCATTTTATTTTTTATCACGAAAAACCAAAACAAAAATATAATATTTTTTTTTCTTGATTTTTTAAATTGGGCACTGATAAAATTATATTATGGTTAAAAAAAGTAAATAAAAATTAAATAAAATTAAATAAATAAATAAATAAATAAATGAAATATTCCAAAATTAAAATTAAATTAAAGGGCATTGAAGAAACGGATATGGTTGAAACATCATTAAATATTAAATAATCATTAAAAATTGTATAATTAAACTTATAATTAATTAATAAATAAACAAACAAACACACAAATAGAGAGACAGAGAGAGTATTGAATTAAATCTATTAAATTAATAATACTACATTTAAAGCAATAAGAAAAATATACATTTACTGCATGCGTTTAATAAAAAAAGACATTTAAATAACAAGGGCACTGATAAAAATTAATGGTAGAAAAAAATTAATAAAATAAAATATGCATTGCAGAAACTGATATGGTGTGGAAAAATTTAATAAAAATAAATAAAATAGTAATATGTAATAAGAATAATAAAAATTAATAATTAAAAACTAAAAACAAACACACATATGATATAATAGTGAATTAAATAATAAATAATTTAAAGTTATAGGAAAAAATAAAAAAGTCACTGCATGCATTTAATAAAAAAAAACATGGGCACTAATAAAATCATGGTATAAAAAAATTATTGCATTAAAATAAAAATTAGTGAAAAAATGGGCATTGAAGAAACTGATTTGGCAGAAAAAAAGGAATAAATAAAAATAAAAACTAGTAATATGTAATGAGCAAATGCTTATAATTAATAAACAAAAACAAACATGTATATAATATAGTCTTGAATTAAATAATTTATTACAATAATTAAAGCTAAAGTAATGAAAAAGATATAAAGTTACTGTGTGTGTTTAATAAAATCACAATAAAACATGGGCACTGATAAAAATTAATGGTAGAAAAAAATGTATAAAATAAAATAAAATAAAATATGCATTGCAGAAACTGATATGGTAGGGAAAAATTTAATAAAAATAAATAAAATAGTAATATGTAATAAGAATAATAAAAATTAATAATTAAAAACTAAAAACAAACACACATATGATATAATAGTGAATTAAATAATAAATAATTTAAAGTTATAGGAAAAAATAAAAAAGTCACTGCATGCATTTAATAAAAAAAACATGGGCACTAATAAAATCATGGTAGAAAAAAATTATTGCATTAAAATAAAAATTAGTGAAAAACTGGGCTGAAAAACTGAAGAAACTGATTTGGCAGAAAAAAGGAATAAATAAAAATAAAAACTAGTAATATGTAATGAGCAAATGCTTATAATTAATAAACAAAAACAAACATGTATATAATATAGTCTTGAATTAAATAATTTATTACAATAATTAAAGCAAAAGTAATGAAAAAGATATAAAGTTACTGTGTGCGTTTAATAAAAACACAATAAAACAGGCACTGATAAAATAATACGGTAGAAAAACTTCATTGGATTAAAATAAAAAATGTGAAAATAAAATAAATTGGGCATTGAAAAAACTAATATGGTAGACATTTTTTTCAAAGCGTCATGTAATAAGCAAAAAATATAATTAATAAAAAACCAAAAACTAACTATATATAGTATTAAATTAAATAATGCATTAAATTAATAATAAATAAATAATTTAGAGTAATAAGAAAAATAAATAAACATAACATTTTTATATAAATAGTTATATTAGATATATAAATATTTAGAATTAAATATAATGTATTTAATTAATACTAATAAATAATATAATGTAAGAGAGACATCTCCACTGCATGGGCACTGAATCATCATGAAAAATCCTATGTTATTATATATGATATAACCTAACAATTTGTGGTTATACTGATCCACAACATAACCGAAGGAGCAGAATGAAACACTGCATCATCATGTGGCCAGCTAAGCAAAATTCTAACTCCAAAATCTGCTTAAATCTGTTGTGAGCCCGGCTGACACGTACCGCTCCAAAACAGTCACTTACAAGGTTTCCTAAGAATGAGGGTGATGCGTTACAAGCCAGCTGCCTATGTAGTCAGCAGACAGTAAGGCAGCTCACGACACTTTGAAACCGAGCCAAAAGCGAGTCTCTGTTCCCATAGGAAACTCGCCTGTGCATTTTTAGTAGAGGCGTCCCATTTTATAGAGATTATATTTCAGAGACGCGAGACTCTTTCTGTAAGTGCTCTTATACTTGCCAAGGTGGTAAAGAGAATAACACACTGGCAGAACAAACAAGGGAAATCATCTGTCTGCACATTTCCCACAACATCTCTGCTCTGCAGTTAATTTTATTAGTCTTCCGCTGGATTTTGAGGGGAGGTATTACATATTCTCAACAGATTTTACTGCTAGGTATTTACTGAGCAGGCTCAGGTTAAGTGCTTTGCTCAAGGGCACAACAGCAGTATAATCCGTACAATATTACTATCAAAGCCCTAACCAGTTTTTTCTCTCACCAGGAGGCGCGGGTTCTCATGAATTTGATCAGCTCATTTGGCCGGTTGGCCTCCATGCTTGCCTTTGCTTGACATTGCAGAATGAAAGTAGGGAATTGCAACAGCATTTTTACATCTTAAGAAGAAAATCGCAATTCTGGGATGTTGTGGGAGGTTGCTTGGTAAATACTTACCAACACTCTTAAAAATAAAGGTGCTTTCTTCAAGCGATGCCATAGAAGAACCATTTTTGCTTCCACAAAGAACCATTCAGTCAAAGGTTCTTTAAAGAACCATCTCTTTCTTACCTTTTTATAATCTGAAGAACCTTCTTTTGTCACAAAGATCCTTTTGTGAAACAGAAAGGTTCTTCAGATGTTGAAGGTTCTTCATGGAACTATTTAGACAAAAATGATTCTTCTATGGCATCGTGAAGCACCTTTGAAATGACCTTTATTTTTAAGAGTGTACTGAACTCAAACAATACATTTCTGCATCCTATTTGGATTACCCTTTAATGAAAGTTTTGTGTCATCTAAATAAAAATTGCTAAATAAAAGATACAAATGATAGGGAAGATCTAAATTGATCAACCGTGACGTAATGTTTTATCCTTGTTCTTGTAAACTTAGCTTTGCCACCACAGGAATAAATTACATTTTAAAATATATTCAGTAAACAATAATAATATTTCACATTATTACTGTTTGTACTGCATTATTGATCAAATAAATGCAGCTTTGGTGAACAATAGAGACCTCCTTCAAAACATTAAAAATCTTACAGACCCCAAAACTACACATACAGTTTGACTTCTGACAAAAGTGTTTGTCCTGAACAGTTAAACTGCCTGCTGTTCTTCAGAAAAATCCATCAGGTCCTACAAATTTTTTGGTTTTTCAGCATTGTTGTGTATTTGAACCCCTTCCAACAATGACTGTATGATTTTAAGATCCATCTTTTCACACTGAGGACAACTGAGGGATTCATATGCAACTATTAAAGAAGGTTCAAACACTCACTGATGCTTCAGAAAGAAACATGATGCATTAAGAGCCGGGGGTGAAAACTTTTGGAATTTGAAAACTATTTCTTATTTTGTCTTCTGGCAAACATGTAAGCATCTTCTGTTGCTTCTGAAGAGCAGTACTGAATAACAAAAATATGATGTTAAGGCAAAATAAGAAAAATATACACATCTTTATTCTGTTCAAAAGTTTTCACCCTCGGCTCTTAATGCATTGTAGTTCCTTCTGAAGCATCAGTGAACATTTGAACCTTCTGTAATAGTTGCATGAGTCCCTCAGTTGTCCTCAGAGTGAAAAGATGGATCTCAAAATTGTACAGTCATTGTTGGAAAGGGTTCAAATACACAAAAATGCTCAAAAACCAAAGAATTTGTGGAACCTGAAGGATTTGTCTGAAGAACAGCAGGCAGTTTAACTGTTCAGGACAAACAAGGGACTCATGAACAACTATCACTAAACAAACAAAAAAAAAAACACATCTGGATCATTCAAGTAACAACACAGTATTAAGAATCAAGTGCATGTAAACTTCTGAACAGGGTTTTATGTGAAATATCTTAGTTGGGTCAGTACTAAATCAAAAACATAACATGCATTTTGAAATGATCACCTCTTATTTTGCTAAAATAATTAACATTTTGTAGATTCCTCAAGGTGTATGTAAACTTTTGACTCAACTTTATGACACATTAAAACTAAATCATTGAAATTAGTAGATGAACTCTCATTTGCTTCCAAAAATCCAGGCGCAACTCAATATTGACTAGACGCTTGACTCAATCCCTCCTGTACAATACAATATCCTGCACCGCAGTTAATCATTCAGCCACGACAGGTGTCTGGATTACGGCTCTAATTAGTGACCTAAAACAAGAGTCTGATTTATATGCAGTCGTTGTAAGTCTTCCTAAACAGACTGTTAAATTCAGGTTCAAGGGCTCGCAAAGGCTGTTTCGTGTATGAATGCGACGGGATGCTCAACCATTTGATTTGCTCGAACAATATAGAAATAGCACATTTGAAAAAAAATGAAAGCGTATCTGGTTCAAAACTGACGATAAACATACCAGGTATGAGCTGAAAAAGACGTTTGCCGCAGACGTTTGTCGCAGCATGCCTTTGTTAGAAAGATCCATGATGGGCCACAGTAATTAAGGAGGAAAAACTCTTGCAGCAAAAACTGGTGCCAGAAACACATTTTAAGACCGGACTAATCCCTTAAGCCTTTCTTTGCCATGCTACAGTTGATTTTAGACTCATTTATAATGATCTGTTCAAATCCATTTTTCCTCGTTAAAAATCAAATGTTCTAGAGTCAAGTGCTTCGCGCCCTCGGGGCATTAAAAGTTGCACCGCAAATGTTATGGAAATTGAACGGTCAAGGCTAGTACCTCAAGAAAAGAAGCAAAGGTTCGGTTTTCACTGGCCATCCATTCAGAGAGCTATCGGCTTTTATAATTTATCAAAAGACCAGAGGTACTCAACTGTGGAGACAGTATCTAATAACCACAGACCTCAGGGCCGCCGAATGACGCAGAATAACTATTCATTCACGTTTTCAAGCGACTACTGACTCTAAGGATGGTGATTTAGTTAGCGCCTCTGAATCATTCTTTCTCGTTTTTTTGAAGACAAACAGTTTGTTTGGCAATTCAGCCACCAAAGAACATTAACAACAATCTGACCCTCATAAAAGCCAGAATAGCTTCTCTATGGCGACATCCCACTGGGATCAAGCGACCGTTGTGACAGCTGAAACCCAGCAAGCACATTTAACCCTGTGTGAATGCAGGTTAAATGGCTTCCATTGTGCTGTAATTGCAAAATAGTTGTTCGTTATATAATTAGCATCAATTAGTCAGTAATTACGGCAACTCCGTGCTCATCATCGGTTCTTACAGAGACCCATGCGAATGAGAGTCGGATCATACCGCTATTGACAAATCTTTATTGCAGCCACAATCATAATACAGCATGCAATAAAAGCCAAAGCCATAACGCTCCACACAGATTGACAGAGGGGCTGAGATTCTGTGGAAATCCTCCAAAAAACCAAGCACAAAAAGCCAGGACACAGGGGGATGATTCTGTCATCAACTCGACTCACTGATCGCCATTCGCGGCCACAGGTTGTTGAGGCCAACTTTCAATCTTCAGACAAAAGGTGCGTTCAGTACTGACATTTCATCCACTGACTCTTTTTTCATTTTCTGTCACTCGTCTATTTTTTCCTCAAGTCTCCCTAGATTCCTGGAAGAAAGGTAATTTTGAAGTTTCATAAAGTTCCCATTGTTCACAGACATTGAAAGACCGAACGCTTTCTGTTTCTAGACGGACTTGACGTAAATCGAAACGGCAAACTGTAAGACAAAAGTACACTACTAGGTTTCTTAATTTATTTCTATCCATCGCCCTTGACTTTAAAACAACAGAGAGAGAGATGGACGAGCTCAGAATGCTCTTTTGTTTATAAATAGCTGAAGTGTTTGAAGCGTTACAGATAAAAATGGCTCTTTGAGGAGAGCGGATGGATCGGAGCATCTATGGTAGAGTGGCGCGAAATAGGACGATCAGCACCGCTGTTAAAAGCATCATTGCGCATAACCTTCTCAACGTCCATGACAGGTCAGTTAACCTTTTATTAAGGATAATTATGACCCCAATTTCCTTTAAGACAGTATAGCATGCGATGACTATCCATGGAGGCCGCCAGCACCCTGCTAATAAGACTCTGGAGATAAACGCTCAAATATTAGATCTCGCTAGGGCACAAGATCAAGGTTAAATTTTCTCTGTCATTGAAGAGCGTTTTCTTTACAGTATATTCTTACACTTAAAATTCAAGTGTGCCATGTTTTTCTTTTTCTTTCTTAAGCTCTTCTTTGCATTTGCAGTGATACGGCTCAGCCAATAGTGAGAGTAGGACCACAAGTTTGTCTGCCCAGGTGAAAAAAACAGCATGTGCTAGTTAGCTAGTTTTGATGCTGGTTAGGTATATTTTGAGCATAAACCAGTTAAGGACCAGCTTAAACCAGCACCAAAACCTACCTAACCAGCATCCCAGCATCAAAACTTACCTACACCAGCTTTTCCCACCAATTGTGTGTTGAGTGTTTTTCGAAAACCTGGTAAACTTAAATACAATAGATGCATTAGCAGTTCTGTTCTTGTGCAGTTAGACGAACAAAACTGGTACATTTTACCTCAGTGAAACGTAGTAGCGATCCTCAAAATAGAAAGACAAGGTCACCGAAAAGCAAATGGCAGAGTGGACTTCACAGGATATTCAGTCAGTTGAGGTGCATAGTGATGAAGTATACATCAAACAACTTCACAGGAAGTGGACAGGAAAATTTACCCATCAGCCATTACACACCACCTAACAACATGAGACTACTAGCAGACACACAGTTGAAGTCAAAAGTTTACATACACCTGGCAGAATCTGCAAAATGGTAATTATTTTTTTTATTTAGTACTGACCTGAATAAGATATTTCACATAAAGGACATTTACAAATAGTCCACAAGAGAAAATAATAGTTGGCCCTGTTCAAAAGTTTTCATACACTTGATTCTTAATACTGTGTTCTTACCTGAATGATCCACAGCTGTGTGTGTTTTTTTTTTTTTTAGTGATAGTTGTTCATGAGTCTCTTGTTTGTCCTGAACAGTTAAACCGCCTGCTGTTCTCCTGAAAAATCCTTCAGGTCCCACAAATGTTTAGATTTTTCAGCATTTTTGTGTATTTGAACCCTTTCCAACAATGACTATGATTTTGAGATCCATCTTTTCACACTGAGGACAACTGAGGGACTCATATGCAACTATTACAGAAGGTTCAAATGCTCACTGATGCTCCAGGAGGAATTGCTTTAAGAGCCAGGGGGTGAAAACTTTTGAACAGAATAAAGATGTGTTTATTTTCTTATATTGCCTAAATATCATATTTTGTTCATTTAGGACTGCCCTTCAGAAGATACTTACATGTTTCCCAGAAGACAAAATAAGTTTAATTTACCCTGATTTTCAAATTCCAAAAGCTTTCACCCCCCGTCTCTTAATGCATCGTGTTTCCTTCTGTTGCATCAGTGACCATTTGAACCTTCTGTAATAGTTGCGTATGAGTCCCTCAGTTGTCCTCAGTATCAAAAACGGTTCAAATACACAAAAATTCTAAAAAAAACAAAAATAATTTGTGGAACCTGAGGGATTTTTCTGAAGAACAGCAGGCAGTTTAACTGTTCAGGACAAACTCATGAACAACTATCACTAAACACTAAGCATTACTAAATTTAGGGGGTTCAAGTATAATGAATTATACAATATTATGTTTTTTTTTTGTTTGTTTTTTATATCTATTTCCATATTTAACAACATAATAGTCATGCATCAGCAAGTTTAGTATGATGAATTATATCACAAAAAAATGTGTTTATGCATTTAAAATATATTTATTAAATATTTAATTTAAACTATTTTTAATAAATATTCAAAAATAAAATTAATGTGTATAATTGTTAACTACCATTATCAATAATTATTAATAATTCACGTATTATTAATTATATGAAGGCATTCATAATAATATTATAAAATTACACTGAGATACTTTTTTTTTTTTTTTCAAAATTATCAATAATATCCCTATTCCACATATGTGCCTCAAATGCAGTCTCTGTTCAATAATGTAGCAGGTGTTCAGAATAAGCAATATTCAGATTCTTCCCACAGAGTGTTTAGGGAGCCGAGAACATTGTGTAGGACCCCTTGAATCAGAATGCGGCTAGACTATTAGGTTGAGTCATGAGCAGAAGGTCATCCAACTAACCGGCTGAATGGCTTCGTCACCTGTTGAAATGCATCTGCAGACGGTTGTCCTGGAGGAATGGACCTCGTTCGGTGTTAACCTGAACTTACAGTTGAGCTGACAGCAGCCTCAATCAATCCAGAAGCAGCTATCAGCTCTCATCACCGCGTCCTCCAGCCCTCTCAGCAGACAGATAAGTGTGTCACACACTACGGCCCATCTGCCCTGCAGTAATTACAGTCTGACCTCCCTGAATTTCTCCATATCGGTCTATATACAGATGCATCGACCACAAATAGCTTCCATTCTTCAGGATTTCTTGCTTGCCATTCAGAAGCGTTATACTTTTCCACACAATTAAACGCGCAATCCATGCATTTTTACATATTACAAAATCTTTAAAAGAAGAATAGTACATTTTAAAATATGGTCATAGATTAATACCCTTAAACATACAAGAACTCCAAACCCTATCTGCCAATATGACAAAAATACTAAGTGTACCTTTAAATGCTTTTTTGCCGTTGTTGTATAACCATATTAGAAAATGGAATTAAAATGGAATGGAGTTATCATGATTCAGGTTGTCCACCCACCTGCGTCACCACTAAGCAAATAATCCCACATGAACTCAATATGGATTCCTGATAACTTCAGCCTAATTTAGTTACAACTGTATTATTACATTTTTATATATTTTTATTTTTCACCAAAAGTACAACTTCTAAACTTTAAAAATGGATGCAAAACAGTTAAAAAAGCTTGCATAACAGATTTCCATGCTTGCATATTGGTTATGGCTCAAAAATAAAATGAAGAAAAAAGCTAGCGTATCAGATTTCCATGATTGCATATTAGTTATGGCTCTAAAAAAAATAAAAAATAATAATAAAAAAATAATAAAATAAGCTTGCATATTAGACATCCTGTTTGCATATTGGTTATGGCTCAAAAATAAATAAAATAAAGAAAAAAGCTAGCGTATCAGATTTCCATGATTGCATATTGGTTATGGCTCTAAAAATAAAATAAAATAAAATAAAATAAAAGCTACAGTAGCATATCAGATTTCCATGATTGCATATTGGTTATGGCTCTAAAAAAAAAAAAATAATAATAATAATAAAAGGCTTGCATATCAGACATCCTGTTTGCATATTGGTTATGGCTAAAAGATAAAATAAATTAAAATAAATAAAGTACAATAAAAAAAACTTATTAAAAAAGCTTGCATATCAGACATCATGTTTGCATATTGGTTATAGCTTAAAGATTTTTTTTTTAAATTAATTAATTAATTAATTAATTAAATTAAAGAAAAAAGATAGCATATCAGATTTCCATGATTGCATATTGGTTATGGCTCTAATATATATATATATATATATATATATATATATATATATATATATATAAAAAAATAAAAGGCTTGCATATCAGACATCCTGTTTGCATATTGGTTATAGTTTAAAACAAAACAAAACAAAACAAAACAAAATAAAATAAAATAAAATAAAACAAAACAAAACAAAACAAAACAAAAGGCTTGCATATCAGACATCCTGTTTGCATATTGGTTATGGCTCAAAGATAAAATAAATTAATAGCTTGCATTTCAGACTTCCATGGTTATGGCCCAAAGATAAAATAAATTAAAATAAATAAAGTACAATAAAAAAAATAATTTAAAAAGCTTGCATATCAGACATCCATGATTGCATATTGGTTATGGCTATAAAATAAAATAAAATAAAATAAAATAACAGCTTGCATTTCAGACTTCCATGGTTATGGCTCAAAAATGGCTCTAAAATAAATAAAATAAAATAAAATCTGAAATAAAACTTCAATTTTTTACATTTTATAAACTGAATACTAAGCTGAGACAATGCTCAATGAGTGTTTTGCATTTTAAATGAAACTAAATAAAACATTAAAAATTAAAATTAAGCAAGTACTTTGGCTGAATTTTGAATCTGCTGTGATTAAAAACTGGGCACTGCTAGACAAAGCATTTTTATATTCCAATGTCCTAGCTTCCTTAAGTACAAAAAGAATCATTAAGTGAAATCGGAATCAGAACCAGAATCATTACATTCCTTCCAATCCCTAATGCAATTTGACTGTCATTGGAATTGCAGCTGCGATTTTGTGTCTTGGGGGCATGTGAAATGCGTACTTAAAGCAAGGTAATTAAGAGGCGGGCGCTGTGCTCCCCTGGGCTGCTGGCATTAGTGAGGTATCAGCCGGACTACTGTAATTTACCTGTGCGCGCAGCCACTGTGACAGAGCTCCAGTCCAGAAGGAAAGCTGTTGCTTCAGAGACCGCCTTCAATGTGAGCATCTGTCTGCCTAATGGTCTATCTGCACTGCGAATATAGACTACAGAAGCACATTTGAACCTTACTGATGCCATGGACCACTGCCAAAGTCCGTTTGGATGTTTAAGTCCAAAAGTAAATTCAGGTTCCAGGTCCATTTGATGTTAAATGGTATTAGAGTTAAAAGCTTATGGAAAACCATTTTACTTGCACTATCAATAGACAACCAGTATTTAAAAAATGTATGTGGTAACATCATAAGGTTCCTCAATAATGTTGTCAAGGTCAATAGTTTACATACACCTTGCAGAATCTGCAAAAATGTTATTTTACCAAAATGCATGTTATTTTTTATTATCACTGACCTGAATAAGATATTTATTTACATATAGTCCACAAGAGTAAATAGTTGAATTTATAAAAATGACTGTTCAAAAGTTTACATACACTTATTTCTTACCTGAATGATCTATACCTGTGTGTTTTTGTTCAGTGATAGTTGTTCATGAGTCCCTTGTTAGTCCTGAACAGTTAAACTACCCGATGTTCTTCAGAAAAATCCTTAAGGTATCACTTTTGTTTGGTTTTTCAGCATTTTTGTGCATTTGAACCTATTTTAACAATGACTGTATGATTTTGAGATCTATCTTTTCACACTGAGGACAACTATTACAGAAGTTTTAAATGCTAACTGATGCCTCAGAAGGAAACAATGTATTAAGAGGGGGGTGAAAACTTTTGAATTTGAAGATCAGGGTAATTTTAACGTATTTTGTCTTCTGGGAAACATGTATGTATCGTCTGTAGCTTCTGAAGGGCAGTACTAAATGTAAAAAATATGATATTTAGGCAAAGTAAGAAAAATGTACACATCTTCATTCTTTTCAAAAGTTTTCACCCCCGGCTCTTAATACATTTTTTTTTTTTTTTCTGGAGCATCAGTGAGCATTTGAACCTTCTGTAATAGTTGCATATGAGTCTCTCAGTTGTCCTCAGTGTGAAAAAATGGATCTCAAAATCATACAGTCATTGTTGGAAAGGGTTCAAATACACAAAAATGTTGAAAAATCTAAGAATTTGTGAGACCTGAAGGATTTTTCTATTCAGGACAAACAAGGGACTCATGAACAACTATCACTAAGCAAAAAAAAAAAAAAAAACAGCTGTGGATCATTCAGATAACAACACAGTATTAAGAATCAAGGGGATGTAAACTTTGAACAGGGTAATTTTTATAAATTGTGGACTGTATATAACATCTTTAATGTGAACTCTCTTATTCAGGTCAGTGCTAAATAAAAAATAACATGCATTTTGTATGATCCCTCTTATTTTGGTCAAATAATTAACATTTTGCATATTGTGCAAGGTGTATGTAAACTTTTGACCTCAAATGTAAATTAGTTAAATTTGATATTATGTAATTGTTATTTAATTATTTAAATAATTTAATTAAATAAATGAATACAAAATAATTAAATAATTTGCAGAAACACTCATTATTTCATTTAACTAAGATAAACTAAAAGCTAGCTCACTCAAAGATATCATTTCAGGTTTATTTTAGATTCAGACATGACCAGAAGTGAGTTGTTTACATCGAATTAGTCTGTCCATTTTCACCAATTTGACTCGATCTGCAGACCATTTCCAAACACAGCATCAGACATTATCGCATTTGTGGTGTAATCAGCCTATCGTAGTGATAAAGAGAACATAAGAGGCGAGCATTATCATATTGATGGTAATGAACCAATCACAAGGACATGAAGGTCCACAACAAGCTCAGTGGAGGCCAAAAGAGACACTATGCATGCTATTGCATGACCTCGTGTTTATTGTTTTGTAATCTAAACTCTTTCGCTGCCTCCTCAGTTCTGTGCAATGAAAACGTCTTATATCTGCTAGCGGCCTTATATATGAGCAACACTGCAGTGTTTAGCACTGTTATGTGTTCCGCACGGCAGGACGGATGCGAAAATAAGAGGTGTAATCAAATGATCTATACCGTGGCTTAAAGTAAATCAGCAGGCTAATAATTTTACTGAAGGAGCTTCGAGATAAATAATAACATCAGATTAAAGTCTGGGCTGCATATTAATTATGGAAACAAGGGAGCCAGCCGGTAATTTCAGTGGGTGAAATGAATCACAATATAGTTCAATCAATTTTACGCAGAAGCTACAGGATTCTGCGTCGCGCTCCCAGGTGGCGACGGGGGCGGGATGGGGGCGAGTGGCAGGATGCCAATTCAATCCCCAGATAGTGGACAGCGCTTTTGTACCCTTGGGCAGGGCATTCAGCGCGAGATTGCCAAAAGGGTGCTAAAGCACAAAGAACCCAATAACCTGCCTTTTCTTACTTCCTCTGGTATTCACTTGGAAAAACAGACACGAGGAATCTGTCTGGACCACAGCGCTGGCAGGAGGAAAAAAGGATTTGTTTGAGTCCTAACACGCTGTACGAGCACAAGTAATAGAGATACATCCCTTAGCAGAAGTACTGCGGTCATACCATGGTACAGCGATGCTATCAGATAGTAACACTGTGGTACTTTGATGTATATCACAGTTTTTGCAAGGTACTCCAAAGTAGCTCCAAGAATACTGTGGTACTTTTTGTTAAGTGAACACCTTTCCATTTGTTAACTTAGTTAACATGAACTAATATTACTTACAGTTGGGGTCAAAAGTTTATTCTTTTACCAAAATGCATGTTATTTTTTATTTAGTACTGACCTGAAAAAGAAATTTCACATAAAAGACATTTACATAAAGTCCATGAAAGAAAATAACAATTGAATTCATAAAAATGACCCTGTTCAAAAGTTTGCATTCACTAGTTTTTTTTAATACTGTGTGAAAAATCCTTCAGGTCCTACAAACTGTTTGGTTTTTCAGTATTTGTGTATAATTAAACCCTTACCATTGAGATCCATCTTTTCACACTGAGGACAACTGAGGGACTCGTATGCAACTATTACAGAAGGTTCAAACGCTCACTGATGCTCCAGAAGGAAACACGATGCATCAAGAGCCGGAGGTTCATTTAACCCCCAGGGTAAATTTAACTTGTTTTGTCTTTTGGGAAACATGTAAGTATCTTCTTTAGCTACTGAAGGGCAGTACTAAATAAAATAAAAAAAATATATTTAGGCAAAATAAGAAAAATGTACACATCTTCATTCGGTTCAAAAGTTTTCACCTCCTGGCTCTTAATGCATTGTCTTTCCTGCTGATGTAAATACTATGGTACTGCCATTCAGCGATATATTAAAGTACCATGGTATTCTCATTATTGCTCCATGGTACTGTCACAGTACTCTCTGTAAGAGAAGTACAATGGTATGCATTCTAAATGGTAATACTATGGTACCTTGAAATATATCATGTGACTGAATTTCGTATACTAACATGTAAAGCACTTCCAAAAACACCATAGTACCCCAGCTAACCCAGAATAAAAATGTTGCTGTTGTTCCCAATAAGTTATGAAAGCATTCTTAGAATGCTCAGTCATTCAGTTTTTTTTCTTGTTAATGTGAACATTACAAGACATTAAGGGAATGTTCAATTATCCTTTTGCAAACAAGGAATGCTACTTATGAACATTCTGTTCCCTGAATCATCTGAAACAAGTAGTTAGTTGTTTAAAAAGTACACTTAAAAAAACATTAGATTAATGTCCTACTAAAACAAAAAAAAATAATAATAATAATTTTAAAAAACTGTGTTTTAACATTTTGGTAAATGTCACTAAAGTAATATGACAGTTTAAAACCTACCGTGCTATTGAAATTATCATGTATTTACATGTACTTAAGGGAGCTTCTAAAATACTATGGTACTCATATTGTACTGCAAATCTCCAAAACCATGGTACTTTATTAATTATCATGTAAATACTATGGTAAATAAATTTCAGTACCATAGTGTATCTCAGTAATATGAGACACTGTAAATTGCACCATGGTATACGGTGATGATATCAGAAGAAATTACTATGGTACTTCAATATTTACCAGGGTACTGGTATTTGCATGGTATGCCAAGGAAGTTCCAAAAATACTATGGCAATACCATAGTACTTTTTATTAAGTGATTCACATACTATGGTATTTACATACTATGGTATTATTTACATGCCTCTTAATTAGTACCATGATTTTACCTTTACTGCACCATGGTACTGTCAGAGTACTTTTCTGTCATATACACTACCAGTCAAATGTTTTTGAACAGTAAGAGTTTTAATGTTTTTTAAAGAAGTCTCTTCTGCTCACCACGCCTGCATTTATTTGATCCAACAGCAAAAACAGTACAATTTTGAAATATTTTTTACTATTTAAAATAACTGTTTTCTATTTAAATATATATTTTAAAATGTAATTAAACCATGTGCTTTCAAAGCTGAATTTTTAGCCTCATTGCTCCAGTCACATGATTCTCCAGAAATTACTCTAATATTCTGATTTGCTACTCAAAAAATATTTATTTTAATTGTTCTTTCTAGAATTTCTAGATATATAGTCAGAATTGTGAGATATAAACTCACAATTGCTAGAAGTCATAACTTGCAATTCTGACTTTTTTCATAGAATTGGCAGACATAAACTCACAATTGCGAGTTACTGTATAAACACCAGTTCTAAGGAGGGAAAAAAAGACTGATATGTTCACAGAATTGCCAGTTTATATCTCACAATTCTGACTTAATTGCGAGTTTATATCTCGGAATTTTGACTTTAAAACTCGTTTTAAAAGTTTATATCATGCAATTGCGACTTTATTTTTCAGATTTGCGAGTGTATATCATGCAATTCTGACTTTATTTCTCAAAAGTCATAATTGCAAGATACAAACTTGCAATTGCAAGAAAAATAGTCAGAACTGTGAGATAAAAATGTGCAATTCTGACTTTATAACTCGCAATTTTGTGTTTATCTCTCACAATTCTGAGAAAAGAAGTCTGAAATGTGAGATAAGTCGCAATAACCTTTTTTTTTTTTTATTCAGTGGCAGAAACAGCTTCCATACATTTCAGTACAATGTAGGGTGACCACCCGTCACGCTTTGCGTTGTACCGCACAGCATTTTCACCCCTTGTCCCACACGTCGCATATAAAACGGACACGCTTTTTCTTGCTAGTGCGCGCTCAGAAAAACTAATGTAAATCAGTATTTATACAGCATAACAGTAGAAAATATCTCACACGTGTCCCACAACAGATCTATTGCCAGGGTCACCCTAGTACCACGGTATTTTGCTTACAAAAAAGTATCTTGGTGCAGTGATTTTATGAAATATATGCACTGAAATGTATATACCATGGTATTTTTCGTAACTGATGCCATTACATTACTCAGTAATCGTTTTGTACCTCGAAGAATACCATGGTACAGATGCTGAACATGGTCACACTATTTTGTATCCTGAAGACGTGAGAGTGAGTTTCATCATTCTCCTAAAATCTAACAGAATAACAGCAGGCCTCTCCGCTGAGCCGTGAGCGAGCAGAGGCCGTGACCGCCGGCTCATTCTCAAATATGTGGCGGCACAATCGTATTACTCATCTCCATGGAGACCCTCGCAGGTCCCTTTACCGCACGGCGCGGTGCAGCGCAGTGGGCCACCCCACAGGCAGGACCGGGGCGCACGGGGAACTCAACAGGCCGATTAGATTTTTCACCCCTTGCGTTTTTTTTACCCTCCCTCCCACCTGTTTTCTCCACAGCGTCGGAGCTGAGTGAATCTCACAAGACCACCAGCATCAGACGCGCGTTCAGCAGGTTGAGCGCAGCGGCACTGGCGCCATAGCAACAGTGTCAATTCATTCATTCGACCAGCCTTGAACTCTACAATTACTGCTGCTGCACAAGCAGATGTTCCTGCTGAGACTGAACACAGTGTGAGTGACAAAATGCAGGGCTCGCCAGTCACGGCGGGTATTAGAGGAAACGCCGCGCTCTTAAACCGACTTTTTTTACACAACACTTACTTAAGACTAAAGCCAGTGTTATTGGATTGACAGGCGGATTTACAGGAGTCTGAAAACGTAATGTGCACTGTACACTATAGATACGAGGATAGAAATGGATCGAATATGGCTGAGATTCCCACAACGTTTTTAAGAGCTGAACCGCTATGACCTAAAATATTTACATAAACTGAAATTCAAAGTTGATATTTCAACAACAAATTTGCATGCTTTATCAAAGTTAATATAGAAACAAATAAACAAATAAATTATAAATAAATTAATGCATTGAAATACCATAAATGTAACTTATTAAACATTTATGGCAAACAACTAAAATGATAAATATAACTAAATAAAACAAACTATATGAACATTTTTTTAAAACTAATAAAATCACTAAAACTGTAAATAAAAATGTATAAAAACAGAAAAGATAAAATAAATACAATTTTATTTAAAAACTATATTTAAATTATACTGATACTATGCTGCTCCCTAATATTAGTAAACGGTGATATGACATGTAAATATAGCCTTTTTTTAATAATGTTACTAAATGCATTTTTTTTATTCTAAAAATCATTATTATCATTTAAATTTCACACAATTTCACAAATAACTTACAAGTAACACACTGAATAAGGCAAGTAACAATGGAATTATTATATATTTTTAGTTGTATCCAAAAATATGTATTACAGTTAATAGGCAAAACATTTTTTTAAATGATTTACTTTAAGTATTGTAACATATATATAAAGTAAATAATATATATAAAAAAAGATAATATAGAAATTATTTAAAATACAATGCAATAAGTACATTACCCTCAACTCAGTACTTAGTTGAAAGCCTCAAGACTTTTAGCTTTTTGCATATGATGCAACAAGATTTGCACATCAACATTTGGCAAATATCTGCCATTTTTCACCTCAGCTCTTAAGCTCTGTCAGCTTGGATGGTTCTGGCAGACATTTTCAGGTTTCTCCAGAAATGTTTGATTGGGTTCAAGCCCAGGCTGTGGCTGGGCCACACAAGGACATTCACAGAGTTGTCTATAAGTCACTCTTGCTGTGTGCTTAGGGCCATTGCCCTGTTGGAAGGTGAACCTTCTGCCCAGGTCTGAGGTTCTGAATGCTCTGGACTGGGTTTTAATTAAGGCTCTCTCAATATTTTGGTTCACTGAGCTTTTCTTCTTTGACGAATCCCTCAGTCCTTGCCACTGAAAATGTCATGTGCAGGTGATAAGCAGTGCTTGATTTCCTCCATACATGATGTTTGGAAATAAGGTTCATCAGACCAGAGAATCTTGTTTCTCACAGTCTGGGAGTCCTTTAGGTGATTTTTTTTTTTTTGCAAATTCCAAGTGTGTTTTCATGTGTCTTCACTGAGGAGAGGATTGAGTCTTGCCACACCACCATAAGCCCAGATCGGTGGAGTGTTGCAGTGATGTTTTTCCTTCTGTAAGTTTCTCCCATCTGCATATATGATCATGCAGCTCAAATAGAGTGACCATCAGGTTCTTGCTCACCACTCTAGCCAAGACCTTTCTCCATCAATTGCTCAGTTTGGCCAGAGAGTCATGGTTGTTTCAAACTTCTTCCATCAAGGTCAATTAAGGCTACATGCTTCTGTGAACCTTCAATGCAGCAGAATCTTTTCTGAACTCTTTCCCAGATGTGTGGCTTGATGCAATCAAAGCTCTACAGGCAGTTTGTTGTTTATTTTTTAGCTCAGGGCTTGGTTTTTGCACTGACATGCATTTTCAGCTGATAGACTTTTTATAAAAACCTGTTTGCCTCTCCAAATCTTACCCATTTCAGTTGAATTTGCCGTTATGGCGTATGGGGTGTAGACCAATGTGGAAATAACGCTATTTAAAGCAGTTTAGCACAAGGCAGCAACGTAACAAAATGTGAAAAAAATGATGGCGTGTGAATACTTTTGCAAGGCACTGTATGTATTCATATTTATATATGATTTATATTATATATACACACACACATACATGTATGTGTGCATATGTATACATGCATATAAATATACACAGCATTTGCACGTTATATAAACAAACTTTTATTTTGGACGCGATTAATCGATTTGACAGCACTAATAAAAAGCAATCAGATTTACAGGTGCTGAACATTACTGAAGCCCATGTCCACCACCAAATACAAAAAATTAAAAAAAAGGTTATTGGTGACTTATCTCACATTTTAGACTTTTTTTCTCAGAATTGCGAGATACACACTCGCAATTGCGAGTTATAAAGTCAGAATTGCAATTGTATGTATCACAATTCTAAGAAATAAAGTTGCAATGGCGAGAATCCTTATTTAAGTTTTGTGTCAGAATTGTGTGATATAAACTATGAACATATCAGTCTTTTTTCTCCTCAAATTTGGGCTTTATAACTCACAGTTGCAGAATTGTGAGTTCTCACTTTATAACTTGCAATTACAAGTTTACGTGACACAGTTCTGAGAAAAAAAAGCACAATTGCAAGATACAACAAGAGTGAAATTTTTTTGAAAAATTAAGGGGTATGAATACTTTCGCAAGTCAGTGTATGTATTCATATTTATATATGATTTATATTACATTATACACACATGTATGTGTGCATATGTATACATAGAAATATACACAGCATATGCACATGCTATATAAACAAACTTTTATTTTGGATGTGATTAATCGCGATTAATTGACTTGACAGCACTAGTAAACTTGTAATCTGATGCGGACATTTACAGCTGCTGAACAATAAGGAAGCCCATTTCCGCCACTGAATAAAAAAAATCATTGTGACTTCTCACAATTTAGACTTTTTTTCTCAGAATTGTGAAATATAAACTTGCAATTGCGGATTATAAAGTCAGAATTGCGAGATATAAACTTGCAATTCTGAGAAATAAAGTCAGTATTGTGTGATATAAACTTGCAATTGTGAGAAAAAAGTCACAATTGTGAGATAAAGTCACAATTGCGAGTTATAAAGTCAGAATTGCGACTTTATATCTCACAATTCTGAGAAATAAAGTTGCAATTGCGAAAATCCTTATGTAAGTTTTGTGTCAGAATTGTGTGATATAAACTCACAATTGCAAGTTATTTAAATCAGAATTGTGAGAAAAAAAGTCAAAATGAGTTCTGACTTTATTTCTCGATATTGTGAGTTTATACCCGGCAATTCTGACTTTATAACTTGCAATTGTGAGTTTATATCTCACAATTATGAGGGGAAAAAAAGTCAGAATTACGAGTTTATATGACGCAATTCAGAGAAAAGAAGGCAGAATTGCAAGATACAATAAGAGTGAAAAATGTGATAAAATGAAGGGGTATGAATACTTTTGCAAGACAATGTATGTATTCATATTTATATATGATTTATATATATACACACACACACATGTATACACACATGTATGTGTGCATATAAATATACACAGCATACACACGTTATATAAACAAACTTTTATTTTGGAATGCGAATAATCACAATTATTCGACTTGACAGCACTAGTAAAAAGCAATCTGATGCACAGGTCTAAATTTAATCACGCGAATTGACATTTAATTTATTTTCACATTTAATTTTAATTGCGACAGCAAAAAAAAATGTGTGGCATTTTTGTTCCATTTTTGCCACAGTCTCTGTTAATTTTCAACCCTGGTTACTACAATTTTTATCTTTGCAATGAAAATACCATGGAGTATTTCAAAGCCCCATAGCATTGGCATCATTGTACCATGGCACTGTCATAATTTTTGTAAGCGTTTACCACCTAAGCAGCGGGTTTGTCAAAAGCCTGTCTAAAAAGCAGGACTAAGGCAGCGCTGTGGTGCTCAGCGGGCTCTCAGCACTGTTAGCAAAATGTCAGAGTAAAAACACTCAATAACATTTAGATTTTTTTTTTAAATCAAGGGAGGGCGAAAAAAAATCCCACAATCCCCTTGCAATCAGCACTAACAACTATAGACAGGAACACAGCGAGTGCAACTTGCAAACAACAGAGCTTGGTTTACTTTCCGTCATGCCCGCGGTTAATGCGGCGCGACTAAACGCACCATTTGTTTGGGTAGAAAAGACCGCAGTCTGTGCTTTTCCAGCTCGAGTCGTCCTGACAGGTGAAGGC
This sequence comes from Garra rufa, assembly GCF_049309525.1. Classification (NCBI taxonomy): domain Eukaryota; kingdom Metazoa; phylum Chordata; class Actinopteri; order Cypriniformes; family Cyprinidae; genus Garra; species Garra rufa. Next base: position 34,202,734 of record NC_133385.1, on the reverse strand, counting down.
GCCGTTATCTGTGCCAGTGACAGTCTGAGAACATGGCAAAGGAGCAACACTTTGAGTCTTTCTATAAAGGCTCGCAAGTTAATGAATTAATGTGCAGTGCCTTCATTCTCATGGAAACACTCATTAACACTGCATTTGACTTGCACTGAGGAATTTTGCTTTAATTAAATATCCCTTCATTTAGATTTTGCTATACTGTGCTAGATATATTTGTGCAGCTATAAGTGGCATGACTGTTTTATGTGATTTACAGGTGCTGAATAATATGGAAGCCCATTTCTGAATGAAAAACAAAAAGTTATTGTGACATTTCATCTCACAATTCAGACTTTTTTCTCAGAATTGTGAAATATAAACTTGCAGTTGTGAGTTATAAAGTCAGAATTGTGAGATATAAACTCGCAATTCTATGAACAGTCTTTTTTTTCTCCTCAGAACTGGACTTTATAACTCGCAATTACTTCTGAGAAAAAAGTCAGAATTGCAAGTTTATCACAATTCTGAGTTTATATCTCACAATTCAGAGAAATAAAGTCAGAACGACAAGAAAAAAGTCAGAATTGTGAGTTTTTCTCAATTGTGAAAATCTTGCAGTGAGTGAGAATCTCGCATAATTATGACTTTATAACTTGAAATTGTGTCTCGCAAATCTGACTTAACTTGCAATTTTGAGTTTATATTGTGAGAAAAAAGAAGTCAAAAGTTTATCAAAAAATTTTAATCACAATTTTATTGCAAGTTTATCACGCAATTATCACTTTATAACTAGAAATTGAGTTTATATCACACAATTCTGACTTTATAACTCACAACTGTGAGTTTATATCTCACAATTCTGAGAAGAAAAGTCAGAATTGCAAGAAAAAAAAGTCAGAACTGAAAGTTTCTCACAATTTTGACTTCATAACTCGCAATTGTAAGTTTATATCTCTCAATACTGAGAAAAAAAGTCAGAATTACGACTTTATATCATACAATTCTGACTTTATTTCTCGCAATTGTGAGTTTATATCTTACAAATTTGAGAAAAAAGTCAGAATTACGCACTTATATTATGCAATTCTGAGAAAAAAAGTGAGCAATTGCGAGTTTATATCTACTGCTAGATATAAACTCAGAAATGCACAATATAATCTCACAATTCAGAGAAAAAAGGTCAGAATTGCAGCAATTGACTTTATTTCTCACACTTGTGAGATTATATCTAGCAATTTTGAGAGAAAAAAAGTCAGAATATTGAGATGTAAACTCGCAATTGTGAGAAAAATGTCATAATTGTGAGATAAAAAGTCGCAATTACCTTTTTTATATTTTACTATTCTGCGGCGGAAACAGGCTTCCATAGAACAATGTCCAAATATCCATGCTAAAATTAAAAATATATTAATAATCATATTCATAGGCTCATTTACAAAATTAAAAATGAATTAAATCTTTGTTTAATAAAAATAAAATAACTTCCCTTCAAAGTTCGGAGTAAATAAATTTACTTCATTCCCTGGATTATCCAAAAATAGTCTTATAGTTAAAAAAATAAAATACTTTCTAAATATTATATGTGACCCTGGACCACAAAACCAGTCTTAAGTCACTGGGGTATATTTGTAGCAATAGCCAAAAATACATTGTATGGGTCAAAATTATAGATTTTTCTTTTATGCCAAAAATCATTAGGAAATTAAGTAAAGATCATGTCCCATGAAGATTTTTTGTAAAATTCATACTATAAATATATCAAAATGTAATTTTTGATTAGTAATATGCATTGTTAAGAACTTAATTTGGAGAACTTCAAAGGTGATTTTCTCAGTATTTTGATTTTTTTGCACCCTTAGATTCCACATTTTCAAATAGATGTATCTCGGCCAAATATTGTCCTATCCTAACAAACCATACATCAATAGAAAACTTATTTATTGAGCTTTCATATGATGTATATATCTCAGTTTTGGAAAATTTAACCTTATGACTGGTTTTGTGGTCCATGGTCACATATAATATTTATATTTCAAAAATGTATTTCATAATTTAATATTTATATAATATTGGAAGCAGTAAGACTTTTTTTTAAGTAATAAATATTTTAATTTAGTAAGAACGCACTGATTTGGTTTAAGTGACAGTAAAGAAATTTACAATGTTACAAAAGATTCTCGTTTCAAATAAACACTGTTCTTTTGAACTTTCCATTCACCCAAAAAATTTTGGGGGAAAATGTATCACGCTTTCCACAAAAATATGAAGCACAACTGCTTTTAACATTGATAAAAAGAAATGATTCTTAAGCATCAAATCAGCATATTAGAATGATTTCTGAAGCATCATATGACACTGAAGACTGGAGTAATGATGCTGAAAATTCAGCTTTGATCACAGGAATAAATTATATTTTAAAATATATTTAAAAAGAAAGCCATTATTTACAATTGTAATAATATTTGACAATATTGTTGCTTTTATTACTGTATTTTTGATCAAATAAATGCAGCCTCTGTGAGCATTTAAGAAACTTTTCAAAAACACGAAATCTTAGCGTCTCTAAATGATGGTATATACATTATATATAAAATAGCATTAAAGCAAGATAATATGACTGACACCATTATATATTATTTTGATAGGTCCACCTCTAATGTGACTGGTTATTTTTCTCTGCTCTATTAACTGTAGTGAGAGTAGTTAGAGAAAAAAAAAACCTCTGCAGGAAGGGAAACTTTTTCATTACAGTGTCAATGATAACTCCAAAGCTGCACTTTATATTCCTGACTAATCTGGACCATTTAGGCCTATGTAGGGCAGGATGGAGTCAGCAGTTTACCGGGACAATGCAGACCAGCTCTCCTTTCTTCTGCTGTTCATCTGTAATGCATATAGAGCGCTGAGTTTGTTGGCCTCGGAGTTAATATTTCTTCCTTTTTCCCCTTCTCAAGTTGGAGTTAAGCCGGGTGCACACTGGGCAGTCCATTTTGCCGTCTAAGACAAATTTCAGGAATCAGAAAAACATTTTCCACTGGCAGTCTTACTGTGACATGCTCACCGACAGATGATTAATTGCATTGGCGATGAAGCTCACCATTTCAAAAGTTCTGACAGTTTTGGTCAGCAGTCCTGCAGCATGACTTCTCTTATAGTGAGCATCTAATCAAGAAAGAAAGAAAGAAAGAAAATACAGTAAGAACACAGTGAAAAAAATAATAAATATGTAAATAAATTGAGTACATTTATGCATCAAACTAACCCTAACCTTGCAACAGTAAAAAAAAAAAAAAAAAAAAAGAGTCCTTTTTTTTAAATTTGCTTATAACTTTTAAAAGTTTATTTCTACTTTAATGTAAAATTACATGTAATTAATAAGGTTATAATACTAATAATAGCAATAACTAGAAGTGAAAAAATATAAAAACGAACAATAAATAAAGTAAAATAAACAAAAAATAAAGCAGAAATATAAATACATACTTGCATAATACAGAGTAAAATCTTAAAAGCAAATGCATATTTTTATTCTTTTTCCAGGTAAAACTTTGAAAGCATAATCTTAACCTAAATAATAATAAACAAATAATATTAATAATAAATAAAAGAAAACAAAAAAATTTGAAATTAAAAAATAAACACAAATTAGCAGGGACTCAAGGGTTTCATTTCATGTATAAAAATAAATGATATAATAATAAATATAGAAAAAATATTGAAATAAAAATACATAATGGACAGTAAAATATGTCTAACCATGTTATGAGCAAAATGCACGGTCATGCTTCCTTCATTCCCATTTCAGGCAAAACACTGCAAACAATCTTAACAATAAATAACAATAACAAATAAAAATAACAATTATATAGAAAATAATGTATAATAAATAAAAAAAATAAAATAAAAGGGGCTCAAAGGCTTTATTTTAAATATGAACTATAATGTAAACAAAATAATAAATATAGAAATAGAAATAAAAATACAAGCATAATGCTCAGTAAAATTTCTTTTGCAGTCATGCATACTTTTATTCCTTTTCCTGGCAAAACATTGCAAGCATAATAATCTTAATCTAAATAATAATAATAATAATAATAATAATAATAATAATAATAATAATAATAAACAAAAAATTTATAAATAAAAACAAATAAATACAAAACAAATAAATAAACTTTGCAAAACTTTGAAATGGGTTTCATTTCAAATATGAAACATGATATAATGTAAACAATGATACATATAGAAATAAAAAACAAACAATACGCAGTGAAATTTCTAAATATGTTTTAAACATTGTTAGAAGCAAAATGCAGTGTCATGCATACTTTTATTCCTTTTTCAAGCAAAACATTGCAAACAATCTTAATTTAAATAATATCATCATCATCATAATAATAATAATAATAATAATAATAATAAATGTAAATAAAAATAGAAAATAAAAATAAATAAACATTTAGTGGGGGCTCGAGGGTTTCATTTCAAATATGAAATAAATTATATAATGTAAACAAAATAATAGATATGTTTTAACCATATTTAGAGCAAAATGAAAATTCAATACATTGTAAACATAATAATCTTAATTTAAATAATAAACAAAAATAATAATGACAATAATAGTAAACAAACTAAGAACATATAAAATGAATAATAAATAAAACAAAATACAATTAATAACAAATAAATAAAAACAAAAAATAGAAAATAAAAAACATAGCAAAACAGCAGGGGCTCAAGGGTTTCATTTCAAATATGAAAAATGGATATAATTTAAACAAAACAATAAATACAGAAATAAAAATACATACATAATATCCAGTAAAAATTCTAAATATGTTTTGAACATTTCAGGAGCAAAATGCACAGACATGCATACTTGTATTCCTTTTCCAGGCAATATTGCAATCATAACATTAATAGTAATAATAATCATAATAATAAACAAAATTAATAATAAACAAATGAAAACAAAAAAAAATAGAAAAAAAACATTGCAAAAATTAGTAGGGGCTCAAGTTTAATTTCAAAAATTAAAAAAATTTATATAATTTAAACAAAACAATAAATACAGGGGAAAAAAATACACATGAACAGTAAAATTTCTAAATATGTTTTAATTTGCATACTTTTACTCCTTTTCCAAGCAAAATATTGCAATAATAATAATAATAATAATAATAATAATATGAAGAACAACAACAACATTAATAATTACTATTAATAATTAATAATAAATAAATGAAAACAAAAAAAAAAACAAATACAAAAAATTACAAGAAATAATATCGCAATGAAAACAAAAATAGCAAATTTAGCAGGGGCTCAAGGGTTTCAACAAAAAAATGAAAAATAAAATTTAATAAAATTACAAAAATTAGTGGGATTCAAGGGTTTCATTTCAAATAAGCAATATATTATATAATGTAAAATGGCCAATTAACATTATCAAATCATATCCAAAACTTAAAATACCCCATTTAAAAAAACTCACTCACATATTGTCAAACAAAGTCACCTGTTTTTATACAGCATTTTATATAATGATTTCAAATCAGCTTCAAAGTGATAAAATAAGAAAGGAAAATCACTGACATGAGCTTCATCAAATATGAGACCAATTTAAATTCAGCTTCCAAAAAAGACAATAGTGTCATTATTCAGCCAGAGTCAATTAAGTGTTGCTTCAATTGATTCAGTCAGATACTATACAATCTGACAAGCACCAATTGACAGTGAGAAAAAAAAAAGATGATAAAGGACAAAAATCATCTCCAAGAGTCATGCGATGTGAGTTTACAAGATTAAGTGTGTCATTCGCATTGTTTTTGCTCCAATTTTGGGTCGTCAGATTGATGATTATTAACAATGTGCAATTATTTTGTCTTCTTTGGCCTTGATTGCTAGAACGGAGAGCCAAATATCCATGCGGGTGAGTAAATAAATTCGAGATGAAGTGCGGCAGTAATTGAAAGCGGTTTATCACAGCTCTCAGATTTCCTTGTCTGAGTGAGTTCTGTTGAGCTTTGATCCCCACAATTAGCATTGAGATATGTCATCTTTAAAGTGCAGCCAGCGACGTGCCGCTGCTTTGTACTGCTTTCGCATTAGAGTCAAAGCTCTTCGCAGACCTGATGAGTTCAGAGTTGTCTTTGGCTTTGGGAGCTCCAGTGGCTCTCCAAGGACTTTCTGCTACAGTATCTCGCTGCATTCACACCAGAGCTGGAAAAGCTACAAGCTATTCATAATTAAAGAAAGAGAACATACAGTCAGGCATTATTATTTCAATGTAAACCTTGGTGATGGGGTCTTAGATCATCTTCAACGGGTTAATTTTGCGGTAATGGCCATCTGACTGTGCATTATCCTGCTTAATGCATGCTACGAGTACATAAATAGTCATGAAATATTGATTTGTGTTACCACCGCAGATATGGAAATTAGTCGCCGGGAAACATATTTTCTTTATTAAGTGTTTGTTTTTTCTCAGTTTAGGTTATGCTGCAACAGACCAATCTGAATAATTTATTCTATTTAAATTTAAGGCCAGTATCTTTAAAATGAATAAATAAATGAAATTAGATTAGATTACATCAAAATTTAAAACTTAATTATGCATTAAATGTATTGCAATTTAATAAAATAAAATAAAATAAAATAAAATAAAATAAAAATAAAATAAAATAAAATAAAATAAAAAATATTGCTGGTGCTAAAAGAGTATCTCAGTGTTAATGTATTAATAGTATATATTTAAATTAAGATTCACACAATTTATTTTGCAATTTTCACAATTTTGGAATACATGCATATGCAAAGTAACTTTAAAAATTGCAACAATGAAATAAAATGTACTGATTTTGTGTAGTATAAGTTTATATTTATTATTATTTATAAGCATAAATTAAGTATATTATGCTGCATGCATAATTTTATTATGCACTATTAATATGCATGAATAAATAAATGTTTGTTTATTTATTTATTTATTCTTTATAAGTATATTAATTATAAATTATAAATATTGTATAAATGTATAAGTCAATTACAAACGTATAAAGTAATATATTCAATGTATATAATATAAATTCTAAGTACATTACTATAATATAGTTATATAAATTAAATATATTATGCATGTATAATTTTATTATGCACTTTTAATATGTATAAACAAATTTATAAATATATATTTGTTATTATTTATAAGTATGTTATTCATAAATATATTATTTTATTGGGATGTTATTTTATCATTTTAAGTCAATTATAAACGTATAAATTCTAAGTATATTATGTATATTATGTATCATCATATAATATATAAATTAAGTATATTATGCATGCATTTTATTATGCATAAATAAATATAAATAATAAATATATTTTTCTATTTATAAATTATAAGTCAATTATAAATGTATAAATTCCAAGTATATTATTATAATATACTTCTATAAATTAAGTACATTATGCTGCATGCATAATTGTATTAAATAAAAATAAATAAATAAAAAAATTGCTGACACTAAAAGAGGATCTCAATTAATGTTACTGTATATATATATATAACTTATATTAATTATAAGTATATTATTATTCAAAAATTATAAGTATATTATGCATGCATGCATAATTTTATTACAAATTATTATTATGCATAAATAGCATGCCTGCTATTTTGAAACTGATTTTCTTATCTAGTTGACAACCATTTTTGCAATAAGGCTGAGCAAATGTACAGTTGACACACAGAGACTTTACCGAAAAGGTCATCTAAACACAAACTGCTAATTTTCCGTAACCTAATAAACTCCAGACGCCGAGTAACTCCAGAAGATACTAAACATGACAAAATCAACAACAGAGTAAATAAAACTGGCAAACAGTGAAAACATACAACCTTATTTATTATTCATGCTTCAGTTTGATTATTGCTTCAGCTCCCACAGCTGTAGAGCTGTGTCTGCAATATAGTGGGATATAAAACCCTAAAAACAGTAAAGTAGCATCACTAACTCCACCCACGGTAGTGAGTCCCAAGCACACATAACCAAGTCAACACTTCATAAAAACTCACTTCTAGTACCAGTGTTGCATTATCAGGCATGACAGCACTGGAGCTGCAGCATCTCTGCCTCTGTTGTGTTTTCAGCCATACATTCAGTCAAAACAGGGCAGATGTCTGATTTTCTGTTGGCCTGGTTGTGGGGATATGGCATCTGTGAACAACAAACAAACAAACAAAGGCTGTGTTCAGAAAGTCATGAAAGAGGGTCACCTCACCTCACTACTAAAATCATCCTATCGTGATCTGATTGCAGAGTATGTAAAATGCATCTGATATCATTTTTAAAGGGGACATATCATGAAAATCTGACTTTTTCCATGTTGAAGTCCTATAATCAGGTCCTAAGTGCATCTACCAACCCAGAAAACATGACAAATTATAATACCATAGCAAAAGTTTGAGCAAAGCATGCTAACTGTTCTGTCTTTGGCTGCACAGATGTATATTACACTGCTGCCACACAGATCTAATATAAACATGCAATTTCTTTCCAAGCTGTTTACCTTCACAGACATAACCAACTGTTTTTGTAACTTCTGTTTGTTTTTAACATTAACTTGTGTGTTTTTGACCATGCAAGTGCAATAAGACATGAAAGAGAACTTAGTTTAGCTCTAGCATTATCATGTGACAGGCGCTTTCTGTGTGCATGCTTCAGATTTAAAAATGAAATAGTAGAATAAAAACAGGAATATAATAAAATATAAAAAGTCATTTTGTTTTTGTTTGAATTTAATAAGTCTGTAGTGTTAGATTTAGTTTGGTGCATCAAGTTAAACCAAATGAAACTGAGAAGTGTTTTGGCAACTACACTCTTCGCAATGCCATAGAAGAACCCTTTGTCTAAATGGTTCCATAAAGAACCTTTAACATCTGAAGAACCTTTCTGTTTCACAAAAGGTTCCTTTTGACAAAAGGTTCTTTAGTCAAGTCAAGTCAAATCAAGATTATTTATACAGCGCTTTTTACAATACAAGTTGTGTCAAAGCAACCTTACAGTATTAAAATAATAAAGTAAAATGTCAATAATAATGCAAGAGTTCCATATTGCAACAAAGTCAAATTGGGGAGGACTCATCTGGTTGCCATGGCCTTGAGTTCTTTCTTGATGATCTGTCTCTGGGGCTCATCTAGTTGACACGGTATCCGCTGACATTCGGCTGTAGGTGTTGATCCACCATCTGGTCTAGGTTTGGACTGGATCCGGGGGACTGCAGTGACCATCTGATCTGGATACGGACTGGATCTGGTGGCTATGGTGACCTGGGAATAAGAAACAAACAGACTAAAATTAATGTAGATGCAAGAGTTCCAAGTTGCCACAAAATCAGATTGGAGAGGACTCATCTGGTTTTCGCTGTCTTGTGTCGATGGCCGTCTAGGTGATGAGGTCTTCACTGATGATCTGTCTCTGGGGCTCATCTAGTTGATGTGGTCTTTGCTGACATTCAGGGCTGTAGAGGATATCTCTGGGTGCTGATGGGCACGGACTAGATCCGGGAGACTGCAGTGATCGTCTGATCTGGATACAGGTGGCTGCGGTGACCTCGGAATAAGAAGGAAAGATACTAATATTAGCGTAAATGCCATTCTTCTTCTGATGCAACGAGTACATCAGGTGTTATAGGAAGAGTCCCTGGTTCCTGTTGACCTAGATAATGCAGCCTAACAATCCTTTAACGGATTTGGATTATGAAATGTATTAAGTGTAGGCCAGGTTAAAGAGATGGGTCTTTAATCTAGATTTAAACTGACAGAGTGTGTCTGCCTCCCGAACAGTGTTAGGTAGATTGTTCCAGAGTTTGGGTGCTAAATGTGAAAAAGATCTGCCGCCCGCAGTTGATTTTGATATTCTAGGTACTATCAAATTGCCTGAATTTTGAGAACGCAGCGGACGTGAGGGACTATAATATGATAAGCGCTCGCTCAAGTACTGAGGAGCTAAACCATTCGGGGATTTATAAGTAATTAGCAAGATTTTGAAATCTATACGATGTTTAATAGGGAGCCAGTGCAGTGTTGACAGAACCGGGCTAATATGGTCATACTTTCTGGTTCTAGTAAGAACTCTAGCTGCTGCATTTTGGACCAGCTGGAGTTTGTTTATTAGGCGTGCAGAACAACCACCCAATAAAGCATTACAATAATCTATCCTTGAGGTCATGAACGCATGGATTAACGTTTCTGCATTTGACATTGTGAGCATAGGTCGTAATTTAGATATATTTTTTAGATGAAAAAATGCGGTTTTGCAAATGCTAGAAATGTGGCTTTCGAAGGAAAGATTGCTATCAAATAGCACACCGAGGTTCCTGACTGATGACGACGAATTGACACAGCAGTCATAGAGTATTAGACTGTGTTTTAGGTTATTACATGCGGAGGTTTTAGGTCCAATAATTAACACCTCTGTTTTTTCAGAATTTAGCAGTAAAAAATTTCTTGCCATCCAATTATTTATTTCAACTATGCATTCTTTTTTCAAATTGGTATGTTTCGCCGGGCCGTGAAGAAATATAGAGCTGGGTATCATCAGCATAACAGTGAAAGCTAACACCATGTTTCCTGATGATATCTCCCAAGGGTAACATATAAAGTGTAAAAAGTAATGGCCCTAGTACTGAGCCTTGAGGTACTCCATACTGCACTTGTGATTGATATGATACCTCGTCATTCACTGCTACGAATTGATGCCAGTCAGATAAGTACGATTCGAACCAAGCCAGTGCACTACCACTAATGCCAACATAATTTTCAAGTCTATTTAAAAGAATATCGTGGTCAATAGTATCAAACGCAGCACTAAGATCCAGTAGTACTAATAGAGAGATGCATCCACGATCGGATGACAGGAGAAGATCATTTGTAACTCTAATAAGAGCAGTCTCAGTACCATGATACGGTCTAAAACCTGACTGGAAATCCTCACAGATATCATTTTTCTCTAAGAAAGAACACAATTGTGAGGACACTACCTTTTCTAGTATCTTTGACAAAAAAGGGAGATTTTTTTAATTAGAGGCTTAATAACAGCCAGTTTGAAAGTTTTGGGGACATATCCTAACGATAGTGACAAATTAATAATATTCAGAAGAGGATCTATGACTTCTGGAAGCACCTCTTTTAGTAGCTTAGATGGAATAGGGTCTAACATACATGTTGTCGGTTTAGATGATTTAATAAGTTTTAGATTATAAAAGGCAAGAAAGAGATGGTTCTTTATAGAACCTTTGAATGAGTGCATCTTTTTGGAACCAAAAATGGTTCTTCTATAGCATCAATGTGAAGAACCTTTTAAAGTACCTTTATTTTTAAGACTGTATCTTAATGTAAGTTTAAGGTTTTATATATTTTATTTTTAAGTTATAACGTGATAAAGATGTTTAAGGATTTATGTTATAACTATAATAACCCTGACGTACAGTAGTTTTTTTGAAGTGGATCAAAACCTTTAATCAAAGTTGTCCTAAAACCAAAACTCGTTCTTGTCTTAGGACAACTTTGATGAACTTTTTTTTTTTAATCCACTTCAAATTATGGCTATTGTATGTCATCATAACAAAATATAAATTAATTTCTAATGATTCCACTGAAATTATGAAACATGAAGAATCTAAAATACTTCCGATATGACTCTAAATTCAAATATTAAGTACAAGCATTTTGACTAATTTAAAAACAAATCAAGTCAATGACATGCATCTGAAATACACTACATAGGGTGATATCAGGTAAAATGGGCCATTTAAGGCTTGAGTGTCTTATCTCTTTAAAAGTTTACAGCCAAAGACTGCAAAGAATTTGAAACTATTTCCATAACATTTCTTGACATTTAGCAAATGATTTTAATGGTCTAAGGTTGCAAAGGGTGGAGCGGCAATTCCTTATTTTGAGACCGTGCGAGTCTGGTGAGTGGCCTGACATATCCAATCTTACGTGTCAATAATAAAGTTGATAAATCAATAAAAAACAAATGCACATTTAGAAATAATGATTCATAAAGCATGTATTGATGGCCTCTGTGAGATAAAATACTTTTATAAAACATTTTTTATCAGAAATGTCTCCGTTTCACTTTGCATTTTGACTCGACCATTTTTGCTGATCAGCCGGTCCATTTTACCTGAACACTGCTATCTCAAAAAATATGGGCCAGCTAATGTTTCAAAACTTGTAGGGCCTGAACAATTATATTTTATTACATCAATTCAACACAAAAATATTAAAAACAGTCCTTACTAATCATCAGAACACAGTTAAATGTCATATGGGTTTTTTTGTTAGTGTCCCAAGCGATTAATCAAAAAGTGGCCCAATATACCTGATATCAACCTAATTGTATAAATTCCTATTTTTGTCATAATAGCAATGAAATAACATTAAATCATTCTACTTAACATGCACATTGATCGATATTACAATATTATGATATATGCAGAAAGTCAAATTCTTCTGATATGATTTCTAATGCACTTTCAACATTTAAGATATTGAATCAAAGTGAGCAAGAAACATCTGAATTATACTATATAATTCTATGAATTACAAATGGGTTTTTATTCTTAATTGAATTTTTAATTGAGCCATTATAAAAAATAAAATTAAAAAAAACTCCACTCAGCATATAGGCTATGATATATGATGACGTCAGACATGCAATTCGTGGAAGTGTAACTCCAGAAATTATAATTATTAAATTAAATCATAAAAATACCAGCTACAACATGCCACAGGGGGCCTTCTGCCCCAATTTCTGCAGAATACAGCATATATGCGGTGCATAGTTTGCAGATTTTCTCTTTGCCTGCAACACCCAGATGACCTGCTGCATGTGCCGCATACAACAAACCCTGCATGTGCTGGACATGAGCTTCTATTTCCAGTCTGATAAATAAGCCAAAGTAATATTAGACATGCTTTTAGAAGCTTATTTGACCAAAATGTTGATATTTGCACATAATATTTAATTTAACAGGAGACACTGCAGGCAAAACACTGCTAAGTGTTTCTTTTATAGCATTTGATCTATTTGTGTCAATAGATTTCAATTACAATGCATATTTTTAAAGGCCATTTTCTCAAAATGAGTTTTTTCTTCTACACTGAACCATAAATCTCCACTTCAGCTGCACTTACACACACCAAACTTTACATTTTTATTCCTGTCTATAACCTGAAGGTTTTTACAGAGGGATTTGTTCATATATAATTTGCTATATATATGAAAATATAGTCTGATCTCATTTTTTTTTTCGGAATTATGGGGTGATAAAATAATACCCCAAATTCCCTCTGTAAAAACTTTTGACTCCAATATATCAAAAATAATTAAACAGGAATTTTAAAACTGACTACATCCAGTGTTTGCATTTTTGTATTAGAAATGTATGCAAATTAGTGCATATTTCATTAAATAATGTCTCATTTGCATATTTAAACCTAACATTTTAGAAAACTTGTAATACAAAAAAAAGTTTGCATTTATCAATGTAATCAATTAACTAGGTAAGGAAGGTGTTAACTATCAGTTAATTTTTTTTACCCTATTTTTTTTTTACCCTATTCACCTGCAATGTCTCGCCTTGCAAGTGCCTCTTGAAGAATCAATACTGAATGTAATGGGACAAAAATCTAGCATACTACTGTTTGAAATGCTTATTAAATCCTGTTTTACATATATTAAAAAACAACAGTTTGCATCAATCTTAATAAACTAATTTAATTTAGGTTGCAATTAACTTAATTTAAAAATTATCAAAATAAATAAATAAAAGCTTGTCACTGGTATTGCTACAGCGTAATTTTAAAGAAAAAAAACAGGGAATAGAAACTTTAAAGGTTTAATTAAAGCAATAAGCTTGATTTTTTAACTTGCAACCATGTATTTACTGAAGTTGTGGCAGTAGGTTCAATGAATGTATTTTGGAGTGTACTTTAAAAACTAGTCTGCAATTTATAAATTGTGCAATCTATAAGAAATACATTAGTTTTCAGAACACAACCCAAGACAGTTTAAGACTAAATGAGCCACCGTTCCACTACAAGTTTTTGAAGCTAACATGAAAATAATGCACATTAAAAAGTGAATGGTGACAGAGAGCGGGCTCCAAAATAATGATATATTACTTAATCAATAGTTTTTTATTGCAACATTCCATCTAGTTGTTTAAGCCGTCAGCAATCAGAGAACAAAATTATTCATGCCTCGTTCCAAAGCCAAACACTGGGGCTTGCCAAGAATACCGATAAAGTGTTTACACGATGAGTCCAGCTGTTTCTGCTCTTTACTGAGTCATGTGAGACTTCCACCCAGCCCAATTAAGAAAGCATGTCTAGCGGTTCTTTATCTGCAAGTTGGTTGGATAAAAGAAAAATAGCAGGAGGTGTTAAACTGTTGATGGCTCAGGAACAAATTACTCTAAATCAACAAGTTCAATAGATGCCGTTCAGATTTTAACATCACAGAGGCTCATTTCACTGAGAATTACGTCTGAAAATTCAGCGACTGTGGTTTTGCCAAGAACAGTTAACATCTTTTGTTGGTCCTGGAAAATCATAAGCATATTTTCTCAGAGGAGCAAAGAAATAAAGTGATTGAACCAAAAGTATGGAAGAGAAAATCAACAGCATGAACATAATACAAAACAAACATTACAAAATATGACACATGCAGTGTTTGCTTGACAAAAAACTTGGTTCAGAACCATCAAGGACGTCAAATCTTTTTTATTTGTATAGCACTTTAGTTTGGGGGACCAATTTTCACCATTAACTATGACTTTTAACAAACTCGTAATTTGTTGCTTATTAATAGTTAGTGGGGTAATTAGGAATAGGTACTTATGCTTTAGAAGTACTGATAAACAGCCAATATGCATGTAATATGCATGCTAATAAGCAACTAGTTTATACCGAAAATTGATCCTTGAACTAAAGTGTTAACATTGCATTTAGCAGATAATAGCTGGCCGATAATAGTTTACATGTTGCAAGTGAAAAAGCAATTAAAAAAACAAAACACGCAATATAAAGTGTGTGCGTGTATATGTATAGATAGATAGACAGATAGTAGTTTTATATATTTTGTATTATTAATTGGTTAACTGATTTGAGTTACTAATTAATGTGGTGATTATTTAGAATTACACTACTAGTCGAAAGTTTTTGAACAGTAAGATTTTTAATGTTTTTTTAAAGAAATATATTTTGCTCACCAAGCCTGCATTTATTTGATTTAAGCAAAAACAGTCAAATTTTGAAATATTTTTACTATTTAAAATAACTGTTTTCTGTTTAAATATATTTTAAAATGTAATTTATTCCTGTGATTTCAAAGCTGAATTTTTAGCATCATTACTCCAGCCACATGATCCTTCAGAAATCATTCTAATATTCTGATTTGCTGCTCAAAAAAGCAATTATTATTACTCTTATGTTGAAAACAGCTGAGTATTTTCAGTTTTTTTTTTGATGAAGTTCAGAAGAGCAGCATTATCTAAAATAGAAATGTTTTGTAGCATTATAAATGTCTTTATCATCACTTTTGATCAATTTAAAGCATCCTTGCTAAATATGTTGTATTCATTTCTATAATTTCTTCCCCTAAAAAAAGTGATTTGTAGAAAAGCTTTTTATTTTAGATAAATGCTGATTTTAGACCTTTCAATTCATTAAAGAATCATGACTAAAACATACTCTGTGATTTTAAATATTGATAATAATAATAATAATAATAATAATAATAATAATAATAATAATAATAATAATAATAATAATAATAATAATAATAATAAATGTCTCTTGAAGAGCAAATCAGCATATTAGAATGATTTTTGAAGGATCATGTAGTAATGACGCTAAAAATTCAGCTTTGAAATCACAGGAATAAATTACATTTTACAATATATTCAAATAGAAAACCGTTATTTTAAATAGTAAAAATATTTCAAAATGTTACTGTTTTTGCTGTACTTTAGGTCAAATAAATGCAGGCTTTGAGTAGAAAAGAAACAATAAAAAACATTAAAAATCTTACCGTTCAAAAACTTTTTTTTTGTACAAATGCCATAGAAGAACTATTTTAGATTTTTGGAAGTACCTTTCAGTGAACCATTATTTATTTTCTGTCAAGAACATTTTAATAATTTAAAATACCTTTTTCCACTGTAAAAAACCTTTTGTGTAATAGAAAGGTTCCTCATGGAACCATAAACGCTAGTAAAATATCTTTATTTTTATTCAGTGTGTGTACTCAGTGCCATTTGGCAAAGTCACAGCACATAAATCAATACAGAGAGGTCTAATTCTATGACATGAGTATAAAAGTCTGAACCCAAACTCCCGCCTGCCTCAAAACTGAGGTCCATGACTAAAGAAAGTTTCCCTGGCGCCTGGCTGAACCGCAGTGGCACCGATGAGAGACTGAGATAAGTGACCAGCCATAATGCGCCGCCGAGGATATCAATGCTCACTTATTTACTTCCCTTCAACAAACTCACACAGCAGACTGAAAGTTTCAATCTGGTAGCATCCATCTGGCCAGCAACGATAAAAGATGTGATAGGAGGATAAAAAAAAAGCTCCAGCTGTGAATCCGGCCGAGACCGTGAGGTCAGCAAACTCACCGATTCTGACCTCAAAGCGCATTGACGTCATACAAAAGCAACATATGAGCTCCAGAATAAGTATTATCTAGGCTTGTCACTGCTGAAACACGGTTTCACAGCAGTCATTAAATCCTTTAGCTAAGGGAATCGTCCTGCCGTACTTTATACCCCCCGTGCTGCAGCAGGTGTCCAGTGATTTGTAACAATTGATATTTCCTGACAAGCATCCTTTGGGCGGTTGCCTTTAGGGTTGGTATTGACTGATCGCATTTGGCGTTGGAGTCGACTTTTGAGCTAGAACAGTAATTCACCCACGGTCTCTCCTCAGTAAGCACCGCCGTTCAGACAGGAAAATAAAGTCATGCTTCAGCCAATCTAGAAAAGCTGGCAGCAGAACATTTTCGGTTGGACTCGGGGCAGTCTTGCGTAACCAGACTTTTGACTTTTGGCATAACGTCTGGCATAAAGAGATCTGTAAGAACTGGAGAAAGCTATATAGTAGTGTTTTGACAAATTGGTAACAAATTTGTATGATCTCATTCATGTTTTGTGGCTTATGTTTAGTGGTGGACCTTTTTTCTTACTAGTTTTAATAAAAAACGTTGGTTCATCTCAATGGCAGTTGTTTGCCTGCTACTTGAACCCCAAAAGCACACTATATATAGTTAAGATCAAAAGTTTACATACACTTGATTCTTAATACCGTGTTCTTACCTGAATGATCCACAGCTGTTTTTTTGCTTTTTGTTTAGTGAGAGTTGTTCATGAGTCCCTTGTTTGTCCTGAACAGTTAAACTGCCTGCTGTCCTTCAGAAAAATCCTTTAGGTCCCACAAATTCTTTGGTTTTCTTCCATATTTTCACAACTGAGGGACTGATATGACTCATATGACTATTACAGAAGGTTCAAATGTTCACTAATGCTTCAAAGGGAAACAAAATGCATTAAGAACCAGTGGGTGAAAACTTTTGGAATTTAAAAATCAGGGTAAATTTAAATTATTTTGTCTTCTGGGAAACACATAAGTATCTTCTGTAGCTTCTGAAGGACAGTACTAAATTAAAATAAAAATGATATTTAATCAAACTAAGAAATGTACACATCTTTATTCTGTTCAAAAGTTTTTACCCCTCAGCTCTTAATGCATTGTTTTTTCTTCTGGAGCATCAGTGAGCGTTTGAACCTTCTGTAATAGTTGCATATGAGTCCCTCAGTTGTCGTCAGTGTAAAAAGATGGATCTCAAAATCATACAATCATTGCTGGAAAGGGTTAAAATACACAAAAATGCTGAAAAGCCAAAGAATTTGTGTGAACTGAAGGATTTTTCTGAAGAACAGCAGGCAGTTTTAACTGTTCAGGACAAACAAGGGACTCATGAACAACTATCACTAAACAAAAAAAAGAAAAAAAGAAATCGTATTAAGAATCAAGTGTATTTAATCTTGAACAGGGTTATTTTTTTTACAAATTCAACTTATTTTTTCTTGTAGACTATGTGTAAACATCTTTCATGAAATGTCTTATTCAGGTCGATACTAAATAAAAAAAATAACATGCATTTTGTATGATCTCTCTTATTTTGGTAAAATAATTTACATTTTGTAGATTCTGCAAGGTGTATGTAAACTTTTGACCTCAAATGCACTTCCAAAAAACATGTTTTTTCAATGGCCGCCAAAGGAGAAAGTTGCTTTTTGCCTGCAGAATCTGTAACTTCAACTTCAAGGTTGTTTTTTGGCTAGCATTAATGGTTAAAGAGACCATGCTAAAACGCATAGGGTGCATTTTTAGATCTCCCGGTTGCATTGTCCTGAAGTCAAATATATATTTTAAATGGGTTTTGGTTAAATGGGTTTTTGGTTAAAGGTTGTTGAGGACATAAAACACCATCACTCCAAGTGTAGTAGTGACGTTTAAGAGAGAAAGTATTTAAAAGAAGTCTATTCTGCTCATCAAGCCTGCATTTATTTGAGCCAAAGTACAGTAAAATTGTAAACTATTTTTACTATTTAAAAATAACTGTTTTCTAATTGAATATATTTTAAAATGTAATTTATTTGTGTGATCAAAGATCAGTTTTCAGGATCATCACTCAGGTATTCAAAGTCAAACAATCCTTCAGAAATCATTCTAATATTCCGTTCAAGAAACATTTTTTTGTATTATTATTATTATCAGTATTTAAAACAGCCTAGAACATTTTTTAAGGATTCTTTGATGAATAAAAAGACCCAAAGATCATTATTTATCTGAAATAAAGAGTTTTTGTAACATTATACACTATACCATTTAAAAGCTTGGAGTCAGTATAATCTTACATTTTTGGGGGTGGAAAGAAATGATAGAAATTAATACTTTTAGTTACGAAGGATGCTTTAAATCGATCAAGATAAATGATAAGATTCAGATAAATGATGTTCTTCTGAACAAATTTATTTAAAAACAAAGGTTGAAAAAATTCTACTCTGTTTACAACATAATAATAAATGTTTTTTTGAACAGCAACTGTGTAGAAGGTAATTGGTTCAAACTGATGAATGCAACGTATGCTGATTTATATAAATATTAGGATAAAACATCTGCTAATTGCATAAATGTATAACAAAGGCAAATATTCTACTGAAGTGCATTAAAATGCCTTTAAGTCAGGTCTTGTAATGTAATGCATTTTTACTCAACCTAATAAATGCAAGTCAAGTCACTTTATATAAATATTAGCATAAAAGCACCTGCTAAATGCATAAATGTTAAAGTCAGGTGAGAATTCACAATGCCTTGTCCAATGAAAATGGTTCTCTCAGTGTCAGACCTGCTAAAACCAAATTGAAACTAATACTGCATGACCTTTTTCCCTCTAATATACCAGTCTGCAAGTTTTTGAACAGTAACTGCTCACCAAGGCTGTATTCATTTGATCCGAAGTACAGCAAAAGCTGTAGAGTTTTAACATATTTTCACTATTTAAAATAACTGTAAAATAGCTGATTTTTTAGCATCATTACTCGTCACATGATCCTTCAGAAATCATTCTAATATTCTGACTTGCTGCTCAAAAAACACTTTTATGTTGAGTGATGCTAAAAATTCAGCTTTGAAATCACAGAAATAATTTCCTTTTAAAACATTCAAATAGGAAACACTTCTTAATTTTTCCGTTTTTGCTGTACTTTGGCTCAAATAAATGCAGACTTGGTGAGCGGAAGATACTTCTTTAAAAACGTTAAAAAAAAATCTTACAGTTCAAAAACTTTCGACTGGTAGTGTAATATTACACAGCAATGTAAAACTACAAAATATCCTGTTTAGTATAAATATTTCAATAAATTTCCCTGAGAGCGACCATAGGAACCAAAAAACACTAATGACGCAACAAATAATGCTGCATTAATCTCCATAAACAGCTGCAATTGAAACATCAATACATTGCAGAAAAATGTGTTTAGACTTTTGAAAATCTAGTACACGTATTACTAAGTGATTCAACAATGATTGGATACTACAAACCTGGCAAACTTCAGAAGTTTCGAAAGCTAGCCAATAGTACTACAGCTTGGAAGAAAAAGAAAGTGCTTTTTGTGTGCAGAATGCCACAGATGAGAAAGCAAGGGATGCAATGCATGGACAACATTGCATTAGTTTGCAAATTACAATGCATTAGCCTCCGCGCTTTGAAGTCGTCCGCTCACGTTGTGACCCATGGCTATCACATTTGCGGTTTCGCATTCAATTGCAGATTTATAAGCTGCATGATCTTTTGGGAAATCACGGCGCACTCTGCGGAGCTCATCGTCTTTGATGCAAGTTTGCGTTTTGTGTGAGTTGACAGCTCTGGTTGGCGAAGCTGCTTGCACTTGTTTATCTGTTTACTCTACCCTTGTCTTCTCCAGCAGCTGTGACACTACACTTTGTCGAAAGTTCAAGAGAGGATCTTGCACCCGTTGTGTGTGTTTGCAGAATGGTGTGTACACGCATATCATTTATTCAATACAATTCAGCCAGTTGACACTAAACCAACACGGTTTTGTTCAGGAACTGGGCTGCAAGATTGCTTCGGTTTGGCTACTTAGGACTGTTTTACAGCATGTTTGCCTTGGAATTAAATATTTAAAGACACACGAAGCCAGCAGCAATAGAGCAAACCTGTTGTAGAAAGGATGAGGAAATGAGTTTCAGGAAAGCTGCAGTTCTGAGGGTTTTAAGCCGAGCTCAGGACATAAACACCCCATGGCGCACGCTAAACAAAGTAAATCCTCTAGTTTCTCGCTCGCAAACATCATCTAGCTTCCCTAATACTGCTTTACTCACAAATGTTTCCGTGTTACTGCAGTGTAGTTTTGATTAGCTGCGAGGCTGACAGAACTTGGAAGTTGCATGCTAAAACTAGACTTAAAATGAGTCATCCCTATCATACCTTCAGAAAGCCATCCATTAGCATTCACATTCATCATAAGCATATTAAATCTGTCATTTTTCCTCAGTTCTGGACACAAGCGCCTATCACCTGAGCCGTAAATTACTTACTGAAGGAACATGACGTCATGAAGCTGATGGCACCAAAAGAACTCACTGTCCCGAACCCTTCAATAGTGATCACAGGCTGTGATTTTCAAAGACATCAGAGAGACATAAGTCCATTTCACACTTTCAGAAGCCTCCAAATAAACCTGTCACTAGCTATAATATACTAAAAATACATCTAAAGATGCGTTGTTGCTAGCAAATGTTCAAATAAATTCATCTGCCTTAGGAAATATGAAAATGCTGTTTATGCAGTTTGCACCTATAAAGACACTAACACATTAGTATTAGGGACCAGTTCATATTAACTAGTTGCTTATTAGCATGCATACTGGCTGTTTATTAGAATTTAAAGCACATATGTGATCCTGAACCACAAAACCAGTCATAAGGATAGATTATTATTATATAATATTATATTTTATAATCTGAAAGTTGAATAAGCTTTCTATTCATGTATGGTTTGTTTAGATAGGCCAATATTTGGCCGAGATACAACTATTTGAAAATCTGGAATGTGAGGGTGCAAAAAATAATAATAATAAAAATATTGACAAAATCACCTTTAAAGTTGTCCAAAATAAGTTTATAGTAATGCATATTAGTAATCAAATTAAGTTTTGATATATTTACGGAAAGAAATGTACAAAATATCTTCATGGAACATGATCTTTACTTAACGTCCTAATGATTTTTGGCATAAATCGATCATTTTGACCTATACAATGTATTTTTGGCTATTGCCCATGCTACTTAAGACTGGTTTTGTGGTTCAGGGTCACATATAAACCGTACAACACACCTTAACTTAACAACTACCTTACTACTAAGCAGCAGCAATTTAAGAGTTTGAGGCAAAAGTCAAAGTTAAAACTAAAGTGACCGTTCATTGCTTTGCAAAAGTATTCTTTTTTTTTTTTACATTTTATGTTGCAGCCTTATGTTAAACTGCTTTAAATTACATTTTTCCAGATATGACAAAGCACAAAACAGATTTGAGACAACTTTACACATTAAAAATAAAACAGTGAAATAAGTACATTGCATAAGTAGCAGTCCTGTCTTCTAAGCTCTACAGGCAGTTCTTTTGACCTCAGGGCTTACTTTTTGCTCTAATATGCAATATTAGCATATTAATATCTAATTAATATCTAATATCTTAATATTAGCATATTATTATCTAATATGCTCCTGAGCTAAATTTCAAGTGTGCCAGAAAAGGGTGTGAATACTCATGCAATGGAATCATTTTAGCGTTTTATTTTTAAAAAAAATTCAGTTGTTACAAACCTGTTTTGTGCTTTGTCATTATGGTGTATGCAGTAAATTGATGTGGCAAAAAAAAGTAATTTAAAGCAGTTTAACGTAAGACAGCATAAGGGGTATGAATACTTCTGAAAGGCACTATAGTGTCTATTTTTGGAGAATAAGTTTCCAGTTCTGAAAGTTACAATAAGTGTTTTCATAGTACAATGAACTCTTATCACAACGATCAAGCATAATTTGATCCTTCATGATGAGTCCTTCACTCCAGCGCAGGAAGATGAGGAGCGCAGTCTTTTGCATACAAAAGAACAATCATAGCAAGATCACATCCAATGAAAGCAGAGAATAGCAGAGGAACAAATGGTGCAAAAACGACATAACCTGTCATGACATTTCAAGACATTAGCAGCCATCTGACAGGAGGAATTGAGTTTAAGCATTTAAGCGTTTAAGCATTTAAGCGTTTGGTTTGACAACCAAATTAAAAGTTTAAATGAAGCTGACAATCTTTTTCTCACCCATGTGCCCAATTAAACAGTTTCTACTTAATTTAAAAGCACAAAACTGCTACAGACGATGCATCCTGGGTCATCTCACACCTCTACTTCTCAAATAAAGTTTGAGAGCAAAATGGACAGATGGCTGATTTATTGAAATAAATAACAGCTTTGCAACCACCTTCAGCACCTCTTCTGAGTCCAAAACATGACACAGTTCACTTTCAATTAACTCTGAATGATAGACGAGCTAATCGTCTTCATCAACTCTCAGCCAAGTAGGTCTGGAGATCCAGATCTGGCTTTTTCTGTGCTAATGCCAGGGAAAAAATGATTATATTCCCGGCTCGTATGCGAAAGCGATGGAATGATACAGATACAACGATAAAGATTTTAATGGAGAGATTAAACGTCCTGCTCAGTCGACTTCTTCATTTTACTGCAAATATCTCTGTGGGTTATGGAGAAACGTATCTTGCGGTGCACGTCTGGCCCAGAGCTCAGACTTTAGAGAGTTTATCTGGGTAGCTCATCTCCTTTCATGTCTGGCATTCAAAACGCTTGTCTGCATCACGATAAGCCACATTCAGGAGGAGCGCTCTTCCTCATCTTACACAAACTTTTAACACACAGCTCCGTTCCACTTCGGTAAGAAGTTGTGGAAAATATAGAGGCTTAGTCATGGCTTTACATACATCAAATGCACTGTTATTTATTACAAGGCTCTTTGAAAAATACTTGATTCTGATTGGTCAGTCACAACAACCTGAGGTCAGGTATTAAGTGCATTAGTAACCGCCCACTTTTTCAGTAGAGGGTTTAAAAAAAATCTTTGTTAAAGTAGTATAAGCTGTGAACCAAACCAACCAGCTATAAAGTCAATCACGACGTTAAAAATTTAGATTTGAAACAAAAAATAAGGCTACATACTTAGCAGCTTTAATGAGGCAAAATCAAAAATAACATGAAGCACTGCAGATGACATTATCAAATTAATAATGATGATTAAATACAAAAATACACAAAGTATTGATTTTATCTATAGAAACAATATATTTTAAGTATACTGCAAAATATGCACAGATACAAATAATGCTTTATGCCTAGCTGTGACTCTGGTTGGTGGAATTTTCTGTACAGCATATATGCAGTTTTTCACCATGAATTTCGATATTATACAATAATTTTTAAAATTAGCTGAAATATAGATGCAAGCAGCGATTACCGGGGTTCAAGTGCTTTAAGGCATTTAAGCACATGCATGAAAAAAGACATTACATATTATTTAGCACACATGCAAGTAACTAAATCAATGATTTTAAAAAAGTGTTGTTGGCAAATACAAGTCATTTGCAATTGAAATATGTTTTATTTACATTTCTGACTGTTATAGTGGCAGCTCTGGTCTGATCTCCCCAAAGCCTTGCATGCTTGCTCACCAGGTTTTGTGAAGTTTTGAGTTTTCGCTTAGGCTTTATGGGCTTTTGAATATATCTGGACAGGTCCCTTTTCTAAACGACCCTGTTATAGGTTCCCAAAAGGCAAATTTCAACAACGTTTTGATCATTGTCCTAGAGAATCCAGAGAATTGTAATGCCGTGTTTTTTCCAGTTCCAAAACTTAAGTCTACTTTGCAAAAGTTGGTTTTACAAATCGTCTCAAGCATTTAACTAACAGTTTGATTGACTGCAGTGGTTCTAGAGGCAAAGTTGTTCGTAACAATGAGGTCTATCATATGATACGAATATTGTGTGAAAAAATGTGTGGAAAAAAAGTGCAATATACAATTGTTTATCCTGTTTAGTTATAAAAAAAGTTGCAATAAAAAGTTGAACTTTGCAATAAAAAGTTGAACGTTTAACTTCAATATGATAATATTTTAATAATATTTTTATTATTGATATTTACTTTCCAGAGAATCTTCCTGTATTGGTTTAGTTCTGATTGGGCAAAAAAACTAGGACTAGTTCACAAAAGTAGGTTTTTGACAATGGAAAATACACGAAAATGTGTCCGGCGTGAACCAAGGATTCTGACGACATAAGACACTTGAGCCTGTGACAATTGAGTGATTTCGTACTTTTGATTGCTGTAATGCCTCCATCAGGCCATTTGGGGTGAGCCTTGGTGACGTTGTAGATCGTGGGAGTACTACCATCCCTCCAAGCTTCAAGTCTCTATGATTTACAGTTTAATCTGCCCAAACAGTTTTACGTGGAGTTTGCTGATCCTTGACCACTCTAACAATTACAACAGGCCTTTAGCACCAAGTGCTTTAACCCCTAATTAATGCCAACAGATGGCTTCAACATAAGCATATATCACTGATTAACAACCTTGGAGCTCACAATGGGTCTGTCCTTAAAGATTTATCAGTTATCATTAAAGATAATTTTTGGGAGATTTTCTTCATTCACAATCTCTATTTATGAGGTGAAAAGCTGTGTAATAAGTCAATATTCGCATTAGTTTAATGTTATTTGAACTAGTTTGATCGTCTTTTGTCATCGTTTTTCTTTATGGAAGCTTGGCATTTAATGAGCTCATAAAATATTTCTACTCAAATCAATATTTCATGTCTAATTATTTACTTATGTCGTAAGCAGCAGTGTAATAAGCGGGTCCTGATCACCCTGTCAGGGTTTATTTTGTGATAACAACCAGCTGGATGTATATTATACCTTCCTTAATGCCATAAAGAAGTTGCTATGGCTGTGTTGTTGGTCATTTGTTGTTTGGGCTGCAAAACTGGCCGTCGCTTTTGAAACCTGATTCCAGATGAGATGCATTGTAAGTAAAAATAAGACTCCGTTCTACAAGCAATCAGTTTCCTCACGGCTAAAATTTAACATTCTGGAGGGGGGAAATGTTTGAATATAAATTGCAGCAGTGCGAAATACATCACATCATGAACAAGACGAACGATTATGAATGCATGAATCAAACTCACTCAGACGGCAGACAATTCCTCACTCTGCTTTCCACGGATCTTTTATTATATCCCTGTATGTGGGCAGAGAAAAATCATGTAACAGTGAGAAAGGAGATAGATCACACCAGCTTCTGCACCTCTTGCTTCAGTGCTCATTTGCATAGAGTTAAACAATTCTCAACTTTGCTGCGACGATCTACATGCCCCACATGGTATCGCCAAATGTCGCTTTTTGTTCATGTTGCTTGATCTCATTGAAAATTAATGAATGCTGTTGCTTTGTCAATTCAAAATGTTGTCAGTGTGATTATTTACATATTTAATTCACTTGATTATCCAAATGTAGGCATAAACACATGGCTATTAAAATGCAATTTCCTCTTTGCTTTTCATGTAGAAATTATTATATTATGAACGATTTATATAAACAATTGTTCAAATATTTAAAAGTCACTTATGATCACCAAGGGTGCATTTACATTATCAAATGTTATTAAAGTTGAAATAACTTCTCAATTTAAATATATTTAAAGTGTATATTATTCATGTGATGGCAAAGCTCGATTTTCAGCAGCCATTACTTCAGTCTTAAAAATAATACTACACAAATGTTTGAACCCTTTCCAACAATGACTGTATGATTTTGAGATCCATCTTTTCACACAGAGGACAATATGCAACTATTACAGAAGGTTCAAATACTCACTGATTCTCCAGAAGTAAAAACAATGCAATAAGAGCCGGAGGTGAAAACTTTTGGAATTTCTTCTCCTGTAGTTTCTGAAGGGCAGTACTAAATGAAAAATATGATATTGAGGCAAAATAAGAAAAATGTAAACATCTTCATTCTGTTCAAAAGTTTTCACCCCCGGCTCTTAATGCATCGTTTTTCCTTCTGAAGTATTTGAACCTTCTGTAAAAGTTGCATATGAGCCCCTCAGTTGTCCTCAGTGTAAAAAGATGGATCCCAAAATCAGTCATTGTTGGAAATGCTGAAACACTAAAGAATGTCTGGGACCTGAAGAATTTTTTGAAGAACAGCAGGCATGAACAACTTTCACTAAAAAAAAAAAAAAAAAAAAAAAAAAAAATACAGCTGTGTACACAGAATTAAGAAACAAGGATCAAAGAATCATTTGAACAAGGTCATTTTTATAAATTCAACTACTTTCTCTTGTGGACTGCATGTAAATGTCTTATGTAAAAATCTCTAATTCAGGTCTGTACTAAATTAAACATAACATGCATTTTGTATGATCCCACTTATTTCTGTAAAACTTAAGATTTTGCAGATTCTGCAAGGGGTATGTAAACTTTTGGCTTCAGCTGGAATCGGGAATTCTCAAATTGCCCAACAGATTGAGACACAGTCACTAAATAAAAAAGATTTCCAAAAGGTTACAACAAATTAATCTCAGGATTCCTCTCTAAAGTAATGCATTATAAGTATTCAAATGAAAATATCAGGCTTGTGCTTTACTGATGACGCTGTGAGGAAACAAATAAAGTTTGGAAAACACACATATATACAGATTTTTTTCCTTATGAAAATTACTCATGCTATGACAGCAGATTCCATACACAGAGTCCAACTCAATGCCGTTTGACTTTATATACAGGAAGGTCATGCAAAACTGCAAGTCGTCTTGAAACTTAATGTTCGTTCTCATCTGAAAACAAAGCTCAGCAGATCCAACAGCAGCGCTCACAGAAGGAATTGGATCTTTTGACCGCGTGTGACCTCTCCATTATTCATATGCTGTTGTCCGGACTGCAGTAACACTAATCATACACATGCGGCGAGCTATAAAACCACAGATACGCCGGCACTGGATTCACACAGGCAGCTGGACGCCTGCAGTGCAGTGGAAATGAGTGTCTGCCATCACTATCAGTCACACAATGGAGAGAGCTCCATACATTACCGCGGGTTTATGGTCCTTCAACTCTATGTCAATGCCACAAAAACCTCCGAGAGCTGTTTTATTCCACCTTGTGCCTTCCAAACTCTTGCTTATATTGAACCCTGGCACCGCCTGTCCCGGTAAGCCGATCAAGCCATCAATCATGCTTTGTCAACCTTGATTTCAACTGCCCAGTGGAGACGTGACAAAACCGAAAGTCGCAAAGTACTCCTCAATGACCTCATCCCAAAACGTCATTAAATAGTCTGTGACATTACTGTCAGTGCAGCTCAGATCATAGCGTACTGATAAATAACATGATAAAAGTGAATTTTGCTAGTCTTCAGATGCATGTTAACAAATAAATACGCTCAAAACTAATTCTAAGTTTAATTTAATTGGTTCTTGGAAGTTATTTGGCAGAAGATATTAAATCATTAAAGGAACAGTTCACCCAAAAATAAACATTTCCTGACAATTTACTCAACTTCAGGCCTTTTACGATGTACAGTTGTGGCCATGGGCGACATTTGACTCTTGAGTCAGGGGGGGCAAGAAAAAAACGGTATTGCAGCACATCAGAGCAGTCAATTAAAGCGCTGCACTTCAGCCCGGGCCGATGGGCCCTGACTTTTTTTTTACACCCCAGGACTACGGCTTCGGGCCAATTTTCACGTCATAGTTCAGACCCGGGCCGGCATCGGGCCTGTTTTAGGCTTCTCCTTATTTTCATAATTTAGACAACCATCAATTATGGTGAAGAAAAAAAATGCCGCGCTGTTGGAAACAACACGAAACTTCACTTTCGCTTTCACTTTTGAGACCGACTCAGACACCGTTTAGTGTGCTTTAGCGCAGCTGAATCCGCGTTCAAGTGCACACAATAGGCTAAAACTCACCCCAAGCACCGGCAAAAATAAATAACAATGAATGTGTCGAGGAAAGAGTAAGGACATAAATGAATTATTTATTAATTAATTTGTGTATTCTGAGTCAGTGTCGCAATCTCCTTTTTGGACGCGCCTTCAGAGA
Organism: Garra rufa; assembly: GCF_049309525.1. Classification (NCBI taxonomy): domain Eukaryota; kingdom Metazoa; phylum Chordata; class Actinopteri; order Cypriniformes; family Cyprinidae; genus Garra; species Garra rufa. The sequence continues at coordinate 34,173,928 of NC_133385.1, read as the reverse complement.
GAAATCGATCTTTACGGATTACATGAAAGAGTTTGTGCTTTTGATTTGTTTTATTTCGTTAAGTAATAATTTAAAGCTTTCTATAAATGTATTTATTATGTCTGTGAGGCATGCATTTCGCTTCATTTTGTTAAGCACTCCTGTTCAAGAACCAGACGGCAGAAAGCACATAATTTTTGTTTTCTTTATTTTATAAAAATGCTGTAACGTTTTTTTCGATGTATTACTCGTACTTTGTGAGCAAAAATGACGGATAATTTTAAATTGCTTCCAATGAAAAAAATGCAAGTGATTGCGCTGGTGCCTCGATGTCCTGCAAGCTTTAGCTTCCACTTTCTGCACAAACTATGCGCATATAGCTCACATGTATCTGTAACGTTTAAACTACCATTGTTTTATACTTGAACTGTTTTATATCTATAGATTTCATTTTAGGCAAGTCGTGATGATTTGAGAAGGCAAACTGATCAAACAGACTATGATCAGTCTTCCGCTGGGCGCTGTTCGGTAAATATATATATTTTTAACGAATAAAAAATGCTCCAAGCGTTTTTCTAAATTAGCTAAATAAAAAACGAAACTAAATATAAACATTTTACCATTACATACAAAACTGAACTATTTTATAGCTGAAACAGTAAGTTGTTTTGGGAGAAGGGGAAAATATATTTTTATCCCGTTGCTTCACCGTTATTTCGAGAATAAACCCAGCGTAAATATGCAAATGTCACTCCCAAAACACATCAGCTTACATGTGCCGAAAAACGAAAGTTTCATACAAATTCTAAATGGATTATAGCCTGGAAAGTGCAAAGCACGCTCCCCTTATTATCACTAAAAATTCATAGAGATCTCACAAAATTCCGTTATAATTAATAAAGCTCTCTAAACTACACAATTAATATTTTATTTACATCGCGTCTACACTCATAAGATGATTCACGAGCGCACAAAACGGCACTTAATAAAAACCGATCAGGCGCTTTCAGCAGTGAGTGAATTCTGACAAGTGTTTCTAATTGTTCGGAAACAACAGATATGTCTGTGATTGGCTACATTGCTCAACGCTGCAAAAACACGTTGGATAGTTTGCCAGATCTTCAATTGCTTTGCTTTCGTTTGAGGGTTACATAGCACCGTCTAGTTCCCAAGTACAACCGAGCCTAAGCTTGGCTAAAGCAGTTGCAGCGGGGCTGTCGAGAATTCCATGACTAACCACAGGGGGGGCAACTGCCCCCCCTTGCCCCCCCCTAATGTCGCCCATGGTTGTGGCCAAAAGTTGAGAATTACCTAAATATTGGAAATTGGAAAAGTTGCTGCTTAAGTTTTTATAATAGCAATTTGCATATACTCCAGAATGTTATGAAGAGTGAGCAGATGAATTGCATAGTCCTTCTTTGCCATGAAAATTAACTTAATCCCGAAAAAAACTTTCCACTGCATTTCATTGCTGTCATTAAAGGACCTGCTGAGATCATTTCAGTAATCGTCTTCTTGTTAACTCAGGTGAGAATGTTGACGAGCACAAGGCTGGAGATCATTATGTCAGGCTGATTGGGTTAGAATGGCAGACTTGACATGTTAAAAGGAGGGTGATGCTTGAAAGCATTGTTCTTCCATTGTTAACCATGGTGACCTGCAAAGAAACGCGTGCAGCCATCATTGCGTTGCATAAAAATGGCTTCACAGGCAAGGATATTGTGGCTACTAAGATTGCACCTAAATCAACAATTTATAGGATCATCAAGAACTTCAAGGAAAGAGGTTCAATTCTTGTTAAGAAGGCTTCAGGGCGTCCAAGAAAGTCCAGCAAGCGCCAGGATAGTCTCCTAAAGAGGAATCAGCTGCGGGATCGGAGTGCCACCAGTGCAGAGCTTGCTCAGGAATGGCAGCAGGCAGGTGTGAGCGCATCTGCACGCACAGTGAGGCCAAGACTTTTGGAAGATGGCCTGGTGTCAAGAAGGGCAGCAATGAAGCCACTTCTCTCCAAAAAAAAAAAAACAATAAGGGACAGATTGATCTTCTGCAAAAAGTATGCTGAATGGACTGCTGAAGACTGGGGCAAAGTCATATTCTCTGATGAAGCCTCTTTCCGATTGTTTGGGGCATCTGGAAAAAGGCTTGTCCGGAGAAGAAAAGGTGAGGGCTACCATCAGTCCTGTGTCATGCCAACAGTAAAGCATCCTGAGACCATTCATGTGTGGGGTTGCTTCTCATCCAAGGGAGTGGGTTCACTCACAATTTTGCCCAAAAACACGGCCATGAATAAAGAATGGTACCAAAACACCCTCCAACAGCAACTTCTTCCAACAATCCAACAACAGTTTGGTGAAGAACAATGCATTTTCCAGCACGATGGAGCACCGTGCCATAAGGCAAAAGTGATAACTAAGTGGCTCGGGGACCAAAACATTGAAATTTTGTGTCCATGGCCTGGAAACTCTTCAGATCTCAATCCCATTGAGAACTTGTGGTCAATCCTCAAGAGGCGGGTGGACAAACAAAAACCCACTAATTCTGACAAACTCCAAGAAGTGATTATGAAAGAATGGGTTGCTATCAGTCAGGATTTGGCCCAGAAGTTGATTGAGAGCATGCCCAGTCGAATTGCAGAGGCCCTGAAAAAGAAGGGCCAACACTGCAAATACTGACTCTTTGCATAAATGTCATGTAATTGTCGATAAAAGCCTTTGAAACGTATGAAGTGCTTGTAATTATATTTCAGTACATCACAGAAACAACTGAAGCAAAGATCTAAAAGCAGTTTAGTAGCAAACTTTGTGTCATTCTCAAAACTTTTGGCCACGACTGGAGATGAATTTGTTTCTTCATTGGAACAGATTTGGAGAAATTTAGCATTACATCACTTGCTCACCAATGGATTTAAATGGGTGCCGTCAGAATGTCAGTCCAAACAGCTGATAAAAACATCACGATAATCCACAAGTAATCCACACCATTCTAGTTTATCAGTTAAGAAAAGCTGAAGATTTGTATATTAAAAAAAAAATCCATCAAAGCATTTAAACTTCAAACTGTTGCTTCTGGCTGAATAAGTCCAAAATCCATAATAACATTTCCTCCAGCAAAAAAAGTAAATTTCCTGTTGTTCTCTCACAGCAAAATCCACTCACATATTCATTTAGAGCTGTTTTGGTTCATTTTTTACTTGAAAACATTGCTTGATCCATTCATATTTCTCTCCTGACTCAGACAAGATGACTTTATCATTGAAGAAGGAAAGGAAAGGAAAGGAGGTGACGTGAGGCCAAGTATGGTGAACCATACTAGGAATTTGTGCTCTGCATTTAACCCATCCAAGTGAAAACACACACACACACACACACACACACACACACACACAGTAGTGAACACACACACACACACACACACACACACACACACACACACACACACAGTAGTGAACACACACACACACACACACACACACACACACACACACACACACACACACACACACACACACAGTAGTACACACACACACACACACACACAGTAGTGAATAAACACACACAGTAGTGAACACACACCCGGAGCAGTGGGAACCCATTCATTGGGTTCGGTGCCTTGCTCAAGGGACTCACCTCAGTCGTGGTATTGAGGGTGGAGAGAGTGCTGGACATTCACTCCCCCCACCTACAATCCCTGCCGGACCTGAGACTCGAACCCGCAACCTTTGGGTTTACAAGTCCGACTCTCTAACCATTAGGCCACGGCTGCAATATTAGGGATTGAGAACTTGTATTTTATTAAAAAAATGTCTTGATGGATTTGTTTCTTACAAGGTGTTAACTGATGGACTAGAACGGTGTGGATAATTTGTGAATTACTGTAAGGTTTTTTATCAGCTGTTTGGACTCTCATTCTGACGGCACCCATTCACATTTAATATCTCATTAAAGGAATAGTTCAACCAAAAATGAAACTACTCAACATCAGATCATCGAAGATATAGATGAGTTTGTTTCCTCATTGGAATAGATTTGGGGAAATTTAGCATTACATCACTCGCTCACCAATGGATTTGAATGGGTTGCCGTGAGAATGTCATTCCAAACATCTGATAAAAACATCACAATCCACAAATAATCCACACCACTTTAGTCCATCAGTTAACATCTTGTGAAGCAAAAAGCTGCATGCTTTTAAAAAACAATGGTTTGAACTGAAAAATGCCTTAATAATGGATTCGTTTCTTACAACACACAGCTTTTCTCTTCACCGGAGTTGTGTGGATTACTTGTGCATTATTGTGATGTTTTTATCAGATGTTTGGACTGTCATTCTGACGGCACCCATTCACTGCAGATTATCCATTAGTGAGCAAGTGATGAAATGCTACATTTCTCCAAATCTGATGAAGAAACAAACTAGGCAGAGGGTGCATATATTTTCATATTTGGGCGAACTTTTCTTTTAAGAAAAAAGGGTTACAAAAGCTCTTTCTGAGGAGTCTAAGAACTTCAGCACGACGCAAGAAAAAAAGAACCTACATTACTGCACAAAAAACATCCAAATATGGTCTGGAAATGGTCAAAACAATCAAATATTGAGCTCTGTCTTCTATTACTATGGTAACCTCTTAATGAAATCACGTTGATGGAGGCAAAAAACAGCTGCAAAATGATGCTGTTGAACTTTGTGTCATGTCTGGCCATTATTAATATTCTCCAACCCCTAAATAGCTCATGAATCTCAACGTGAGCTGGGGAAAAAGGGCAAATCATTCCTGTGCGGCTTCCAGCTCGTTTGATCCTTTTATACAGAGTCAAAGCCCAATGAATAGCCGCTTTCAGCTGCCACTGATTATCACAAAAGGCCATTAAATAAAATGATGGGTATGACAGACCAGTACTGTTGGGCTAACATGTTATACATAAGTAACGCATGTTACAGAACCAGAATACTGGACGTGCTATAATTGGATCAAAAGCAAAAGTCATTTATAATTTTTATTATTTTTTTAAAGATGTCCATTTCAAATAAATCATGCTGCTCTTTTGAACTTACAATAAAAAAATATGTAACAGTTTCCATTTTCAATGATACTAAACTGAAGTAATGTTGCAATGATGATGAAAATTCAGCTTTGCATCACAGAAATAAAAAACATTATAAAATATATTCAAACAAAAATATATGGAAGCCCGTTTCCAACAACTGAATAAAAAATTAAAAAAATTAATTGTGACAGTTTCTCACAATTCTGACTTTTTTTTCCAGCAATTGCGAATTTACATCTCACACTTCAGATTTTTTTTTTCTCATAATTGCATCATATGAACTTGCAGTTCTGACTTTTTTTTATCCAGAACTGTCAGATATAAATGCAAAATTGCAAGTTATAAAGTCAGAATTGTGGGATATAAACTCACAATTGCAAGAGAAAAAAAAAGTCAGAATTGCGAGTTTTTATCTCACAATTCTGACTTCATAACTCGCAGTTTTGAGTTTTTATCTGCCAATTCTGACTTTTTTGCCCAAATTGACTTGACTTGCAATTGCAAGTTTATCACATAATTCTGACTTAATTTCTCAAAATTGCGACTTTATTTCTCAGAATTGCAAGTTTATATCTCTCAATTCTGACTTTATAAATTGTGAGTTTATATCTCACAATTCAGAAAAAAAGAGTCAGAATTGTGAGATAAGTCATTATAACCTTTTTTTATTTTTTATTCAGTGGCGGTTCTTCCATAGAAAACTGCTATTTTAATTTGTAATAATATTTCACAATATTAAATTTTTTACTGTATTTTTAATCAAATAAATGCAACCTTGGTGAGAGCATTTCTTTCTTTTTTTAATCTTATCCCTTAAAGGATAACTATTGCCAAAATGCAACCTGGGCTGTTTTTTTTTTTACTGTAAACGGGACAAACTTATATCTAAAAGCATAATTACGACAAACGAGCCGTTTTTGAGATTGACCGTGATTTCGTTTTGTGGTCAATGGCCGGTGAATGGGAGTACTAGGGGCATAACTTTGAGCGCATCAAAATCAATATTTTTACAACATTAAGAAGGCTCGACACACCATGAAAATTTGCTCGAAGTATCGCCTGAGTCTCTACACATGAACTCCAGCATTGAGAACATTGTGCACACAGAGTTTACTAAAAAGAAAGGTTCTCACTTTCACTGTTTGGGTTTCCGCTCGCGGCCAGTCAAGACGTGTCGATCTCCGAATGAGAATGAATGGACTCCATAGGATGAAATATTAGGCTTATATGAGGCTCTTTTTACAACTAGAAGGTATATTGTTTTGCACTTGCGACAAAACAATGAATTAGCCGTGCATTTATATGGAAATATGCTTTAGGAGCTATCCATCCTCGCATTCGGAGATCGACACCTCTTGACTGGCAAGACGGCCGCGAGCGGAAACTCAAACAGTGAAAGTGAGTTGTTCAAAAACTTTCTTTTTAGTAAACTCTGTGTACACAATGTTCTCAATGCTCGAGTTCATGTGTAGAGACTCAGGCGATACTTCGAGCAAAGTTTCATGGTGTGTCGAGCCTTCTTAGTGTTGTAAAAATATCGATTTTGATGCGCTCAAAGTTATGCCCCTAGTACTCCCGTTCACCGGCCATTGACCACAAAACGAAATCACGGTCAATCTCAAAAATGGCTCGTTTGTCGTAATTATGCTTTTAGATATAAGTTTGTCTCGTTTACAGTAAAAAACAAAAACAAAAAAAAACAGCCCAGGTTGCTTTTTGGCAATAGTTATCCTTTAATCCATCCCCAAACCTTTATTAAAAAAAAGTATTAAAACTTTGGCTGTGTTCCAAAACCTAGTAGGAAACCTTGATCTCTACTGCCTTTATAGGTAGCATCCTAACTGAAATGCAACATCACATGTGACCAACTCGGAACAAACAGAACTCAAACTGACTCACTGACTATAATTTAACATGTTGCTAGGCTGCATGAACTGCGTGGTCCTCTAATAAAATGCATAGCACACGTAATGCACTGAGTAATACAGTCTTTTTTATACTTCTGTGCAAATTGTATTTATATTCAAAGATTCTCTAGCTTTGCCATCTTCCCACTGAGCGTTTCAGTACATGAAATTGGCCTTTCTAACAGCTTTTTTATCTAGGCCACCCTTTTATATTAAAATGCTGGCTACTTAGGGAGCAAAGTAGGTTTTGGAACAAGCATCTCAGCCAGCTGATGGTGAGTAAAAGTAACAAACCACTGAGCTCCTGCTGGACAATTTGAAATTCACCTCATGCTACAGCCTTTGGTAGTGCAGCGTCATCCTGCAGAGGGACATGCGGTAGATCTGTGGGGTGGAACAGTGTGAAAACTTTTAAGAAAGTTCAAAAGATGAAAACGTGTTGTTATTTCAATGTTAAAATACCTTTTTGTATTCCTGTTTTATATGCAGAGATCATCTGAAGGTTGTCTATTCTGATTTGATGAACAGGCCAAAACAAAGTTTGATTCAACCAATGGCACTGGGTTTAGAGAGAGACTGATTTATATAGCACTTTATATAAGCAGCTTTACATAAAAATCAAATAAATAACAGCGCTATTGCTGTAAAATTCATCAGTTATGAAATTATTTCAATTTCAGCTGTAAAGCAGCTCTACAGATGACAAGATATCATTACTCATCTCAATTCAATAAATGTCACTGATGTTCATAAACTATGAAACAAGCTCAATTTAGCGATTATACAAGAAAATACTATTTTATTTTAACTTTAAAATTACCTGTTTAAAATCAATGTTACCTGACGTTTTTTTTTTTTTTTTTTGCAATTGCGGCAATTTCTACAGCATTTTTTCAGTCAGTGTCATTATGGAAGTCAGTTTCCACCTCAGAAAAAAAAAGTTATTGTGACTTATCTCACAATCCTGACTTTATTTCTCAGAATTGTGTGATATAAACTCACAATTGTGAGTTATTAAGTCAGAATTGCCTGATATAAATTTGAAATTCTGATAAATGAAGTCACAGTTGCCTGATATGAACTTTACACAATCACAATTCTAAGAAATGAAGTCAGAATTGTGTGATATAAACTCATGGCGGCAAGTTAAGTCAGAATTATAAACAAATTCGCAGTTCTGTGAGGTCTTTTCTCCTCAGAACTGGACCTTATAACTCGCAATTGCAAGTTTATGTCTTACAAATCTGAGGAAAAGTCAGAATTGCAAGTTTATATCCCGATGTTCTGACTTTATAGCTAGCAATTCTGACTTTATAACTTACAATTGTGTGTTTATATCTCACAGTTCTAAGAACTTAAAAAGTCAGAATTGTGAGATAAAAAGTTACAATTACCTTATTCATCTTTTATTCAGCGGCGGAAAAGGCTTCATTAGGGCAATTGTTCAGGTTAAGTCAGTTCAGACAAATCCATCATTGAGGCATTTAAACTTCTGGCTAAAATATGAGTCCATAAACCATAATAACACTTCCACCAGTAAAAAAAGTCCATGTCCTGTTGACCTCTCGCAACAATAAACTATGCTCGATTTGTGCATATCTCTCTCTTTCTGACCAGATTGCTTTTTAATATAAAAGAAAGCAGTATTATGGATTGAGGACTTGCAGTTGAGGTTTGAATTTAAAAATGCCTTGATGGATTTGTTTCTTACAAATACACAGCACAAGACGTTAATTGATGGACTGAAGTGGTGTGGATTACTTGTGGATTATTGTGGTGTTTTCATCAGCTGTTTGGACTCTCATCTGACGGCACCCATTCACTGCAGAGGATCCATTGGTGAGCAAGTAATGTACATTTCTCCAAATTTGTTCTGATGAAAAAAATCTCATACATCTAGGATGGCCTGAGGTTGACCACATTTTTGGCAGATTTTCATTTTCGGGTTAACTTTTCCTTCAAGAAAAACGTTTGCTAAAGCTCTTTTGAGGTGTTTAAGAACTTTAGGTACATGTCAGGTACAGTACATGGCAAATTTTCACAAGGGGGAAAAAATAAATCAACTAATGCTGTAAAATATACATGAGAGTCAGTTGGTACTATTACATTAACACTGAGAACTAAAATGAACTGATTTATCCAAACACTTTTTATTTAAAGATTTTTATTATAATATTTTAATTATAATAATAAATAATACATTTATTTTTAAAATATTATAATAATAACAATTACATATTTCTACTCCAATTCGTTTTTTAAAATATAAACATTTAAATGTGGCTATTAGGGCTGGGCGGTATGACCAAAATTTTATTTCATGGTAACGATATCTTTCACGGTATAGTTTTTTATATAGGTAGTTATTCCAGAAAATGCACAAAAGGGCTTTATATAATAAATAAGCTTGAATATTTAAGAAAAGAAAAGGACTTGATCTTATTTGATTGTTTTGTATTTTATTCCTCCTCCTGCTCAGGATTTTCTTTTGAGCCGTCCTTGTCTGTTCGTTTCTCCTTTTCCATGTTTTTTACAACCAGTCTTGCATTCAACTGTTTGACCAGTCTCAGCCTCACGCCTGCTGACGGTGAGTTAGCCACGCCCACTTATTTACGGTATTTCTGCGGACCTTTTTCCTGAGTAAACGATGAGTGCCGCCATTACGAATTCTAACGTCAGATTGAATGCTTTTCTGTTCCGGTTTCCATAGGAACCCATTCAAATAGCGTCCATCTGTTTTTAATATAGCTAACGTCCGCTGCTTCGTGTCATCTACACACTCATTAAAGTGAGGCACTGACAAATGACGGTCATTGTGACATTGCCAAGTGATGGCGCTATGGAGCCATGTGCTTTTTAAAAACATTTTAATAGGTTTAACATTAGTTTATTAGCTCGGAATATACCCTAATTTGACTAGAAACAATGCAGACCGGAAATGCAAAGCATTCTTTCAGTTAAGAGTCGGACTTACTTCCGTGTTCAGGAAAAACGTCTATACACGGAATAAAAAAAAAATTCTTTTACGGTACACATTTCATTCCGCGGTAACAATACATACCGTCATACCTCCCAGCCCTAGTGGCTATCATAAAAACTTGACAGATTTATTCAAACAAATTAAACACTGAAGAACAGTAAAAAAAAATATTAATGAATATGTTATATAGAGCCTTAATTTAGCAAAATGCTCCCCTCTAGAGTTTATTTTTCTAGCTGACTAACATCAAAGACTATAGAATACGCCTTATTCAGTCAGCCGCCATTTTGAATCGAAAACGAGGCTGTGAGGGATAGCAGTCCAGCTGCGCCCACTGTGGCGTATTGTTGCGTACCGGGATGTAGATCATATAACCATAAAATAATAGGTCATTTCACATTTTTCCACAGGACAAAGAGTTCCAGAAAACGTGGATTGATCGACAGGACATATAACCTAACTTTCAGGTAACAATATTGCATTTATTTAAGAAAATGACTATGGAAAGACTGTTAATTTATAATGTGAGCATGTTTATCTTCCTTTAAACGCTTACACAGAGTTTTTCAAATGATGTTATATAGAATAAAATGCTTAATGGTTTGTGTTAAGAGCCTGCAGCTAGGTCATAAGCGTCTTCCCGACCTTTATTATGAAATTACGATAAACATGACATTTTCCTTGTCTAAAGCAAAACAGAAACAAAAAATAATGTTCTGAATATCATTTTGCGATTTTAAAAGGGGTTGACCTCAAACACTACACGGCAAACTAATAAATAAATGCTATCTTTTGATCGCTTTGCATAAAAAAAACTTTCTACCCACTGTTTTTGTATGACTTAACATGTTGTCTGAAAGAAGCTTACGGTCTAACTGCAGGCTCTTAACACAAACTATTAAGCATGTTAATCTTTAAAACATCATTTAAAAATAATATCTTTTTCATTTACGATCGCAAAGTTTTCTTTTCGTGAGGTATTTGAGTTCAGGTAAACACAGACAGAGCTGAACCCTCCTTAAGCTTCCTAATTCCAGTCAGTGTTTTTGAAAAACAATTGTGAGTCAAATGTTCAGCACACTCTTGTGTTCTTTGTAATCTGTACAAAATGGAGATATTTAATTTAGTTGTTGTAGTAAAACATAACATTTTAGCTCTGCGTAAATATTTAAAGGAAGATAAACATGCTCACATTATAAATTAGCAATTAGCCAACCGGCTAGTTTCCACAGTCATTTTCTTAAATAAATGCAATATTGTTACCTGAAAGTTAGGTCCTATGTCCCATCGAACTTTAATAATACACATTTTCTGAAGTTCTTTGTCCTGTGGAAATTAGTGAAATGATATTTTCTCTACATTTTAAATTATGACTAAACAATCTACATCCCGGTATGCAACAATACGCCATAGTGGGCGCTGCTGGACTGCTATCCCTCACAGCCTCGTTTTCGATTCAAAATGGCGGTGGGCTGAATAAGGCGTATCCATGGGTACCAAAGACGTCACTTCCGCTATGCTCGCCGCCATGTTTGTGTCCGATATGACAACAGACACAGCGCATCTCAATGAGATTTAATAATAAATTGAAATAAGAAATTACTTTTTACTACTACTTCCCACACTGTGTATTTGACTTGATTGTATGTTTAGGACAAAAAGTGTAAATTGTTGTGAACGTAGTCGCTCGATGAAGGCTTTAAGACCTTGAAGAATCCTCTGCCGGCTGGTCACTAACTTACTTCACAGCGAACGGGACTCGCGCTGACGGCACTAATTCCCACAGTCCGCGCTTAGATGTCGGCAAATTAGTTTTGGCGAATGCAAAAAAATGAGATTATTGAGCATAAGCGCAACATCCAGCAAGCCAAGAAAACATAAAATATACCTGAGGGAAGACGTCTTTCACGTCTTGTGTATTCCTAAAACTGGATCTCATTATTGAAGCACAAATTCAAGCACCAAAAGCATGAGATTTCTTTATTTAAAATATGCATTTTTATTCATTCAAGCTATATGGCTGCAATAACATTTTAGTTTAATTTAGTTTATTACACCACTTGTGCAGCCAGTCACAATTCACAATGGTACCATTTACTTGGGACGATGGTTTGTGTGTAACTTGTGTGCCATTTTTGTATGACAAATCATTTTTAGAGTAATTGTACATAAATAGTTTTAGCAAAACAAATATGATTATTTTTGAGAACCCTTTTACATGTATATACTTTACTGCAGGCGTTGCAATGACGAACGCTATGTAGTACTATAGTATAGCGTTTATTATTTAATTTTCATAATTCACTAAACACCGCATAATCTAAAACACCTTCAACTATAAAACACTCTTGCTCTTAAGCCAAATGAAAACAAATAATTTACGGCATCTGGATGTACTGTAAGTCACTATTCTCTGCATTAGCACTGTTTTGAACTTGCTCTTTGAATGCTTTCTTGTTTACTAAATCTTTGGACTTACGAGTTGATCGGTTCAAAATGATGTAATCGCAAAAAAATGTTTCTTTTCATTTTAAGGCATTATTTTCGTTATAATGTACTGATTCACAATCTTAGTCAATATTTAATTATTATTCCAGTACTCTTATTGTGCCGAAAAAAAAAACCCTGCTTTGGAAAGCACCTGCGTGAATGACACCGGTACGCTATATGCATACCGACCCACTTCGAGCACTGCTGAGATCTAATAAAACTGTTGTTAGTTTTTTTTTTCTGATGACTGTTTTTACAGCTAACTGAACAACATATCCCGGGCATATTGTATACTTGTTGTGAACAGTCTGTGAGTTTTGTTGATCTTCCTCTGGTAGTTGCGGCTGCTGTGACCATAGACTGAAACAGGTAGCGCGGACACAAAAATGGCGGCGATAAACTACAGTGACGTCACATGGAACCTATGGATACCCAAGACATGTCACTTGTGTAGTTTTGAATGGGGAAAAATGCAACGTTCATTATGGCCGCGAAGCCCCGCCTTCTTAGTGAAAGAGCCAATAGTTGATTAGTAAAGTCAGCGCGTCACTGCAGCTGCCGTTAGAAGTCCCGGTTGCTATAGAAACAATCGGCGCTCTAAGACGTGCACTCAGTACTGCGCATGCGCACTGGCTCATCTAGCCGGAAAAATAAGCGTTTTTTTTAACGCTATTGGAGCACAAGGAACCATATTTATGAGGCAGTTCTTTTGGATTTCTTTGGAGATTACAAATATGAAATTTAATCGTAAGCTTGGTGAAAAGTTTTGGAGAATTTGATGTTTCCCCATTCAAACAGATAGGAGCTGCACTTGCCTGCCTGAGGCGTTTCAAAGATGGCCGCCGAGTGACATGACTTGCCTTAAAGGGACTTTGCTAACGTTAGCGAGTTTAAGGTCAGCTAATGTTTTCTACTGAGGTAAATGTGACGTTACGTGACATTGTTTACAAGCTGTTATATTGGCGTCTTTAAGATTACATGAAACAGAATACGAATTTCGGTAAGTTGCACTCTCTTTTAACATACCTTTTGGATGTTTATTTTCGTTCTGAAACTGTAAAGGGGATGAAAAGATCGGTTCACTGCTGCTTCTCTTGAATTGAGGCACTAGCAATCCGTCACTCCACATTAAACAGCATTTCCTGTTTGAATACTGTAATAAAATGGACAGATTTTGAAACGTGAGACTTCCTTTCATATCAAAAGTAATAAAGCACAAAGCTTTATTTTAGGATTTATTGATTTACTGCATTACAAGACTAGTTTAATTAATTCCTGAGATTCAAGAATTGATATTGTTTCGCAAGACTAAGATTAGATTATAATGGAGAAATTGATATTTTTACCCAGCTCAATGTACTGAATATAAGTGTTCAGGAAACCCCTCGTATTTGGTGTTATTAGCTACTGTAGTGACAATTTAATTGAACATTAAGAAACAAATTAGAAACAAAAGAAAATGCTTAATTACATCACTAAAGCTTTATAATGAGATCTAATGGTTTGTAACTTTTTCCCTTCATGGCCTGTCAAAGCTCCAGTGTTTCACTCGATGAAAATTATAATCCGTTCATATGCTTAGTTAATAGATGTCTTAATACTTGTTGCATGTGTCACACATGTTTTGATCACAGATGGTTTCAAGCAGAGATTCCACTTGTAGTCCTGGATTAGACACGTATTTGCATCAACAAACATCTCATTATATGTGCATTGTCAAATTTACTTAAAGCTGAAATGTTGTTTCCACTTCTTGCGTCACCAAACGGAATCCCTAAAACACTTGTCAAAGCAGAGTATTTGGGATATTGTTGCCGGTTTTATCATCAACTAGACACAAATCACAAATGTTATGGCTCAAAAGTAAAAGCACACTACTTCTTAACAAAATGCATGATTTGAGATCTTGTAAATTAAAAGTGATGTGTAAAACTATGTCCAATAGAGAATATCTGCCAGCATATTTGAGCTCGGTGTAATCAGATCATTAGTTTGTTTGTGCCGAACTTGTTTGGCAGCTCAATTCTGAGGAAGAGCCATATGGTCCACTCATTGAGCATTAAAAATTCCTAGAGGCACAATGATGAGATTTTGACAGATAATTTGTTTCCAGTGCGACAAGGCTTTGCAGCAAACAACTTATTTATGAGGTGCAATAACAAAAATATGTGGAAGGCCATCTAGGAGCAGCTTGTCTTATTGGAAGGGGTAGATTTCACATACGCACGTGTGCAAAGTCACTAGCGCTATCATGAAGAACAGCTCAGAGCTCTTACCGAAGGCCACGAGAGTGGAAAAAAGCAGCGATTTCAGCTCTGAAAATTGGGTGAGAATTTATTCCTCAGTTCCTGAGGTAAGCAATGTGAAAACGCTGACACTCCGGGAGAATTTACCGGCCTCCAAACCTTGAACGAGTTTCTCAAACTCAAGGTTAACCCACACAGAAAGCATTTGTCTAAATCACCTGCAGGCGTCTGCAAAAAGCCATCCCGGGTCATCCGCTGCCTCTCTGACAGGAAGAGAGCGTAAGTGGTCTTGGACTGTCTGCTCAAAATGTAAAAAAAACACATCAGGCTTTTAGTGTCACGGCTCATTCAGGGGTTTCCTGGACATTGTTATTGGCCAATTTGTTAACAATGGCCGCTCGGAATGCAGCGTGACACCAGTGCCACCGGTAATCACGTCCATTGGGAAGCCTCAGGGTGTCTGTTGAAGAGACCAGAAAATTAGCCACCACGAAATCAAAATTGACAATTCGTACTTTTTATGGAATATTGCAGCTTTTTTAAAATCTTCAGCATTTTTAAATCAAAAACATTTCAGGATTTCTTTCCATATAAATGGACTTCTATGGTGCCTCTGAGTGTAAACTTCCAAAATGAAGTTTAAATGCATCTTCAAAGGGCTCTAAAAAAATCCCAGTTGAGGAAGAAGGGTCTTATCTAGTGAAACAATCGGTTATTATTATTTTTATTTTTTTTAAAAACAACATTTTTACCTCCCCCTCACAACAAAATCTCTACTCTGATGACAATCTAATCAATTCCTAATGGACACCATCAAACCCCACCCTTCATTACTTCTCCTTCAAGAAGCTGTTTCACTCAGATTTGTCACATTAGTGAAGAAAAGACAATTGCAATTTTCCTTCCATGCTGACATTAAGAGATTGTTTTGTAATGCAACATTTAACACTTTTTTTTTTTTTTACAATATAAAGATTAATATAACCATATTACTTAAAGGAGAAGTTCACTTCCAGAACGAACATTTACAGACAATGTACTCTAACTTTTGTCAGTCAAAGAAATGTTTTTTGAAAAAAAAAAAAAAAAAACATTTCAGGATTTCTCTCCATATAGTGGACTTCTATGGTGCCCCTGAGCTTGAACATCCATGCAGTTTCAATGGGCTCTAAATGTTCCCAGCCAAGAAGAGTCTTATCTAGCAAAACAATCGGTTATTTTCTTTAAAAAAAAAAAAAAAAAAAAAAAAAAAAAATTATATATATACACTTTTTAACCCCAAACACCCAAAATACAAGTCAATTTAACTCAGTTTATTGTTGTGAGTTGAAATGACTTGTAGTTTTAAGTTGATTTAAAGGTGCCATAGAATGCATTGAGAGAATATTTTAAATTGTGCTCTGATGTCTACATAGAAGGTATATGGCAAAGAAAAGGGCAAAAATTCATTTACAACCCTAGGATTTGTCGCTAGAATTAAATGCTCTGTTATTGCCTTATATGGAAGGTCCATTAATATTAATGAGGGGCTCTGCTGATTGGCTGTTTCACAGAGCTGCTCATCTCAATAGCTGGCACATGGAGGAAATATATATTTATTTACGGAGCTCTAGCCACTTTTAATATGCGGTTTGTTGAATCTGCCTTTTTGAATTGGCAACATTTTACTCTCACTATGGTGATCGCATGTGCTTTGTGTAACGTTATAATGCAGCGACACAAGTACTTACCACATAAGTTTAGATGCTTGTCAGTGATACTCAGGATCTGTTCACCATCATTAGCGCAGTCAAATCTTCTTTATGTGGTAAGTGAAATTTTATGTACTGCAATGTAACAGGCTAGCGCTAGCATTAAGCTAACCGTGTCCCTTCAGTGGCTCGCCTTATTTTACTGATGTGCTGACGTTAATGATGATTGGGCGATGCAAATGTTGGGGGCGTAACTATTAACGATTGCGACTACTGCGTAATAGTCGGTGTAATGTTGGAATTGAACTATTTTTCAGTGGTCTTTTGCAAACACCAGATTTATATAAGAAGGAGGAAATGGTGGTGTTTGAGACTCATGGTATGTCATGTCCATGTACTGAACTATTATTATTCAACTATGCCAAGGTAAATACAGTTTTCCATTCTACGGCCCCGATCACACCGAACGCGTCTTTTAGTTCTAAAAACGCGAGGCGTACATCACTGCCTTTTTTTGGTGACTTTTTTTAAAAAAGAGCAGCGTGCTGCGACCAAAACAGCTGTCCTGTCAGTCAAATCAAAGGATTATAGCGCGGGCGCTCTAAAATCTGTTTTTTGCTGTTAAGTAAACTGTCATATTAGCAGAAACCCTAAAAAATACAGCTCCGGGTTACCCACGACAGACACCAAAGGTTTCTCCTCCATGTCTTGCAGTCTCCGGACTTAAGCAACGATAAACTTTTGTCACTACAACAGAAGGTCCGCCTCTCCCTTCATTCGATTGGACAATGGAAAAAAACGCGAATGACGTTGGGCATTTTTCCACTCAGAGTTGCTTTTTTTTCAACTTCAGGCGCTCAGAGTGCTTCTGCAAAAACGCCAGGCGCCCTGGGCGCATAAGCAGCGCGCAGAACGCTCACTGCCAACAGAAAACCATTCAAAAAAGGCGCCTCTCACTGCAAAAACGCGTTCGGTGTGATCGGGGCCTATGGCACCTTTAACTTAAAATTTTAAGGCAGCTGCTTAACTTAAGTTTTTAAGTTGAAACTGGGGGAAAAGTTTTTACAGTGTAGGTGTTTTGCGCTGTGCCCTATGAAGAAAAAAATTGCACCAAAATATCAAATAATATATAAAAACATGACTAAAATAGGAATGTATATCTATTTATATAAATGTACATAACAAAAGTCTGATTGCCAAGAGCAACAAATCAATGAATCTACGTTCAGAACGGTTCAAAAATCGCAGCGTTCTATCACACTATTCCAAAGTAAAAGTCAAATATTCTGAATTCTAGAGTGGAACTAATCTCACGCAGGTGTTTTGCGCTGCCATTGTACCCTATGAAGAAAAAAAACAAAAAAAACAAGTGCTTTTAAGTGGGGTCAGCTATAAAGCCAAGTCAATCATCGGTTTATCCTCTCTATCTGCCACTTGCAGCTGACAGAATGCTTCCCTCAGGACGTGTGAGGGGAAAGCCACTCCTCATAATTATCCCAGACAGTTTAGGTCAGTCTGTATTAAGCGGCTTGTGCTTTATGACGAAGAATCCCACAACATGGCGGGTAAAAAAAAAAAAAGTGCTGCTTTCTTTCTGACTGGCATAAATTCTTTAAAGGATCCTGACAGGCAACAGAAGACCGTTCTAATGTGTCATGAGCAGGATGAGCTTATGACAGCCGTTTATGATAAAAGCATGGCAGATTTAAGCGGTGTGTGGAGCGTTACAGGATGCCTCTCTGGTATCGTTATGAAACGGTTTAAAATACATGTAGACTTCACAGCCCACTGTATTTTTCTTGTCTTAATCGGCAATCTTTCGTATTCCTCCTCATCACGCAAATCCTTCATTCATCTTTCCCACCCACACCTTTGCTAAATCAATATTTTCTTTAGGTTTTGAGGATTTACAAGATTACTTTTAGAAGGGTGGGGGGAAACTCTTCTCGGCGCCTATCGCCTGTGCATAGAGATTCTGCAGTTGCCATGGCGATTTCAGAGAGGAAGGGAAAAAAGAGAGTCATGACTTAACAGCGAGATAACTCGTTTCATTTTATTAAGCCGAGGCATTGTCCATCATTACTGACAAGCTGATTTGAGCAGCGCGGCCCGAGCAGATGCTGTTTTTAATCAACGCGACATATTTCAATAGGTCGCGGTAACACGGGCCTCGAGTTGCCACACAGAGAGCAACGTGAGGCCACTGAGCTAACAGAGCGACGCAGACCTACGGAAACATCTTAGGGATGAATGACAAACCCGGGAACACTGAGTTCTGCCGGGTTTTTCACAAAATATGGAGTACAGGCAGAGTCTCGAAGTTTGTTTTGCTTACACAACTTGTTTTTAATAGAGAAGGACGTCACATCCTTATAGCCATCGACACTGGAAGGATAACGTTACTTGCATAGAAAGATGCATATTAAGTATCCCTATTGACAGTATATATGTGATCATAGACCACAAAACCAGTCGTAAGTGTAATTTGTGTGAAACTAAGATGTATCATCTGAAAGCTGAATAATCTTCCAATGATGTATGGTTTGTTAGGATAGGACAATATTTGGAATCTCAGGAACCTGAGAGTGCAAAAAAAAAATACAAATATTGAGAAAATCGCCTTTGAAGTTGTCCAAATTAAGTTCTTAGCAACAGTTTTGGGGAAAGTTACTTTTAAAAATCATGCATTACAATATTGAGTTACATCTTAAAATAAGTAACTAATTACTTTGTATGGAAAGTAATGTGTTACGTTACTTTTGTGTTACTTTTTAAATCTGGGCAGGACTTGCTTTTTTGTTTTTAATATAAAAAGTTCTGTTTTCGGCAAATGTAAAAGCCTTTTTACACCAAAAGCCTCAGGCTTCGAGAAAAGTAAATTTACATCTATAGAGTAGACCGCAGAAGAAAAAATGTCAACTCTTTAGCAATAAAAAACAAAACAAAAAAAAATGTTAGATTATCTTGAGTAATTTTTGCTGAATTGGATCATCGAAGGTTGGCAGCAAAGACATCAGTTAATAAAATGGGATTAAATACATAAAGGATATTTGTATTATTTAACAATTATTGCAGGTTTGCATTGAATTTCACCATTTTTATTTATTTTGAGGAATACTGTATCTGTTTTTTTTTTTTTTTTTTTTAGTGAGTGGGATGAATTAATGTTCACATTTAACATTGAGTTACTTAAAGACAAAAAAATTACTTTACTAGTTACATGGAAAAATTAATATTATTATGCAACTTGCGTTACTTGTAATGCGTTACCCCCAACACTGCTTAGCAATGCATATTACTAATCTAAAAATTAAGTTGTGATATATTTATGGCAGGAAATTTATAAAATATGTTCATGGAATATGATCTTTACTTAATATCCTAATATTTTTGGCATTTAAAAAAAATAGATAATTTTCACCCATACAATGTATTTTTAGCAATCCCTACAAATATACCCGTGCTACAGGGTCACATATTTTTGATATGTATTATAATTGATTTTATAATACTATACAGTTGAGGTCAAAAGTTTACATACACCTTGCAGGATCTACAAAATGTTAATTATTTTGCCAAAATAAGAGGAATCAGTTGTACAAAA
This sequence comes from Garra rufa, assembly GCF_049309525.1. Taxonomy (NCBI): domain Eukaryota; kingdom Metazoa; phylum Chordata; class Actinopteri; order Cypriniformes; family Cyprinidae; genus Garra; species Garra rufa. Next base: position 34,153,986 of record NC_133385.1, on the reverse strand, counting down.
TGCTTGTTATTTTTTATTTAGTACTGACCTGAATAAGATATTACTCATAAATATGTTTACATATAGTCCACAAGAGAAAACAATAGTTGAATTTATAAAAATGACCCTGTTTAAAAGTTAACACACTTTTTTTTTTTCTTTGTGATAGTTGTTCATGAGTTTGTTTGCTGCTCACTGTTTTTCAGAAAAGTCCTTCAGGTCCCATAAATTCTTTGATTATTCAGCATTGTGTATTTGAACCCTTTCCAACAATGACTATGATTTTGAGATCCATCTTTTCACACTGAGGACAACTGAGGGACTCATATGCAACCATTACAGAAGTTTCAAACGCTCGCTGATGCTCCAGAAGGAAAAATGATGCATTGAGAGCCGGGGGTGAAAACTTTCGAACAAAATGAAAACGTGTAGGCCTACATTTTTCTTATTTTGCCTAAATATCACTTTTTTTTCATTTAGTACTGCCCTTCAGAAGCTACAGGAGATACTTACATGTTTCCCAGAAGACAAAAGAAGAAGTTAAATTTACGCTGATCTTCAAATTCATAAAGTTTTCTCTTGTGGACTGTGTAAACATCTTTTATGTGAAATATCTTATTCCAGTCAGTACTAAATGGTAAAATAATGCACTTTGTTCGATTTATCCCTTCTATTTTTGTAAAATAACTAACATTTTCCAAATTCTGCAAGGTGTATGTAAAACGTTTGACCTCAACTGAATACAACAATAGTAAAAAAAAAATAAAAAATAAATTGAATTTATTTTGTAATACACTGACAGCATTAAAATAGTAATATATTTCAGTCTTTAATCATTTTCATGCATTATAAACCTAAGGCTTTTTATTTAGGCTGGAAGTGATTAAGTGTGCAGCCCTATTAGCTAATAATATTATGATATATTCTGAACTGAATCAGAATAACATGGATCATTTTAAATGCATGATCCTATAGTTACACTTATTGCAACAGCATTAACTCCACAAGTGTCTGATTTAGGATGCTTTAAATAGGCATAAACTAGTTTGACATTGGCATGAGTATGTATTCAATTGAGTTCAGCTCATTGGTAGGAATAGTACATTCATAATCAACACTTCTCGTGACTTCACTGCATCTTAGTCTTTTTTTTTTCCTTTCAACAAGCTCATCGTAATGCATTCTGGCACTAGCTTCTCTGTGAAGTATACATGCTGTTTTACATTAAGCAATCTATAATGCAGCATGATGTTGCAGCCTACCTTTCACGTCGAGAGCCCATGCTTTAAAAACGAATTGCTTCTTGCCAACTAAGTGAAAGTGTTTCTTACAATTACGGTTTAATCGACAGCAGATGCATCTTCTTTACAGCGACCTCCGATCGCACGTAATCACTCCTGCTTTGTCAGAAGTGACATGAAAATCTTTACATACCAAAGACAGCATTCTGCGGCGTGGATAACCTGCTGTGGAAGAACATGAGCGAGAAACACACTGCTGTAAGCCGTTCATAGTGTACATAATTATTTGTGATTAAAGCTGATCCAACAGCCTCATTAAAACACCCAAACCCAGAGTCATTTAGTGGACAAGCCCAGTGTGAAAGCATGTCTGAAAGTGAAATTCAAATAGTATTACCAATTTCCAGCTTTGCCAAGTAATCAAACCAGCAGGATTCTTCGGCACATATGCTGCAACTCAGATAATGAATAAGAATCAGCCGATGAGAGATGCATACATCTTTATTGTACAAGTTACAAAAAAAATCTGTACACAATCTTCTCTTAAACTCATTAGCACGGTTTGCGTTGGAGGTTAGAGATGGAAAAAGGCAGATGCGTTGCTCCCTTTCGTCTCTCTAGCTGCTGTGGCCCTGCAGTGCCTCTGCCATGAACAGTTTTCCAAGGTTCTGCGAGGTGAACTCCTTAATGTTCTGACAGTAGTTGTTGATTTGTCCTTGTGAAGAAGCAGAAGGAAACAAATTAATTATATACGACAAGACCAAGTGATATCGATTATTCAACTGGAGTGACTATTTACACCCAGGAGTAAATAGCACAAGCCACACAGCAATGATCTGGAGAAGCCAGACAAACTGCAAGAAAATGAGTTTGATGTCAAGGACCTGGCGTATAGAACAGTGGTTCTCAATCCTGGTCCAGAGGGACCTGAGCACTGCACATTTTAACACTCTGGTGCTCTTCAGTCATTTTTTAGTTCAACAGAATGGTACAAAACTTGGTAAAGGTTTTGGCACTTGCTATGTGAACAGACACTCACAAACAAAAAAACATGATTAGAAAAGGACATGATTAGAAAAGGTTGAATGGTCTTGAAAAAAAAAAGAAAAAAATTCATCTAATGGAACCGTTTGTTACTGCGCCCACACAAAATCTTAATGCAAGCTCATTTTTTCAGCCATCACCAACAACTTATTTAAATTTATGGCTGTTTTTCCCCTTACATTTTTAGAGTAAAACATGTTCTGCAAAATATATAATTTTATATAAAACTAAAAATAGTATATTGATATGGAAACCTGTTTCCACTATGAATAAAAAAAAAAAAACTGTTACTGTGATTGATTAGCTCACAATTGCCTTTCACAGAATTGTGAGATATAAACTCAGTTGAAAGTTAAAAGGCCAATTTTGAGGGGGAAGACTGATATGTTCTCAGAATTGCAAGTTATATCTCACACTTCTGACTTAACTCGCAATATAATGTCAGAACTTGCAATTCTGAGTAAAAAAATAATAATCTGAATTGTGAGTTTGTCTTGCAATTCTAACTTTATAACTTGCATTTGCGAGTTTATACCACGCAATTCTGAGAAAAAAAATTCTAAATTGCAAATTTATATTCGCAATTCTGACTTATAACTCACAACTGCAAGTTTATATCACGCAATTCCAAGAAAAAAAGTAAAAATTGCAAGACTCAATAGTCTACATCAGGGGTTTTCAAACCTGTCCTGGAGCCTCCCCTGCCCTGCACATTTTGCTTGTCTCTCTCATCTAATACACCTGATTCAAATCATCAGCTCATTAGTAGAGACTGCAAGACCTGAATTGGGTGTGCCTAATAAGGGAGACATACAAAATGTGCAGGGCAGGGGAGGCTCCAGGACAGGTTTGAAAACCCCTGGTCTACATAATGCAATTCTGACTTGCAATTTGAGAAAAGTGAAAATTGCAAATTTATATTCGCAATTCAGACTTTATATGTTACAATTGCGAGTTTGTCTTGCGATTCTGAGAAAAAAAAATTGCAAATTTATATTCGAAATTTTGACTTATAACTCGCAATTGCAAATTTATATCACACAATTCTGACAAAAAAATTGCAAGTTTGTTTTCGCAATTCTGACAACTCGCGATTGCAAGTTTATATCATGCAATTCTGAGAAAAAGTAAAAATCGCAAATTTATAGTCGAAATTTTGACTTATAACTCGCGATTGCAAGTTTATATCACACAATTCTGACAAAAAAAATAAAAATTGCAAGTTTGTTTTCGCAATTCTGACATAACTCGCGATTGCAAGTTTATATCATGCAATTCTGAGAAAAAGTAAAAATCGCAAATTTATAGTCGAAATTGACTTATAACTCGCGATTGCAAGTTTATATCACACAATTCTGACAAAAAAATTGCAAGTTTGTTTTCGCAATTCTGACATAACTCGCGATTGCAGGTTTATATCATGCAATTCTGAGAAAAAGTAAAAATCGCAAATTTATAGTCGAAATTGACTTATAACTCGCGATTGCAAGTTTATATCACACAATTCTGACAAAAAAATTGCAAGTTTGTTTTCGCAATTCTGACATAACTCGCGATTGCAAGTTTATATCACACAATTCTGACAAAAAAAATTAAAATTGCAAGTTTGTTTTCGCAATTCTGACAACTCGCGATTGCAAGTTTATATCATGCAATTCTGAGAAAAAGTAAAAATCGCAAATTTATAGTCGAAATTTTGACTTATAACTCACGATTGCAAATTTATATCACACAATTCTGACAAAAAAAAATAAAATTGCAAGTTTGTTTTCGCAATTCTGACATAACTCGCGACTGCAAGTTTATATCATGCAATTCTGAGAAAAAGTAAAAATCGCAAATTTATAGTCGAAATTTTGACTTATAACTCACGATTGCAAATTTATATCACACAATTCTGACAAAAAAATTGCAAGTTTGTTTTCGCAATTCTGACATAACTCGCGATTGCAAGTTTATATCACACAATTCTGACAAAAAAATTGCAAGTTTGTTTTCGCAATTCTGACATAACTCGCGATTGCAGGTTTATATCATGCAATTCTGAGAAAAAGTAAAAATCGCAAATTTATAGTCGAAATTGACTTATAACTCGCGATTGCAAATTTATATCACACAATTCTGACAAAAAAAATTTTAATTGCAAGTTTGTTTTCGCAATTCTGACATAACTCGCGACTGCAAGTTTATATCATGCAATTCTGAGAAAAAGTAAAAATCGCAAATTTATAGTCGAAATTTTGACTTATAACTCACGATTGCAAATTTATATCACACAATTCTGACAAAAAAATTGCAAGTTTGTTTTCGCAATTCTGACATAACTCGCGATTGCAAATTTATATCACACAATTCTGACAAAAAAATTGCAAGTTTGTTTTCGCAATTCTGACATAACTCGCGATTGCAGGTTTATATCATACAATTCTGAGAAAAAGTAAAAATCGCAAATTTATAGTCGAAATTTTGACTTATAACTCGCGATTGCAAGTTTATATCACACAATTCTGACAAAAAAAATAATAATTGCAAGTTTTTTTTCGCAATTCTGACATAACTCGCGACTGCAAGTTTATATCATGCAATTCTGAGAAAAAGTAAAAATCGCAAATTTATATTCGAAATTGACTTATAATTCGCAATTGCAAATTTATATCACACAATTCTGACAAAAAAAGTAAAAATTGCAAGTTTATATTTGCAACTCGGACTTATAACATGCAACTGCAAGTTTATATCATGCAATTTTTTATTAAAAAAAAAAAAGTAAAAATTGCAAATTTTCCCAATTCTTATAAATCTCACTTGCAAGTCTATATAATGCAATTCTGACTTTAAAGTTAGAATTTATGTATTGCAATTCTGAGAAAAAAGTAAAAACTGCAAGATTATATTCGCAATTCTGACTTATTACTTGCAATTGCAAATTTATATCTTGCAATTCTGAGGAAAAAAAATTGCAAGCTTATATCACAATTCTTACTTTATAACTCACAACTGCAAGTTTATATCTGGCAACTGCAAGTCAGAGTTGTAAGAAAAAAATTGCAATTACCTTTCTTATTTTTTATTTAGTGAGAAAAATAGCATTCCATATATTTGTGCATCTTTCTTAACTATAAACTTAAACATCTATTGCTTTATTTCACTTGCAAAAATCTGCCAAGTATCATCTTGGAAAAGAGACCAAGGTTAAGTCTTTGCTTCAAAGCATTCAATATTTATGGGAATTTAAGGTGAAAATTTAAATGTTAGGTCTGTGCTTGAGCAGCAGCTAGCAGATAATAAAAAGATTATAATGACTAAATAACCAGTTTAGCAACTCAAATTATTTTTGGTGACTAGACACCTGGTTCAGGTCATGGAGTCTCAAAAAAATGAGCTTATGGTATAAATCAGGTGTATTAAGTAAGAAGGACATCCAAGGTTTTTGTATTTACACTATGTTTCTGCAAATTCTGTATTTAATTGGCTAACAGATGAGGCTGTTATAATTGCGATAATGATATGTAATGGCCTTGGTGCATCAGTTGGAAGAGCTTGAAAATTGCAAACAAATCAATGTTTTGCATTGTATGCCACTGTGGAGTTAAAGGAGAACTCCGGTGTGATTTTGACCTAAAGTGTATTGAATCATGATACCAAGTGTGAACGTACCTTGCATATCTCATCTCGTCTTGTCCACTGCTGTCCGAAATCTGGGGTCAGTTATCCGATGCTCACAACAGCTTGTCAATGAAAGTCAATCGGGCATCGAAGGAGCCATGTAAATAAATCACTGTTTTACGCCATTTACGAGGCACAAAGTAGCTCCACACTTCATTGGTAGACTTCCAAGGGCCCTGACATTTAAAACGAGACATTGAGAACTCAGAAAAAGCACCGGTAGTTTATTTACAAGTAGATTTATACAGACAGTAACCGCAAGAAGTTTAGCGGCCGCCGCCATCTTAAATGTAGTCACGATAAGTCGAGTGTCGATCACCAAGGAATTTATCAGCTTATCAACGTATCAGGTTGTAGTTTCCTTGGTGCTCGACACTCGACTTATCGTGACTACATTTAAGATGGCGGCGGCCGCTAAACTTCTTGCGGTTACTGTCTGTATAAATCTACTTGTAAATAAACTACCGGTGCTTTTTCTAAGTTCTCAATGTCTCGTTTTAAATGTCAGGGCCCTTGGAAGTCTACCAATGAAGTGTGGAGCTACTTTGTGCCTCGTAAATGGCGTAAAACAGTGATTTATTTACATGGGCTCCTTCGATGCCCGATTGACTTTCATTGACAAGCTGTTGTGAGCATCGGATAACTGACCCCAGATTTCGGACAGCAGTGGACAAGACGAGATGAGATATGCAAGGTACGTTTACACTCGGTATCATGATTCAATACACTTTAGGTCAAAATCACACCGGAGTTCTCCTTTAAAGCAGATAATTAATCTGCAGGTTGGTGACTGAATGTTAACAGGAGAGCTCACCCAAAAATCATTTACTCAAACTCATGCAGGTTCGGAATAAAAAGAGGGTCTTTCCTCTGTTGAACATGAAAGAAGGTATTTTGAAGGATGCTGTTCTTTAGAAAAATCCTTCAGGTCCCACAAATTCTACTTTTGTGTATTTGAACCCTTTCCAACAATGACTGTTTGATTTGGAGGTCCATCTTTTCACACGGAGGACAACTGAGGGACACTATTACAGAAGGTTCAAATGCTCACTGATGCTCCAGAAGGAAAAACAACGGGGAGTACTAAATGATAAAATTTTATATTTAGGCAAAATGAGAAAAATGTACACATCTCCAGTCTGTTTAAAAGTTTTCACCACCGGCTTTTAATGCATTGTGTTTCCTTCTGGAGCATCAGTGAGTGTTTGAATCTTCTGTAATAGTTGCATATGAGTTCTTCAGTTGTCCTCAGTGTGAAAAGATGGATCTCAAAATCATACAGTCATTGTTGGAAAGGGTTCAAATATACAAAAATGCAAACAAATTTGTGGGAAATAAGGATTTTTCTGAAGAACAGCGGGCAAACAAGGGACTCATGAACAACTATAGCTAAAAAAAAAAAAAAAAAAAACAGCTGTGGATCATTCAGGTAACACAGTATTACGAATCAAGGGGATGTAAACTTTTGAACAGGGTCTTATTTACATAAATTCAACTATTATTTTCTCTTGTGGACTATATGTAAACATCTTACATGTGAAATATCTTCTTCAGGTCAGTACTAAAGAAACAACATGCATTTTGTATGATCGCTCTTATTTTGCAGATTCTGAAAGGGGGATGTAAACTTTTGACCTCAACTGTACGTCAACGGCTACCGTCAACTTTTTGGTTGGCAGCATTCTTCAAACTATCTTCTTTTGTTCTCAGCAGAGGTAAGAAACTCAGGTTTGCAATGACAGGAATTTTCATTTTCGGGTGATCGCTCCCTTTAAGATGTGGGCGTGCCACTCAAAAAAATACGATTGCAGTCAATTGTAGAGGGGCGGAGTTTAATGCCCACTAAATGATTGGAGAAGTCCAGCATAGATCACCAAAGAGATGTCAGACGTTTCACCAGAGAGAAGTCAGAGTTATAAAATTAATTATGAAGTCAAATACAAATAAACAATCATTTGCATATACAAAGACCAAACGTTCACAGTGCATAGATTTTAATCATGTGCATCTTCATTTTTAAAGGAGTAGTTCACTTTCAGGATAAAAATGTACAGATAATGTACTCATCCAGTTGTCATCCAAGATGTTCATGTCTTTCTTTCTTCAGTCATAAAGAAATTATGGTTTTTGAGGAAAACATTTCAGGATTTCTCTCCATATAGTGGACTTCTATGGTGCCCCCGAGTTTGAGCTTCCAAAACGCAGCTTCAAATGGCTCTAAATGATCCCAGTCGAGGAAAGAAGGGTCTTATCTACCAAAACGATTGGTTATTTTCTTAAAAGAAATTACAATTTATATACTTTTAAACCTCAACTGCTCGTTTTGTCTAGCTCGACAAGACGAGCGTTTGAGATTTAAAAGTATTAAAGTTGTAAACCTTTTTTGAAAATAAGCCATAAACCCATTTTGCTAGATCAGACTGTTCCTCCTCGACTGGGATCATTTAGAGCCCTTTGAAGCTGCATTTTGGAAGTTCAAACTCAGGGGCACCATAGAAGTCCATTATATGGAGAGAAATCCAGAAATGTCTCTCAAAAACACCATTTCTTTACGACTGAAGAAAGAAAGACATGAACATCTTGGATGACAAGGGGGTGAGGACAATATCTGTAAATTTGTGTTCTGAAAGTGTACTACTCCTTTAAAGCCAACTTAAACAGAAGTCATTGTGCTCATCTTATTTCCTAGCATTGCATACTTTACCACCCCGCTAAATATGTATGATGGCATTTTAAATAATATCATATCAATCTTGGCTCAAGCTAATATTGCAAGTGACGTCACAGAAGGGGCTGAGTGTGCACGGGAACTCAGCTGACTCAGGCTGCATATTTGGGCGTACTGGTGAGCTCTAAACAGGCAGCTCATTAGGGATTGAGACACGGATATAAACAACAAACACATTTTTAGTCTATTAATCGAGATTTTAATATCCTGGACCTCCAAAAGCCGCCTGTGTGTTGCATTCAGAGGCTTTTTCTTGACAATCTGCGCCTGGTTGTTAAATATAACTTACGAATAAATATCTTCTCGCGTCACTTTATGAATCTGCATGATGTTTAACGTATGAACGTCGCACAAAGACCCTGCAGATCCAGATGTGTGTTACTATAACACACTAACGTAGCGTTAACATAGACTGATGATCAGTCAATACTGCTCTATACGTGGCTTTAATCCCCGCGCACTCACTGACAATACAATAAATACTCATAATAAGACTCAACCGTGTTTTCTTACGTCTTTTCGGTCCTGCAAGCACTCCAGCACGGCCAGGTTGTTGTTCCAGGAGTGTTTGGGGCAGATCCGACTCACGTCCTCCCGACAGGCCGCCTCCTCTGCAAGCTTCCAGCCGCCGCTGCGCCGGACCGAGGAGGCCCCATCCAGCGCCGCCGCTTTCCCTTCTCCCGGGGCATTTTTACCTCTATCGAGATTATCTGCGGTGTTTTCAGTGTTCGATTTGCCTCCATGAGCGGAACCAATCCATCCAGAGATGAATATCAGCAGCAGCAGTCGCTGCACACGTCTACACGCCGCCATCTTCGCTGAGAGAAGTTACGAATCCTACTACGGCCAAGAGGACGCTCATGAATATTAATTAGCACGCGCTGACGTCATCCGTGGGCTTCCTGAACGTCCCTGGAACGTCTGTTGCTTGTTGTTTTATTAATATTCATGAGCTGAATCCCCAACCGTAGTAGGATTCGTCAGCTGCTCTTGGTTGAAGTAGTGCGGATTTTTGGTTTCACGAATGGCACAGCGAACGAGTCCAAACACGGGCCACGTAGACTTAGACGTAAAGATATTTGGTTTATTAGATGAAAGGAAGATAAGGATTAGTGTGAAACTGGGCGTTGAGAAATGGGCAGGGCTTAGAGGATCAGACTTTGTACGAAAAGTATTTTGTTATTTTCACTTTTCAATCTCAATCACAATTGTTAGTTTATTAGTGTTTTTATTCAGGAAAAAATATGATTCAGAACACTGCTGCAGTAACTCATAATATAGTGTTGTCAGATGGATCCTGTTACTTTTCTCATCGATGTTCTGGATGGACCAATCACAATCGTTTGTGATTATAGTTGTTGTTGTTTTAGATTGAAATTATTTTTGTGTTCGATTTCCATTTTACCGATTTGTCTGACAATATTTCGGGAAATAACATTTTAATTATTTAATCTTTTATAAAGCAAACGTATCCTCCAGCAGGTCCTCCCAAGGGAAATTGCGCCGTCTGGAGGATAACAATTGTATATTTTGTAGGAAACAGTTATTAGCTATTTTTCATTTACATGACAACTTCAGAAATACAAGTTTTTGAAAATTAAGGTTTTAATTATTATTATTTTTTTTTAAATAAGGCGCTTCTGCTCACCAAGCCTGCATTTATTTGATCCAAAGTACAGTTAAAACATTTAGAAATATTTGTACTATTAAAAATAACTTATTCTATTTTAATATATTTTAAAATGTAATTTATTCCAGTGATTTTAAAGATGAAATTTTTTAGCATAATTACTCCAGTCACATGATCTATCAGAAATCATTCTAATATTCTGATTTGCCACTCAAATCAACAGCTGAGTATATATTATTTTAGGTTTCTTTGATGAATAGAATGTTCAGAAGAACAGCCTTGATCTTAATTGGAAACTTTAAAATTCCAAAATTTATCGGGGGAACAAAAAAAATCAACATTACAATGTCAATGAAATAAAATAATATAAAATATGAAGAAATTAATGAATGAATCATGCATGCATCATTCACAAGATCCATAACACGCATTTACAAAATATATCGAATTTTCTCTTCATGTCTTTAACTTTAAATCTGACTTTAAACAGACCGATATTGAAAGCTAATATCAGTATTTATCAATATAAGTATTTTTATTATTAGTAGCATTATTTATTTATTTTATTATTGGTGCTTTTTAACAAAAGAGGTTTAAAAAATAAATAAATAAACAATTGTTTCGATACCCTTCACTGAATCCTAAGAGACCAGTCTTGTGATTTTTTTTGTCCAAACCTTTCAGAAGTTCTTTCAGAAAGGTTTGAGTTACAGTTTCCAAATCTGCAGTGATTGTAATTGAGATTGTCCTCTATCTGTGTGCCAAAATTCATACATTACCTGCAAGCATGAGCAGTTATAGGCCCTAATAATGAGAGAAGAAAACTGGTTGTTTCCACACTTTTAGTGCTTTGCCCCTATATATTAGTGGTTTTACAGACAAATCCCTGTATAATTTGCAGCATTAAAGAGACATCATAACTGATACATTTGATTATAGATTACAATCAATCAGAATCAAACCAAGAGCTTCTAAATCAGAATCAAATCAGGAAATCAATTCTAGAGGTCTTTTGTCGGTCGTTGAGATACTATTATAGTTTTTGTAAGTATTTTGAATGAGATTTTTTTTTGTATATATTCTTTTTAGTTTTGAGTTAAATATGAGCAATTTCATTGCATTATGGTATTTTTTTTAAATCTATTTAATATTTTGTTTACATTTTTTATTATTAATTTTAGTTTTAGTTATTTTAGTAGAAAATAGAATTGAAATAAAACTTCTTGTTTTAAGAGTTTTTGTCATTGATTTAATTTTAATTTACTTTAAAAACCCTGCTGATAACAATAACTATGTTGGAATATCTGGCCAAAAATGTATTAATTGGTCATAAAATAAAATAAAAAGTCAGACACACACACACACACACAATGAAAATTTGCGCTGTATGTATTTTTGTCATTTCACTTTATTTATTATGACTCAACTTGTATACTTAAATGTTCTGATTTCTTTATATGAATTCAATAATTGGCTGGATTTCTACATCTGGTGTAAATGTTGTGTCAATAGCCCACTTAGAAATACCCTTACTGATAAAAATGCTGATGTTTCTCATGATTCTAAAATGAACAATGACCTATCAGGAGAATGTTTTCATGAAAAAGCATCAGATTATTTTTCATTTTATTGAAATGAAATATAAATATGATGTTGTTAAATGGCACGTTGCAGTATAACCCTGTGCAAGTGGTTTTTGGATATTTTAATACAAACATCTTACATATTGTGCCTTTAATGCACTGTATGAAGAGCTTAGAGTGTTTCAGATCATCACTTTTGGCTTGCTGAAGTCTCTATTTACTCACTCACAACAATAGATGATACCTGATACCTGAACAGCCACATGATGTTCTTTTATCCAGATGTACATGTCTTGCATCTTTGAATTGCCCATACCAGAATCATAAAAATGATCATAAAAACACACAGACAGATCAGAATAACTGTGATATGTCTATCAAAGAAGCCCAGTTTCTTATCAACGGTCAGAATAATGTCAGCTGGAACGATACGCAGCGAGGCGGACTGATCTTTTGGGATCACAAAGGGAAAAAGTTCAGATCCTGGCACTTCATCTATGTATGCAATGAATTTATCACTCCTAGCATCAAAAAACCTCACTAACCATTGACCCATTCCTCTACGATCACGACCGCATTCAAGCTTTACTCTCACTAACTCAGGGTTTCCCCTCATCTTTACCTTTGACATCCTAAAATCAATTAATCTGTATGAGTCTCCATCACGTCTGAGACCCCAGAAGCCATTTGCAGGGGTCAAAGATTGCGTAATCGGTATTCTGCTCCTTCCAAGACAAACTCCGAGGCTCCAGTGGCGACTGTTTCCCACCTCAATATCCCATGTGTGTACACCATTCCAGTATCCCACAGTTCCCAACACCATACGGCTTCTGTGCTGAGGAAAAGCATTGGGCTCATCCGGTCGACGTGAACATGAAGTCACAGAGGCGAGATCATCAGACACAGAGAAGTCTGGTAGAGATGTGTTTGGATTCAGGATCACAGGGTCTGAAAATACAATGTGATCTCATGAAAACATGTATTTTTACTCAAAGTGTAGTTCTACCACATGTACATTCACTTACGTTTTCATACACGCTGAGACGTACAATATCGACATATTGACAGCACTAAAAACAATAAACGGACACCAGCTTCACCCACCAATGTGTGATTGGGATAGTCAAGACTACAAAAGATGGCTATTTATTGTCAGCTCCAGTGGAGCAGTAGATAAATTGCATGTTGCGCTCTTTTCGACGCGACCGATCCGAGTTCGATTCCCATTTTGGCAAACTTTTTTTCTCCCTTTTTAAATCTCATATCATATCGGGAAGTATCGGTTAGGGTTAGGGTAGGTGAAGGGAGGGTTTATTGTCCCAATAAGGCAGTGCTATTTAATAAATTGAATTAAAACTATAATTTACACTCAGTACGTTATTACCGCATACTGTTTTAGTGTACTACAGTAATGAGGTGAAGATAATTGCGTCTATTTGCAATTAGTATTATAAAGCAGTCATTCTTGAGACATGGGACAAAACATGTCCCGCAATTATAACTGCTATTAGTTTTAAAAATAAAAAATATTTTCGATTGTAAATGTTATGGGGATTAAGAATAGAATGCATTTAACACAATGATCCCCTTCAATTCAAGTTTAACATTATTATGTGAAATATATGACACTTATTGTCCTCTCACTACATCTAAAACAGTGTGTCCAGAGAGAAGGGTTTATTCATTCAAATGCTATAAAAATGGATAAAAAAGTTTTTTTTAATGATGAAAAATACCTTTTTTTTTAATCAAAAGCAACACTTAATATTTATCTCATATCAAAGCAATGTTTTTCAGTGAGACATGTGTGTTTAATAAGGTTTCGAAGTTGTGTCCTCACTTTTTGTCAACATTAATTAAAATGTAATAAAATCAGGGAATATCATGGGCAGCTGTCACTCTAAAGGACCCCCTTGCCACAGTCCTCTTCTGCAGAGTACATCATTGTCACACAGGCTCTGCTAAGTTTTATAGTTTTAGAATATTTAAATTCTAATGTTAATATTTCCTGTGTCACAACCATGATATGTCAACACCATCTTCCAGTTTCTGAGGAAATTATTTAACATATTTAGATCATTTTATTCTCCTGAAGCATGTGCCATTAGCCTCTAGCATCAACAGAGAAAACAAAATGGCTACTACATTAACTCCATTTGTTTTGTGAAAGAAATGGCAAATTTGTCAACACCGTCAGATGTCACCACTGTAAGATTTTGTGTTCCAATGATATATCAAAATACTTAAACGTGACTCTTGAATAGAAGCTTTAATAACAATAACATACTCACTGTTGGTTGTGGTTTGGTTTATAGTAATGAATAGATTCAATGTATTTGATAGTTAAAATGACTACAAATTCAGGTTTTGGTCACCACCGCCAGATGTGTCAACTCCGTCAGATGAATATTTTGATGATATTTCATTATGATATTTTATATTTGTGACCCTGGACCACAAAACCAGTCATAAGGTTAAATTTGACAAAACTGAGATTTATACATCATATGAAAGCTCAATAAATAAGCTTTCTATTGATGTATGGTTTGTTATGATAGGACAATATTTGACTGAGATACATCTATTTGAAATCAGAAATCTGAGGATGCAAAAAAATCAAAAAGACTGAGAAAATCACCTTTAAAGTTGTCCAAATTAGGTTCTTGACAATGCATATTACAAATCAAAAATTACATTTTGATATGTTTACAGTAGGAATTTTACAAAAAATCTTCATGGAACATGAACTTAACTTAATTTCTTAATGATTTTTGGCATAAAAAAAAATCTAAAATTTTGACCCATGCAATGTATTTTTGGCTATTGCTACAAACATACCCCAGCGACTTAAGACTGGTTTTGTGGTCCAGGGTCACATTTGTTGTGGAATTGTTGGTCACATGTGAATGTACAAGTTTTTTTTTTTTTGTTGTTGTTTTTTTTTTTTTTTTCAGTTTTGAACCCTGTTTTGCCCCACTTCTCAAGAATGACTGAAATATCAGAAAATCCTGCTATTTCAACATAGTGTAAATAGCATCTCTTGCCAAGAAAATATTCTGTTTTCACTTAGTGTAAATAGCCTCTATGGTTACATTCAGTGTTCAGTGTTCCTCAAAATGAATAAAAACTGATTATCACGTCTAGTATACTCACAGAAAGGGCAGATGTCCTTCATCTTCTCCCACACCTGATACTTCATGTTGCCCAGATGTTTGGGAACATCAATAAGCGTTTGTGAACTCAGTTCTACATCTGGGAGTGTGTATTTAGCTCTAAACACACACAAACAGCTGACAGAATAAGTTGTGAATTTTACTTAAAGCTCATGAATAAAAAGGAAAAGTGGAAATGAAAAATACCTGTTCAGAATCCTGGGATAATTCTGAGAAAATGCACAGAAAGGCAATAAAATTAGCCCCTGTTATACAATAATAAAATGTAAGCATGTAAGCAATACTAATGCGTGTTTTTGCTGTTGACCCTGGATTACTTAAGTGCATGTTGAAACCTTTAAAACATAAGGTTCTTTATTGGCATTCATGGTTCCGTGCAGAACCTTTAACATCGATGGAAACTTTCCATTGCACAGAATGTTCTTCCAGACGGCGAGATCCACTTTCCTGCAAAGTTTAGCTCCAACCTGGATTAAACACACCTACAGTTAAGTCCATATATATTTGGACACAGACACATTTTTTATTATATTAGCTGATGACTGAAACATATTTAAGTTACAGTTATGTAAAAGGCTTAATATAGGCTTAAATTGCTTTAATTTGAGGGTATTCTCATCAAATTCTCTTAAAAGGTGCCATAGAATGCATTGAGAGAATATTTTAAATTGTTCTCTGATATCTACATAGAAGGTATATGGCATAGGAAAGGGCAAAAAAATCTCCAGAAATGGTTTTACAGGTCCATTTACAACCCTAGGATTTGTCCCTAGAATGAAATGCTCTGTTATTGCCTTATTTGGAAGCTTCATGAATATTAATGAGCTCTGCTCTGATCGGCTGTTTCACAGAGCTGTTCATCTCAGTAGCTAGCACATGGATAAAAATATATATTTAATTAGGAGCTCTAGCCGCTTTTAATATGTGGTTTGTTGAATCTGCCGTTTTGAATCGCGGATATTTTAGTTTCATTACTGTGATCCAAGTGCTCTGTGTAAAGTTACAATGCAGAGGGAGTGCTTCTTACCACACAAGTTCAGCTGCTTGTCAGTGATTCTCCAGATCTGTAAACCATTCGCCATCATCAGGCAGTTATTTCTCCATCATTCACCATCATCAGTGCAGTCATCTCTCTGTTTATGTGGTAAGTGAAATCCTATGTATTGCAATGTAACAGGCTAGCGCTAGCATTAAGCTAACCATGTCCCTTGAGTGACTAGCCTTGTTTTACTGATGTGCTGACGTTAATGATGATTGGGCGATGCAAATGTTGGAGGCGTAACTATTAACGATCCCGGGAAAGTTTCGTAGCAGTCGGGTATATGTTGGAATTGACCTAATTTTCGGTGGTCTTTTGCAAACTTCAGATTTATATAAGGAGGAAATGGTGGTGTTTGAGACTCATGGTATGTCATGTCCATGTACTGAACTGTTATTATATAACTATGCCAAGGTAAATTCAGTTTTCCATTATGGCACCTTTAATATTTATCTCCCCCTTTTTCAAGGGACCATCAGTAATTGGACAATTGACTCAAAATCTGTTTCATGGACAGGCATGGGCTATTCCTTTATTATTTCTACATCAATTAAGCAGGTAAAAGTTTTGGTTGATTGTAGTTGATTAGTTGATTTTAAGTGTGCTATTTGTATTTGGAAGATGTCGCTGGGTATTTAGATAATCCTGATGGTAAAGAAAAAACCCTTTCACAACATCCAGCCAAGTGAAGAACACTCTCCAGGAGGTAGGCGAGTCACTGTCAAAGTCTACAATAATAGAGAAGACTTCACAAGAGCAAATACAGGGGGGTCACCACAAGGTGCTAACAAGGCCAGATTATATTTAGCCAAAAAAAAAAAAAAACACTTCTGGAGAAACATTCTTTGGACAGTTAAAATCAAGATCAACCTGTACCAGGATGACGGGAAGAAAACGTATGGAGAAGGCTTGGAACAGCTCATGATCCAAAGCATACAACATCATCTGTGAAACATGGTGGAACAGTGTAATGGCATGAGCATGCATGGCTTCCAGTGGCACTGGGTTACATGGTGTTTATTAATGACGTGACAGAAGACAAAAGCAGCCAGATGAATTCTGAAGTGTACGGATATACTGTTTGCCCAGATTCAGTCAAATGCAGCAAAGTTGATTGGACAGCACTTCATAGTACAAGTGGAGCATCGCGAGGCTCAGTGTCTCTCTAGTTTCTGCAGTTTTGCAGTATTTTACCTGCTCATCTCGGGTCTGTTCGTGCAGAACAGTGGTGCCTTTACATTGTACACCCGACAGGAGCTTTTGGATATTGGTTTGTACATTCCCGACAGTTTTATCAGTAAAATTCGACTCGTCCCTGAGATCGCCAGAACACCCGAGGCTGCGCACTCCACCCGGCACTCTTTCCTCGCCAATGTACGGTCGCTGGTGAACATAATGGACGAGATTCGACTCTGCAATGTCATGATCTTCAATGAAACATGGCTAAACAGCGGTATACCAGACAGTGCTATTGCTCTAGCTGAGCATCACACATTCCGGGCAGACAGAACGGCGGATGACTCCGGTAAGACCAGAGGCGGAGGATTGTGCATTTATGTTAACAAAGCTTGGTGCACAAACTCTGTTACTATGGGGAGACACTGCTCAGCTAACCTAGAGTTTCTCATGGTTAAGTGTAGACCATTTTATCTGCCGCAGGAGTTCACCTCCACCATAATAACTTCTGCTTACATTCCTCCCAATGCTTATAACCAAGTTTGCTATGAACGAACTTCATGCAGCCATCAGCAAACAGCAGACTGCTCACCCGGAGGCTGCATTTATTTTTGCAGGGGATTTTAATCACTCTTACTTAAAGGCAGTGCTTCCCAAATTTCACCAAAACATTTTCTGTCACACCAGAGGAAACAAAACTTTAGACCATGCATACACAAACATGGCTGAAGCGTATACTGTGGCCCCCCTCCCCAACTTGGGACAATCAAACCACCTTTTATTTGTTCCTCACCCCCAAATACTCACCCCTCATCAACCGTGTGAAGCCATCAGTGAAGACCATCAAAGTGTGGCCAGCGGGGGCGGACTTCACACTCCAGGACAGGTTTCTACACACTGACTGGAGTATGTTTGCTGCTCAGGCCACCTGTGGCTCTCACACGGACATTGACAGCTACACTTATTCTGTTCTGGATTATATCAACACTACCATAGACAGTGTTACAACCCAGAAACAGATCACCACATACCCATATCAGAAACCATGGATGAACAAGGAGGTGCGTCTCCTGCTGAAAGGAAACACTGCCTTCAGATCAGGTGATGCACAGGCCTACAGCACTTCCAGGGCTAATCTGAAGAGGGGCATCAAAAAGGCCAAGCACTGCTACAAACTAAAGCTTGAGGAGCACTTTTCTAATTCTGACCCTCAACGCATGTGGCAGTGCATTCAGGCCTTCACAGACTACAAACCCAGCCATTCAACCCCCACAGCCACTGATGTCTTCTTTCTGAACGAGCTTAATGACTTTTATGCTCACTTTGAGAGAGACAGTATAGACACTGCCACCAAAATCACTCCCTTAACCGACCACTCACCCATCACCCTTGCCTCTTCAGACGTCTACACCGCACTTAGCCGGATCAACACGCTCAAGGCTGCTGGACCAGACGGTATCCCTGGCCGCATACTGAGGGCATGTGCAGAGCAGCTCGCTGGGGTTTTCACAGACATTTTTAACATGTCCCTTGCCCAAGCAGCTGTACCAGCATGTTTTAAATCCACCTCCATTGTGCCAGTGCCGAAACACTCCAACCCAACATGCCTGAACGACTACCGCCCTGTAGCACTCACACCCATCATTATGAAGTGCTTCGAGCGGCTGGTCCTCTCACACCTCAAGAACTCTCTCCAACTCTCACTGGACCCACACCAGTTTGCCTACCGTGGCAATAGGAGCACAGATGATGCAGTCTCCATAGCGCTGCACTCTGTACTCACACACCTGGACAATACAAACAACTGTGCACGAATGCTGTTTGTTGATTTTAACTCAGCATTCAAGACTGTCAGACCCTCTAAGTTAATCAGTAAACTTAGAGACCTGGACGTTAACACCTCATTTTGCAACTGGGTTATGGATTTTCTGACTAACAGCCCTCAGCATGTTAGATCAGGTCACATCTGCTCCACTACTGTCATGCTCAACACTGGTGTACCACAGGGCTGTGTGCTGAGCCCCACATTAATTGGATGGCTGTTGAGTCTGTTTCATCCTTCAAGTTCCTGGGGACCCACATTTCAGAGGACCTATCCTGGACCACCAACACCTCCAGCCTGGTCAAGAAGGCTCACCAGTGTCTCTTCTTCTTGAGAACACTTAAGAAGAACCAGCTGTCCTCAGCCATCCTGGTGAACTTCTATCGCTGCACGATAGAAAGCATCCTTACGAACTGGTACGGAAGCTGCTCTGTTGCGGAGCATAAGGCACTGCAGCGGGTGGTGAAAACTGCCCAGCGCATCATAAGGACTTCAACCATTGAGGACATCCTGAAGAAACACTGTCTGCATCGAGCACACAGTATTATAAAAGGATTCCTCTCACCCCGCCCACAAACTGTTTTCTCTCCTGCCTTCTGGCAGGCGCTTCAGAAGCCCAAGGACAAGAACCAGCAGACTGAGGAACAGCTTCTTTCCCAGAGCTGTCTCCTTATTGAACTCTGCGCCCTACTGACACCTTGCCCCCCATAGATGAATGTGAAGATGCCCAAGATCATCTCTTTAAAGCTGAACACTCAGAATACCAAAGACCACAGCACATCGTGAAGAAGAAAGGTATCATGGTAGATGCTGGGGCAACATCACACATTGTGAACGAAATAACAAAGTTCAAGGATTTTGACAGCACTTTTCAATCTCAGACTTATTCAGTGGAACTAGCTGATGGGACAAAGTGCAGTGGAATGGCACAACAAAGAGGAACAGCAGTGATTTATTTCCTGGATGACAGTGGATGACAACACAGAGCACAACTAAAGGATGCACTATTCATGACTTCTTACCTACACAACATTTTCTCTGTAGCAAGAGCAACAAATGGAGAAACAGTCGCATGATTACCAAAGACGGTAGCAAATTCAATATCCACGAGAGTGGTAATCTGTACTATTTTTTTGTATCCTTGACCTGTACTATCAAGTTTTGTTTTCAGTAAACGATGTCAGCATTTTGCTGAACCAACAGAACAACACTGGAACACTGTAAAACATGTGTTCAGATACCTTAAATGTACAACAAAACATGAGCTATGTTTCAGAAAGAGTGACACAAAGAAATTAGGTCTTAGAGTTTACAGTGATGCTGATCGGGCATCAGACACAAAAGACAGACCTAGTACTTCAGGATATTGTGTTGGTCTTAGTAAGGGAAGTTCTTTGATTTGGTGGAAAACTGAAAAGCAATCAACAGTTGCACTGCCAACTTGTGAAGCAGAGTACATGTCCTTAGCATCAGCTATACAGAAATGTATCTACTTGGACACATATCAATATGCACAAACAAAAGTGTATGAGGACAACCAAGGTACCATAGCACTAGCCAGGAACCCAATATGTAGACAAAGGTGCAAACACATAGACATCAAGTGCCATTTCAAAAGGGAAATTAAATGATGGCAAGGTAATTTCGGAGTACTGTTCCACTGAGAAAATGGTTACTGACATTATAGCTGTGTCTCATTTGGAAGGCTGCGCCCTCCGGAGGTCGCATTCGAAGGCTGCATACGTCATAGAGGCTGTCTCATTTCAGAAAAGCAAGTAGGACACTTCAAATGTGCCCTTCTTTCACAAAAATTCGAAAGATGCATGAGGTGTATCCTTTGCTACTACAGATAACCCACAATTCTTTGCGTCGCAAACAACTGTCGCTAATTTAAAATGCCGGCGCCGGCAGATGTACACACAAGTGAAGATGTGGTGTTTACAATATAAATCGGTAAAAACGGATAAACTTTGTTCTTAATTTATCGTAACGGATGAACATTGTTCCTTAATTTAAGTAGTGTGAGAGCGTAACAATGCTCTAAATGTGTTGGCATAGCAATGTGATAAATCCTGTTTCCTTTTCCTCCCGACACAGCGTATGACAAAGCCAGCCACTAAGCAGAAGCTTAAGAGATTTTCTCGAGATATGTTAAGTATTTAAGAGTGTATTTATGTTTACATTGTTGATGTAAAAAGAAAAGCCTTATTTGTGTTTATTATTTCTTAGGTAGTACAATGAGCTACGAGCGAGTGGGGATGTTGAAGTATTTACACTCCTACTCATTGTGTTAAAATTGCTTAATTGTTTTATATTTGAAAGTATTGTGATACTGTAATGATGCTTTATGACACTACGTTGTTGATTTTGCATGCTGTACAGAGATAGCAAGAAAAGAGTGAAGAATAAACACAGTTCAGACGATCCGTTTTGTCTTCATAATTGAATGAAAGTGAGCTACGCACTCAAGCTTAACAAGGACAATAATTAAGAAGTTCCAATCAACTAAAGATGTTACAAATCTGCCTGGAAAAGGATGTGTGTCTATATCATCTCAATGCACAGTAAGGAGAAGAGTTTAAGTGTCTAAAGACTCTCCAAGGATAACAGCTTGAGAACTGGAGAGATTAGATGAGTTTTGGGGTCTTAGCCGAAAAAACAAAACAAAAAAACATCACCACATGTTGTTTCGGGGGGTTTAAGAAAAATCGTCCTCGCTCATCCAAAAACAAACTTCAGCAAATTTAGTTGAATTTCAAACAAGACTGGCTTTTATGGTCAGTATTTCAAACAAGACTGGCTTCTATGGTCAGATAAAGTTTAAAAAATGGGTTTGGTACAAACAGGGACAAACTGATCAATACATGGCATAATGGATTCTAGCAAATACCAACAGATAAAAAATCTAAATCTGACTGTATCTGTTAGAAATTCTATAATGAGCTGTGGTTGGATCTTCCATCAGGACAATGATCCAAAGCAAACATTAAAATGAACACAAAAAAAATTATCACTGGGCACAAAATGAAGCATCTGCCATGGCCATCCCAGTTCCCTGACCTGAACCCTATAGAAATTGTGTGAGGTGAACTAAAGAGAAGAAGCACCAGCACAGAGCTGGGAGCTGGGAACAGTTTCTGTATGAAGGAATAGTCAAAGAACTGCGTAGGCAAACTGAAGTTACGGTGTTAACAGATATCTATTCTATTACTGTGCCAGGCATAAATCAAACGTTTGCTGTATCTTTGCATAAGCATTTTTAAATTACTGGGAAAGTATACTCTTGTTCCATGTAGTTACAGTGTAAGTGCGACATCTGCGGGTTGTAAATTAAAATGGCGATTCAGCCATAAACCCATGCTAAAGCGCATTTTGCGACAGGAAAATCGGACGTTCATTGGCTCTCGCCTGCATTCGTCACAGATTACGACATGCCGTGTTTCTGGTGAGATGTGTTGGAATAATGCGCGGCGCCTTCGAGGAGTGGATCAAGACAATAATCTGGATAATATTTTCAGCAATTAACTATTTAATTTCTGCTCTCATCCTAATGCACCTCAAACCTACTGTATTCCGCTAGAGCGGACTCCGGCTGCAAACACATTGTTATTTGGATTACTTATTTGTACGGCTGTTGACATTTTTGCAATAAATAAATGATTGTGATTGCACTTTCCTGTCTTTCATATTTTTATTACTGTACAGAGATAGTTAATGTTAGGTTTAGAGGTAGAAGTGGAATTAGTGACTATGAAAAATATTTTATATATTGCAATTTGTTTTGAAATAGGTTGTTTTTTAAATAAAGGTTTCAGAGTTAAGGATATCAGATTGTGTGTATATGTATTGTACCAAAGTCCCTTTAAGGCAAGTCATGTCACTCGGCGGCCATCTTTGAAATGCCTCTCGGTCGATGCAAGTGCAGCTCCTATCTCTTTGAATGGGGAAACATCAAATTCTCCAAAACTGTTCACCAAGCTTACGATTAAATTTCATATTTTAAATCTCCAGAGAAATCCGACAAGAACTGCCTCATAAATATGGTTCCTTGTGCTCCAATAGCGTTAAAAAACTAAATGAAACTTTTCCGGCTAAATGAGCCAGTGTGCTCTTTCACTAAGAAGGCGGGGCTTCGCGGCCATAATGAACGTTACATTTTTCCCCATTCAAAACTATACGAGTGACACGACTTGGGTCTTCTATAGTCTTTGTACCTACCCTGTAACTTCGTTGAACAAGAGGGTAACAATCACCACTTTAATTTACAGCCCGCAGATGTCGCACTTACCCTGTAACTACATGGAACAAGAGTATATTTTCCCAGTAATTTTAAAAAGCTTACGTGTAGATGCACCAAACTTACGATTTAATAGAATAGGAATCTTCTAAGTTTTTTAAGTAATTCCAATTAAAAATTATTTGTAGGCTATATGTGCTACCTCCATATTACCCAAATGTAACATATTGTTCCCTTACAAATACGAAACATACACCGTAACTTCAGTTTACTTACACAGTTCTTTGCAGGTCGCATATCTGGTTGTTACCCCAAAATTACCAAAACGTAACATAGCCTATTGTTCTCTTATACCTACACATACGTACTTTAATAGGTACACTATAATTACAGAAACATACACTGTAAATTCAGTTTACTTACGTAGTTCTTTGCGGCTTGTAATCTAAAGCGTTACCGGATGTTGCAATAATTGGGTGCCAATCCGACCAACATGAACTTGAGAAAAACATTTCTTTTATAACTTCCATTGTTTTACGTCAATGAAAGGTTAGAATTTTGTGAATTTTTCCAATAAGGATAAACAATGCAGATTTATTTTCATCTTCACTTAAATTTACCAAGTGTGCCAATGTTAGTGGAGGGCACTGTATATATGGACTGTACCTATAACTTTGTAGTAATCCTGAAGAGCTTGATTAGGTTTGGAGATAATCTGTGCAGGAAAGTGGATCTTGAGGTCCGGAGTTGAGGACAGGTCTAGCTGATGCCCCAACTTGGCACATGCAAGGATTTATCACTGTGCGTGTGTATATACCAACCTTAAGGAAAGTGATGTCATCATCCTCAATTTGTTCTTCCACTTCTCTGACTCTTCCAGAGAGAGACAGAATTCCTTCTCGTATGCTTTTTTCCATCTTTTCTCCTTTTTCTTTCTCTTCTTCATGAAGAGCTACTATCCTGCTCTCCTCCTCCTTTTTGAGAAACTGGTGAATTTTCTGAAACTCCATCCTGATGCTCCTCTCTGTCATCTGAGATTGATACTGTGGGGACATCATGTGTAAAAACAGTTCATCATCCACACAAAACTCCCCTTTAACAAGAGTAGTTCGGATCATTTTACTGACTCGGATCTTTGAATTTCATTCATCTAAATGACCACATTTCCAAAAAAAAAACTATATATGCAACCAAGGCCAAATTTTGACAAACAGAAAGGATTAGTTTATTGCTTCAGGCTATGCAGTTGACCTTACATCCTGGCATGCTTAGTATGTTCTTTTGTCACATCATATCCCCATAAGCTGAAGCTATGCAGTCTGTACCAGAAACGATTAGTTCACCTCTCGAGGACTGAGTTATTCGTTTTAAAACTGAACTCTTCTTCTTAATGATCACTAATATAATTAATGGAAAGATGGCAAAATCTTTCTCTCTCGTATTCCCATTGTCCTCTTTTATGCTAAGAATAATCAATCTCCTGACGGTTCTCACTCAAGTGGTTTCATTGTTGTCAGCATTAAGTCCGAGTATGATTGAGTGGGATATATAACACTTTTAGTTGTCAGGAAATGACTTGTCTTTAGAAGTTTTGATTTAAAAATACTTACCTGTTGATTTAAAAAATGCCTTAAAGTTTTTTTTGTTTTTTTTTTTCAGGAGGGTGTATTTGTTTTTGCAACGAATATTTTATCACCTTGATAAGAAAATCTTATTATCCTGAATTTTTGAAAGCTTAAAATCTTGAGATTTGGTTGCTTGCATCCCTGTCAGTGGCTGTTCCCATGAGTATAATAGTCCACCAGCTGAATTTACACTAGATTGTCAGATTGAGATGGAAGTTTGTGTGTGTGTGTGTTACGTGCCCCCTTCAGAGCTCAGTATCTTACAAAAATATAAAAATGGGGTGTAACTGGTGTGCTTTCTATCTTGTGCTTGTGCGAACCACGGACCTTATTTTAGGGGATTTAATCAAACTCCCATTTAAAAAAAAACATTGTCTCTGGGACGATGGAACAGGAAGTTGTAAAATGCTAACTTGCTTAGAGGTTTTTGCCTACAAAGTGACGTCATATTTCCACCAATCTGTAGCCTAAAGACTGGAATACACTACACGACTTTTAAAATCTGAACAGATTTTTAAAACACACTTACCAACAGGGCCCATGCTGGCTTTTTGCGGGCACAGCAGGCTAGGGCCAGCCTACACCAAGCCTAAACAGGCCCAGTGAAGCCTTGGCCAGGGGAGGCCCACAGTTTTAGGCTCACTGCAGGCTCTCTGTGAGCAAGCCACACTAGCGGACTGTCCACATTAATCCCATGATAGCCTAGCCAGCCAGTTCGGGCCCAGAGCAACTTTTGTACCTTTGGGCCCATGTAGGTTTTGTGTAGGCAGCCCTGAAATGCAACTAGGAAAATACTAACAACATTGACTGGCCATTCTTTAGCCACTCAATTGCAATGGAATGGCTTAAACCAAAAGATAACTTTTTCAGAACCTGTTGTTTTATATAGGCCAGGGATCCTTAAATTTGTCTCACAAGATCCACTTTACTGCAGAGTTTAGTTCTAACCTCAATTAAACTGAGCATGTCTTGATTAACATTAGAAAATCTCACGTAGGTAAGTTTGATCAAAGTTGGAGCTACACTGCAGGAAAGTAGATCTCACAAGCCATATTTGAGGTGTAACAGACATAAGCCTGTAAATAAGAATTTTGTGGGCAGTTTTCTTCCTTACCACTAGGGTGCTAGGGTGTATTAGGTTTCCTAAGGTAAACCTGGCGTTGTTGTTACCTAATGTGTTTTTGTGTCCTCCTGCGTTTCCTGTACCTCCCTGTGGATTTTATTAAAGACTTTTGTTTATATCATCTTGTTGTTTGTCCGTTCCTGTCTGCATTGTGACAGTACGCTGGACCGGAACATTTTTTCGATGTTTTCCCCCCAGTTTTTGTTTCTCGTTCTTTTTTACAGTCTTTTTGTTTCCGTAGTCTGCCTGTGTGAACTTCCCACCCATCCTCCCTCAGTTAACACCATCTAACAGCCATGCTGCTTCAGCCCTGCCACCGCTGTCACCTGTAAGCCCCTCTGCTCACCCTCAGCTCACCATCTGTGCAGTGGGTTTGCCGCGGGTCTGCCAGTCTCCATCGGTGTCATGGCTGGAGGATCCCTCATCTTCGTCTCCAGCCTCAGAGTCCTGGACTCCGCCTCTGCCCTCCGACCCTGCGGCTCCACCCCGGCTCTCAGCCCCCTTGTCTCCACCGTCGCCCGTCGGTCCACCAGCTCCACCGGGCTCCATTGTCCATTCAGCTCCGACACGGTCAGTCGTCGTTCAACCTTTGCCTCAGGACTTTACTCCTCCTTCTGCACCTCACCGCTTTGTACCACCAGCTCCGTTGGACATCGTCCACCTTGGCCCTCCGGATTCTCGGTGTCGCCCAGGATCATCGGCTCTCCGTCTCCGCCTCGGGCTCTACCGCCACCTGCTCCGCCTTCGTCGGTCGGCCCCCTGGAGTCGTCAGCCTTACCTCCACCATGGCTCCTCCCTCCATCGGCTCCACCGTGGGTCTCCGTCATGGCTTGTGGTCAGGGTCTCACCTGTCTCCCCCTGCTCCAGCTCCCTCCTGTCTACTCCTTGGCTTCTTCCCCCGTCATCACCTCCCTGGACTGTTCTGTCTCCACCCTAGATCCCATTTATCGCCCTCCTTCCGGGAGTCCGTCCTCTGCCAAAGCCCCCTCCTAAGACTTTGTTTAGTTTGTTTTCCCTGTTTGTCGGCGCGAGGGCGCGCCTACCGGGGGTGGGGGGGTGGGTGGTGTAATGTCACACCCCTGGACTGTCTATGTTGGTTTCTCCCGGTGTCTCCCCCCGCTGTGCTGTGCATATTGTTTTTTCCCCTCATTAGCGTGATTCCCTACACCTGCCATCGTTAATCAGTGTGTCTTTATAAGTTGGTGTGTTTGCTTAGTTCCTTGTTTGGCGTTGTTGTTACCTCATGTGTTTTGTGTCTTCCTGCGTTTCCTGTACCTCCCTGTTGATTTTATTAAAGACTTTCGTTTATATTACGTCGTTTTTGTCCGTTCCTATCTGCATCGTGACAACATCATGGTCCAGTTTGAATATGGATTTATTTTCGACATGGGACCATAGTCTGGACTATTTTTGACTGTTCCTCTTTAGGAAGAGCCTGGTGTTTGAGAGCTGTGGTGTGTTTTCATTACAAGAGGTTGTTATTCATTTGCTATCAGCCAACTTTTTTAAAATCTCAGAGGCCCTGTGCTGGTAGCCCGCTGGGGGCCCTTAGGCTAGCCCTAAGTGGGCTCGTAAAGGGCCAGTGAAGGCTTGTTTGCAGGGTACATTGCTTCTTTTTTTCAAAAGAGATTAAAACACCAGAGGCCATATTCACAAAACTTATATTATGACTAAGAGCTCCTAAATAGCTGTAAAAGATTTTAGCTAAGCGTTTTCTCTTAAAACCTATTCACAAAGCGGCTGAGACAAACTTTTACTAAAGAATAGAAAGAAATCTTAAGCTAAGAGTAAGCGTCAACATGCTTACTAACTATGCCCACTGTTAGAGACATATTTAGAGAAATATTGTAGAACAAGGTATCATGTTGCCATATTCAAATATAGGTAAAAAATATAGGCTCCCAGGTGTCTTTAATACAGGTAAAAGACACCTGGAATGAAACAATGAGAATCCAATTCAGTTTCAATTTAAATAAATACATAATATCAATTGCTCAGAGGTGAATCATAAGAGTGGGAGATGCATACCTGACTATCAGAGAGACACACGGTAGCATATGAGAGACTTGGATGATTAGCATCTGAATACAGAATCCCGAAGTATTGCTTCGTTACTTTGTTTATATAACCAGACCAGAAACAAAGGAATCTTCTAATCAGTTGTAAATACACAAAGACCTTTTGGTTTTAAAGTTTTAATTACAAGCTATTAAGACAAGCTATAGTCAGGCGTGAACTAAAGTGGGCCGGTCTAAGGCATGAATGAGTCCCTCTTCTGCCCTGGCGTAGGACGTAGTGTAAGTGAACTGAACTTCGAGAGGCGTTACTCTTTCTTTCCAAGTTGAATACGGAGGGCAGTCTGCCGGAAGCTGGATATTTCACTTTATAAAGTGCTGAATATGGATATTTCTCTTACACAAATGCATTGATTCACATCAGAAGACCTTTATGAACCCCTGGAGCCGTGTAGAGTAGTTTTATGATGGATGGATGCACTTTTTTGAGCTTCAAACTCATGGCATCCCTTCACTGCCATTATCAAGCTGGGAAGAGCCTAGATGTTAATAAAATAATAGTCATATACACCCAGGATGACTTGAGGATGAGTAAACCATGGGGTAAATTTCCCTTTAACTCAATAAGGGTTAAAATAAATCAGTCATAAGTTGCTGTGTTGTCAGTCACATTTTTCAAACCTGTTCTGAGAACTGAATGATGCCGAAGTGGGGGGACTAACTGGACTAACTACTCCACTGACGTTTAGTGAAACCAGTTAGCCTACAATCCTCAAAAAGTTTTGTAAAGAAAACATCTGTGGAATTTTCTATTTTCATCCTAAATATGAGCCTCACCTGAATGAATTTGGAGATTTTGTTATGTTGTGCTGCACCATTCTGTAATGACCACAAGGTCTTCTCAGCAGGACGAAGATCTGCTTTCAGGTTCCCCTTAAAAGACAAGGCCACAAATATTCATACAGACATCTGTTTAAACCCATTTGTAATTTGGTCGACAATGAACTAGCTGCCATACATTTTCACAATCACATAATGAAATAAATGCTATGAGGCGTCGCACACACGTTCCCTTACAAATACTAACCATGGGTTTACAATGAAAAAAAGCATGGTTTTTGTAGTTATTCCATGGTCACCACAAGTTAACAAAGGTTTTGCTGCAAAACCACAGTATTTGTGTGGTTATACAAATGGTAATCCACACACACACACACACACACACACACACACACACACAAAACAGTTTTACTATAAAACCATGATTGATTTTCATAAGGGTTCTTACCTTTCGTTGTCTTATAGCTTGTTGTAGAGGCTGTGTTTTGTGCCTCTCATGCTCGTGTCTCTTACACTTCGCACAAATAGCCTTTCCATCAGTTTGACAAAACAGTTTGATCACCTCTCCATGGATTTCACACTCCTGTCCTCCACTGCTCTCTCTCCTGGTATTTTGCTCTCTTAAGTAAGCCTCACAGGTGTCTCTCAGGCTCAGATTGGGCACCGGTGGCTGCGGTGATGCCTGTTGACAAACGGGACATTTTCTGAATATGCTCAAGCTCAAGTTGTCATTAATGCACTGACGACAGAAACTATGACCACAGCTTAGTAACACAGGATCATTGAAGAACTCAGTGCACACTGGACACGAAAGCTCATCGTCAAGTGCCATTTAGAAAGAGAAAAAATAAACAGTAACTGCACTGAGAACAAATATGACTTAGAGACACAGCGCAAACAAAGCCTCCCTATTTATAGTCTTGGTTGGTGTTGTGTCATAGCTGGGGGCGTGGTGTGGGGCGGAGTCGGTGTGAGGGAATACAATCCTTTCCCACTGGCTGGAAAATGGCCTATGTAGAATCACTTCTGCCGCTTGACAGAGCAAGACATACAGAAATTCACACAATTATTAAACATTTTACATTTAGTCATTTAGCAGACACTTTTATCCAAAGCGACTTACAAATGAGGACAATGGAAGCAATCAAAAACAACAAAAGAGCAATGCAATGTAAGTGCTATGACACGTCTCAGATTAGCTTAGTGCAGTATACGTATCAAGGTTTTTTTTAAATTATATAGTACATTTAAAAAAAGGATAGAATATAAAAAGAATGTTTTTTGGTTAATTGTATATTAAATAAAAAGAAAAAAGATAGAAAAGTTAGATTTTTTTAAGAATAGAAATAGAAATAGAATAGAGAGTGCTAGAATTAGAGGGTCAAATAAAGACGGAAGAGATTTGCCAATTCTTGAAGATGGCTAAGGACTCAGCAGTTCGGATCGAATTGAGTATCATTCCACCAATAGGGAACATTTAAGGTAAAAGTCTGTGGGATGGCACAACAATGCACCATTTACTTGCAGAACATAAACTTCTAGAGGAACATAAGTCTGAAGTTCTGAATTTAGGTAAAGGGGTGCAGATCCAGTAGTGGTTTTGTAGGCAAACATTAATGCTTTGAATTTTATGCGAGCAGCTATTGGTAGCCAGTGCAAATTGATGAAGAGAGGTGTGACGTGCCTTCTTTTCAGCTTGTTGAAAATTAATCTTGCAGCCGCATTCTGGATTAATTGTAAAGGTTTGATAGAACTAGCTGGAACACCAGCCAAGAGAGCACTGCAATAGTTAAGAGATTGAACAAGGAGTTGTGAAGCATGTTCTGACAGAAAGGGCCTGATTTTCTGATGTTGAATAAAGCAAATCTGCAGGACTGGGCAATTTTAGCAATGTGGTCTGAGAAAGTCAGCTGATCATCAATCACAACTCCAAGGTTTCTGACTGTTTTTGAAGGAGTTATGGTTGATGTGCCTACCTGAATGGTAAAATTGTGATGAAGTGATGGGTTTGATGGAAACACAAGCAGTTCTGTCTTGGCTTGTAGGTTGAGTTGAAGATGATGGTCCTTCATCCAGCAAGAAATGTCTGTTAGACAAGCTGAGATGCGAGCAGAGTCAGATCTTCAGGATGGAATGAGAGTTAGAGTTGAGTGTCATCAGCATAGCAGTGATATGAAAAGCCATGTTTCTGAATGACAGAACCTAGTGATGCCATGAAGACAGAAAAGAGAAGTGGTCCAAAAACAGAGCCCTGAGGTACTCCAGGGCCCGGTTTTTCAAAAGGTTTAATCCGGATAAAATTGATCCGGATTGATCCGTGATCACGTAATCCATCTTACTTTTGAGCCAGTTTTTCAAAGCAACATCGGATTGGATCAATCTGATCCGGATAGGAACTTTTCAGGATCAGCAAATCTGGATAACCAGTGCTCAAACAGGATAGGAAATCACAATGTAGAACTATAGATATGTAAAGAGCAACAAGTAGAATAGCCAGTGTCGGGTCAATATAAGTTTATTTTTATTTGAAATGAAAACACACACATTTAAAAAAAAAAAAAAAAACTAAAAACAAGAAAAAAAACCCCACCCATCCTCTTCCAGCAGTCCGCTCATCTGAGACCTACAACACAAACACTGTACAGTGAGGATATTTTTAACAAGTTTCAAATATAGATGTATTGAATAAAAAAAAGACTTAATGTCAAATAATAATTCCAAAAATCAGTGATTGCCATTCTTTGCATATTTTTGGTAATTCTGTAATCATTGCATGCATCACTAATAAATATTCTAAAAACAAAAAATATTTTCGATTGTGATGAATATATATATCAATTAGTGACAGAATAAAATGTATTGTTTTTGGTCAATTTTGACAGCTGTTTGGGGGATTATTTTATGAGGCCAAACTGTTTCTACTTTGCTGTAGGCCTATACTGAAAGGCTGAATACGTTAAAGCCTACCTAATCACTGTAGCCTGACGGATGAACAAATAAAATTAAAACCTTATGAATAAATAGGATATCTTGTAAGATACTGCATGATCCAAATATAGTATTATTTGATACATTTTTAAAGTTTTCATTACATTTTGGGCATGAAATCCACGCTGAATCCACCCTTCTGATGGGATCAGTTTAATCCAGATTTTTTTGGATCAAAGTGATACAAATCCTACAAAAAAAGTTCTGAAAAACCCAAACTAAAGGTTTGATCCGGATCAAAACCAAGATTGGATTACATGATCTAATCCGATTATGTAATCCATTTTTTTCTTTTGAAAAACCCATTTTCAAGATTTGATCCAATCCGTTATCCAAAATCCTAGTGGATTACTTTTGAAAAACTGGGCCCAGTAGCTAGAAGTTGCAACTTGGATACCTCACCTCTCCAAGATACCTTGAAGGACCTATCTAAGAGGTAAGATTCAAACCACTGGAGTGTAAAATATATTAGTCAGATATGTGCCATTCTGAGCTTTTACTTTTGATATAGGTATACTGATGCTAATAAATTAACTTAACACTCTGGTATGGTGCTCACAGTTGTCGCGTTTGCCGAGTTATGTCGTCCATAAAATTTGCTCACGAGATGAGACGATACATCATGTTGGTCAAGAGAAGGGGCCGAGACTGTATTTTAATAAAGCAATGAGCCCCAAGAAGCTGTGGTATACAGTGAAATTATAACAGCTAAAGGGGCGTTGTTAGGCACGATGCCAAGCGGAGTGTAATGATATAAATAAAAACAGTATATTCTTCCACCAAACAATGTAGTTCCTCATAAACAGTTGTGGTTCCAAAGTGGTTGCCAAACAACACAAATGTAAACAAAAACAGCATATGCTGGTTAGGTATGTTTTGGTGCTGGGATGCTGGTTTATGCTGGTCCTTTGCTGGTTTATGGTCAAGTTGGTGGTCAAGGACCAGCATAAACCAGCTAAAACCAGCAGGAGAAAGCGCGTGCTGGAGAAGCGTGTGTAGATCAGAGGCGCGCAGTAAAGAAATAAACCAGTGTTTATGATATGATCTTCAAACTACGCTTAACCTTGTCTTATTTTTAGCTATAAAATTGTAATTATATTATCATTATAATGCGATTTGACCACTTTGATGTCTACACTTTATTAAAAGCTTATTTTAGACATGAAATTCTGCAAAATTAGTTTGCTTATGATAAAAAAAAATATATATATAAAAAAAAAGTTTGTGCAGGACAGATGCACATTATGTGCAAAGCAGGGCTCCCGAGGTCCAGGATTAAGAACAACTGTTCTAAGACAGTGGTTCCCAATTCCAGTCCTGGGGACCCTCCGCTCTGTACATTTAGCATGTCTCCCTTATTTAACACACCTGATTGAGATCATCAGCTCAGTTTATGGCTCTCTCGCCTTACAAACTGATGACAATAATCAGGTGTTAAATAAGGGAGACATGCAAAATGTGCACTGTAAGTACACCATAGTTATACAAATGAACTAGATCAATGCATTTATGTTCAAAGGGATAGAAACCAAGTTAAAACACATTAGGCATATATAATTCCTTATCCTAGTGGGCAACATCAATATCACAGCCTTCATCCTTAAATTACAAAATCTGACGTTTTTAGGTTTTCTCAACTCTGCATTTTCTTCTCCTCGTCTTTTTAGCCCGAAATTACCATATTAGTATTCATGTGTTATAACCATTTAGAGAAACTATCATTTAGCTTATCAGATTTTCATCCCGGTGATGTTAATCTTGATTTTACTTTGTATTCTGAGTGAATTTTATCTTCACAAAGCCAGAACTAGATTCCATTGTACCACTCCTATAAGCTATTTTAAGCTTCTCACAAACTCTGTCAATGTAGGCATTTATTGTTTTATTACAGAAATTAAAAAACAAACAAACATTTACATATATATACACACGCAATGAAAACAGTGAACAATGATCACTTTTAATTAAGACATTAATAAAGCCCTGATTTTAAGGTCAGAAACAAACTCTTTATAATGAACATAAAATATAGGATTTAAAACAATCAAAATAAAGCTAAAGCGCACAGTGAATGGACAATAGTGTCACCCGGCGTCCCACAGCACCAGTATTTGGTTCATGAGAACTGCTTATTCACATTTTTGCTAGAATGTTACTCTCAGTCTCATTCCCATTTATAGACCTTCAGCATCTTCTCGGTCAGAGAGGCCAGATAACTGCTCTGGTTGACCTCAAACGGACAGATGTCCAACACGGGGAGATCCGCAGGCATCTTCTGAAGCAGAGCACCAGTGCCAGCATCCCAAACCTGCAGACAGAACAGAGAAATCAGTCAATATGTGCAAAACTAACAGGACCAACATCAAACAAGCGTTAACTTCAATATGCAACATGTTACAGGACATACCACACACATATCTCAAGAATCCTTTCATAAACAAGGTGTAGAGAGAGTAAATAAGAGACTTATTGTGCAGTGCAGAGAGCTGCGTTGATTAAAATGGAACTTTGTACTTTTTGAAAATACACCTTCAAGCCACTTTTGTGGTCTTCTGTGCCACCTCTATAGTACAAATATTGTTAATACTGATTTCATTTGATTGATAACGTATTCTTTTTCTACTTGTTCATATTCTGTTGTTTTACTTTAATTATTAAATTATAATTTTTTACAAAATTTCCCTGCAAACCACTTTAAGGAGTCAAATATCACCTCGAAATGGTGTGAAAATTTTGATCAGATTTTTTGATTATTCATTAGAAGGTGCTCCTGAAATTTTGACTACACTCCTAAATTTTTTTAAGTTTGGAGGACAAGTGCAAAAGAAAAGAAGGTGGAGAGCCCTGTTTAATGAGAAAGAAAAAATAACGCAGGACTGGACTGTATGTGATCCATAAGGAAGTGACTAGATGAAGTGCAGTTTCTCACCATGGTGGAGTTTGTGGCCTCATCTCCAGCACACACTAGTGTGGCTCCTTCTCCTGCCGGACTCTTAAACACGGCGTTCTTGGTGAGTAACTTGCAGGAGGATCCAGCGCTGAAGGTCTGGACTGGAGAACAGGAGCAGATGGGCGGCTGACTGCTGTCTGTTTGAGGCGTCCGGCTGAGCTCCATTAAAACACAACGCAGTGATGGGTTTGTGCGACCTGGATGACACAAAACAGACAAGAAATGACGAGAAATGACAAGAAAATACATTAACCTTCAATTAAAATAAGCATGGATTGCATAAATCATTATTGATACTGAAATAATATTAGTGATTTTTTTTAAATCATGCATACCAGGGCTATTCAATTAGATTCATTTGAGGGCCAGATTATCAAACAAAAAATTTTAAGGGGGCCCAAGGGGGTTCAGGCCATCCCAATCTCTTTCAGAGGGGCCTATAAAATAAAAAATTGAATTGAAATGCATATTCAGAAGTAAAACAAACTATTACTACCAACAACAACATCTATAAAAGGTTAACATTAGCGCTGTCTATTATAAAAAAATAAAATATATATTTTTTTGTAATTAATCATGATTAAATT
Source organism: Garra rufa (assembly GCF_049309525.1). Lineage (NCBI taxonomy): Eukaryota > Metazoa > Chordata > Actinopteri > Cypriniformes > Cyprinidae > Garra > Garra rufa. The sequence goes on along the minus strand of NC_133385.1, from coordinate 34,118,540 downwards.
ACATATTTATATTCTTATAATTTCACACTGAACGATAAAGATCGTATATTTTAAAAATCTTCAATGTCATATTTTTACTAAGTAGCCTATTATTAATGAAGACCAGTTTTATTGATACCCATACTGCTACCGGTGTCTCTATTAAATGGATTTTCCCTCAATTTGACCAAGTGTAATTGAAAGCCAATTATTTTAACTATCTATCTTTATTTCTATATAAATTAATCTTTATTCAAGCTACAAAAGCTAAAGGAGAAGTCGAAGATTTACAGATAATGTACTCACCCCCTTGTCATCCAAGATGTTCATGTCTTTCTTTATTCAGTCGATAAGGAATTATGCTTCTTGAGGAAAACATTTCAGGAATTCTCCCCTTTTAATGGATTTCAATGGTGCTCCCGAGTTTAATCTTCCAAAATGCAGTTTAAATGTAGCTTCAAATGGCTCTAAACGATCCCAGCCGATGAAGAAGGGTCTCATCTACCAAAACGATTGGTCATTTTCAAAACAAATTGACAATTTATATACTTTTCAATCTGAAACGCTCATCTTGTATAAGTCCGTGTGAACTCCGTTTTCTTTTTCAGGTTCAATATGGTCAATGCAGTTAGGGTATGTCGAAAAACTCCCGTCTCGTTTTCTTCTTCAACATCAAAATCGCCCTACATCGCTGTTTTACCTTCATTTGTAAAGGGCGTTTGATCTACTTTGTATGTTCACATTGTACACACTGGGTCGGTACTTCTAAAGCGTTTTAGAACGATTTTAAAGTTGGGGAAGAAAATGAGATGGGAGTTTTTCAACATACCCTAACTGTATTGGCTGTAAAAAAAAAAAAAAAACAGTTCACGCAGACTTAGATAAGATGAGCATTTGAGGTTGAAAAGTATATAAATTGTAAATTTTAGAAAAAGATGGCAGATCGTTTTGCTAGATAAGACCCTTCTTCTTTGGCTGGGATCATTTAAAGCCCTTTGAAGCTGCCATTTAAACTGCATTTTGGAAGTTCAAACTTGGGGGCACCATTGACATCCATTATATGGAGATAATTCCTGAATTTTTTTCCTCAAGAAACAATTTCTTATCGACTGAAGACAGAAAGTCACAAACATCTTGGATGACGAGGGGGTGAGTAAATCATCTGTAAATTTTTGTTCTGGAAGTGGACTTCTCCTTTAATGAGCGACTAGAGCAGCCGAGTGATGATTTCACCTTTTCTTTTGTTCCTTGATTTCCATCAATGACAGACTTTAGCAGGTTTCATATTAATATCATTGCTCTCTTTAAAACCCGATGCACACGACACAGATCTGACACATATTCAAATTTCTCCCAACTCTGTATGGTCATTTAAGACTTTATAACTCATTTAAGAATAACCATGAGCACGACTGAGCACAGCGATTTTCATGTTGATAGGACAAATGGTTACATAAATATATCCATTTTTATGGTTTTTCTCTTTTATAGCGCCACTAAGTGGCCAAGCTCCATGATTTTGTTCCTGTGACATCCGATTTCGAACGTTTTGGCGTCCCTTTGCGACGGTCAGTCAAAAGTGAAACTTTTTTTGATAATTACTGATATTTACTCTCCAAAGATCTTTCTGCACTGGTTTGGTTCCGAATGGATGAAAAACCTAGCACTAGCTCGCAAAAGTAGTTTTTTCAGAAAATCCAAAATACACAATTTCGCCTCACAATCTAATCTGAGGCATGCGTTATGTCCGACGTGAGCCAAGGATTCCAACAACAAAAGACACTTGAGCCTGCAACTTACAGTTTAGGATTTATGAGCAATTTTGTACTTTTGATCGCTGTAGCACCTGCAGAGATATTTTTAATCCAAAATGTGACACAAATTACTAGGGAATGAACAACTAGACATGTCTAAAGCAGTGTGCAAAATCTGTTGTCTACTGGTATCCTACTGTGGTAATATGACTAACATGAGTCCGCATCTTGGTCGACATCATCCAGAGCTAAACGCCAAACAACCTGGGAAAGCAGAAGTGCTGGCAAGCCAACAAACTCTGAATGACACTTTGTATGAGCTACCCAGCCTTTCAGATAAGGCAAGGCGGATCACTAAGTCAATTGCTATGTTTATATGCAAATACATTTGACCGTATGCAGTTGTAGAGAACGATGGTTTCAGTTCGTATAGAAAGAAGCTTTTTTTATTGTTATATATTTTATTTAATACAATCCAGTATACGGACTCTTCGTTTTATTTTAATAAATGGAACTAGTTTGTTTGTATGCACTTTATTTCAAAAATGTTTTATTGGACATTTTGTGGCTGTTTATTTTTGTTTATTTTACTGAAAACTGAAATAAAGCAGGAAAAATGACTGCTAAGGTGTGTTTGTTGTTGTAACGGTGTATCATTAAGTGTATCATTAAAATTTTTCCCCATGGTCTAGAGAGAAAAAGATCGCAACACATAGCAATATCGGTTCGCAATACTTGTAGAATCGAAATTCTGGTTAGAATCAAAGATGATCTGGTTCAATTCTCACAAAAATCAGACCAACGGTCTAGGAGGAGTTTGAAAAAAAACAAACAAAAAAAACCTATGGCGGTTCAAAAGTTATTAGCATAAATGGGAGAGTAAATTTGAGCTGGCGATGGCGCTAGAGGGTTTGTGTTGGAAACTCCAAATTTCCAATGATTGTAGTTGAGACTGTCCTCTATCTGTGTGGCAAATTTCATTACTTTGTTTTTTTGTCATGGTCTGAAGATGATCTGGATCAATTTTCACAAAAATCAGACCAAAAGTCTAGAGGGAGTTAAAAAACAAAACAAAAAACAAACTATGGGATCTCCAAATTTCCATTAATTGTAGTTGAGACCATATTTGGGATGCCATTATATTTCGACCAAAATAAAAAATAACTCCAATACTTAAATAATGAAACGGGCCGGTATGTGAGTTGGATATGTACCTGGTCTGTACGTGACGAGACAGTGTCTGCTGTCCGGCTCCACCTGGATGTCTGTGCAGCTGCCAGACTCTAGAGGCAGGATGTGAGGCGTGTATGTGGTTCCCTCCACGTGCTCCCAGAAACAGCCGCCCTCCAGCGTACCAGCGATCAGGCCGCCACACGGGAACGTGCTGGACGCAGCGCGCGGGATGTAAGACAGGGAGACCACTGGACAGCTACAATAAATGAACAGGACAATTTTATTAACAAACAAGCAGACACCAACTCATTTTCTCGGCACAGTTTTTACAGGATAAAATCCAACAAAATGTACAGCATGCTACAGTTTCACCAAAGAAGAGTTGAAACTAACCTGGAGCGCAGGGGGGCCAGCTCCTGAACGTGAGTGCTGGTGTCCCGCGTGTCGTACACCAGCACAGAGCCGTTGGCGAGACCGGCGTAGATGTAGTTGTTGTTATCATGGCACCAGCTGCAGCTCCACACAGGTCTGCCCGTGTTGTAGGCCTGAACCACTGTGTTTGTCATCAGACTGTGAAAAAAAAAACAACAACAACTACATGAGGCAACTCAAAACAGTCTCAAGATGCTATAATCAGGTTTCTGGAACGTAAAAAACACGCATTCACTAAAAACTGTCAGTACATTTATGAGACATTTATGACACAATCTTTATTGTGTGTAATCCAATAAAAAGGAGTACACTACAAAATAATGGCAAGAAACTTGTGAGTTGTCTGTGCAGGCTGCATGCAAAAACAAATGTAGTCTGATTTACTATTCGTTTTAGTGAATAAAATAACTAGTATTGTCTGATAACGTTTTTTAATAAATTGCTCAAAAAGACAAGTTAATGATTTGAATCAGTGTGCCCTGTATAAATTACAACACTAAAGACATAACAGACATCATAACTGATTCATTTGATTATATTTCACAATGAAAATGAAAGAGAATCAAACCAAAAGCATCTGAATCAGAATCAAATCAGGAAATCGAACCTGAAGGTTGATGGATACTGGATTTTGATGATCACTGAGATACCAGTACATTTTCTGTAACTATTTTGAAAGAGATTTTATTTGCATATTTATTTTTCATTTTAAGTAAAATATTAGTACATTTGTTGCATTATTTTGTATACTTGTAAAAAAAAAAAAATAATAATAATTTTAAAATTTTTATATTTATTTTAATTATTGTAGTACTAAATAAAAATGACATTCTGCCTTTGTAAACTAACTGAAATGTGTTATGGATTTAGTTTAAGTTTACTATAATATATCTATTGCTGATAAAAATAACTAAGTTTGAAATTTGGCCAATAACTTCTTAATTGGCCAGAGGGATTTGCATTTGCTAGATTTGATACATTTTATTGTACGTTTTTTTTTATGAATTATGTTGTGCCGAAATGAGATACCCAAAATTATCTAATTCTCTAATGTCAAAAAAAATTAAACAAGAATTTTGAAACTGACTTGATCCAGTGTTTAGATTTTTGCACTAGAAATGTATGCAAATTAGCACATATTTCACTAAATAATGCCTCATTTGCATATTTAAACCTAATATTTTAGAAAACTTGTAATACCAAAAAGTCTGCAATTATCAAAGTAATCAATTAACTGGGTAAGTAAGGTAATAACTATTAGTTGCAGTGTCTCACCTTAAATGGGTTTAGTGTGGAATGCATGATTTCCGGTATTTTGCAGATTACTCGACACAGGCAAAATGCAAATCGAGGATTTTTTACAAATTAAATACTCTACTAGAATCGAGGAATCATTACAGCCCTACAAAATTATTACATAGGAAGAAAACATTAGTCTCTCACCTGGTGAGTTTGATTGTGTTGTCGAGGGCCGCAGACAGCAGAAGGCTGTCCTGTTGTCGGCTGAAGGCCAGACCTCTGATCTGTTTGGAGTGAATGGGAACATACTGACTAGGTTTGAGAGTCGCAGTGCTGATCTTCTTCACACCGAAGCCTGAGAGAGCGACAAACAATCAATCAATCAATCAATGGTTATATAAACAAAGCAAGGAAAAGAATCAATGCAAAACAGCTCAAATTCCTACCTGGCAGAAACGTTGCTTGTGGAGAAGGCTGAGATGCCAGCAGGCAGCCGAGAGGCTCACAGTAGGACAAAACCCTACTGCCTCCTGACTGAGACACCAGCACAGCTTTAGAGAAGACATAATGTCTCCCGCTGGACGAGTCCTGCCTTTGGGACGATGAGACAGACGCTCCCTGAGAGGAGCCGAACGCCGCCTGAGCTTTCCACCTCCGCAACTCCTACAGAACAAACACAGAAATCAGGCTATCATTAGCTGTCATTAAACTGAACAAAATTAAATAGGTTTTTATTTACATTTAACAGATGCTTTTATCCAAAGCGACTTACAAAAGAGGACAATGGAAGCAATAGAGCGATAACATGCAAGTCACATTTAGCCTAACGCAGCACACGTATCAAGTATTTTTTTTTAATTATATAATAAATAAAAAGAAAATAGATAGAACAAAAAAAGAAAAAGCAAGCTAGTATTATCTACCTAAAAATTGATAGACAGAATACAACAAGAACAGAGAAGCTAGTGTTTTTTAAAAAGAAAATTAGCAGCAAGTAAATTAACAGAGTGTAAGTCTAAAAGGGCAAGTTTTATTTATATTTTTATATAGAATAGAATTAGAATAGAGGGTGCTAGAGTTAGAGGGTCAATTAAAGATGGAAGGGATGTATTTAGCCGATTCCTGAAGATGGCTAAGGACTCAGCAGTTCAGATTGAGTTGGGCAGGTCATTCCAGCAGAAGGGTACATTTAATGTGAAAATCTGTGAAAGTGATTTTGTGCCTCTTTGGGAAGTCTGCAGAGCCAGTGGTGGTTTTGTAGGCAAGCATTAACGTCTTGAATTTTATGTGCGCAGCTATTGGTAGCCAGTGCAAATTGATGAAGAGAGGTGTGACATGCGTTCTTTTTTCCTCATTAAAAATTATTCTTGCAGCCGCATTCTGGATTAATTGTAAAGGTTTGATAGAACTGGCTGAAAGACCTGCCAAGGGAGCATTGCAATAGTTAGGGATTGAACAAGGAGCTGTGAAGCAAGTTCAAGAAAGAAAGGGCATGATCTTCCTCATGTTGAATAAAGAAAATCTGCAGGACCATGCAGTTTAAGCAATGTGGTCTGAGAAAGTCAGCTGATCATCAATTACAACTCCAAGGTTTCTGGCTGTTTATCAAGGAGTTATGGTTGATGTGCCTAACTGAATGGTGAAATTGTGATGAAGGGATGGGTTTGATGGAACCACAAGCAGTTCTGTCTTGGCTTGTAGGTTGAGTTGAAGATGATGGTCCTTCATCCAGCAAGAAATGTCTGTTAGACAAGCTGAGATGCGAGCAGCTATCGTCAGATCTTCAGGATGGAATGAGAGTTAGAGTTGAGTGTCATCAGCATAGCAGTGATATGAAAAGCCATGTTTCTGAATGACAGAACCTAGTGATGCCATGAAGACAGAGAAGAGAAGTGGTCCAAAAACAGAGCCCTGAGGTACTCCAGGGCCCGGTTTTTCAAAAGGTTTAATCCGGATAAAATTGATCCGGATTTAGTAAACCTTTTTTTTTTGCGATCCGTGATCATGTAATCCATTTTACTTTTGAGCCAGTTTTTCAAAGCAACATCGGATTGGATCAATCTGATTTGGATAGGAACTTTTCAGGATCAGCAAATCTGGATAACCAGTGCTCAAAACTCCAAGAACTGAGCCCTGAGGTACTCCAGTAGCTAGATGTTGCGACTCAAACCACTGGAGTGCGGTACCTGAGAAGCCCTTTATAATGGATGCACTTTTTTTGAGCTTCAAAATCTCAACCCTCATTTACTGCCATTATAAAGCTTGGAAGAACCAAGACATTTTTTAATATAACTCAGATTGTATTTGTCTGAAAGAAAAAAGACGTATACACCTAGTAAAGCCTGAAAGGGAGTAATTTTCATTTTTTGGGTAAACTATCCCTTTATCTTTAAAAGTAATATCCCCTTTTTAAAATCAGGTCATTCTCAGCTTTTTGTCATTGTGACGGCACACAGACAGAGGCCACTCCCACGATAGTTGATTGACATGAGCGCCTTACCTTAGACCCACCCTCACCGATCTGAAACAGTCTGAATACGATCACCATTGTGTGACTCAGGTGCAGAGGAAGACTCTAATTGAGCGATTAAGGTGTTTCTGTTGTTGGATGTATAATAATGAACATAGCAGTAGTCATTTACTCCTGACATCTGAGCTGCTGAAGAGGCAGAGGATAACGTTACTTTCTTTTAAAAGAAAAGGGCCGATCCTGATCTACATATGCCTGTATGCTCATGTGAATCATTCGTGATGCAGCTTCACCCACAGCAGAAGTGAGTATAAGTTTTTTTTTTTTTTTGCATCTTTGCAAATGGCCTTTCTTAATAATGTGCTTGGTGGCAAGCTGCGGCTAAAGTAAACATTACAGCTCGTAATCCCTCAGCAGAGAGGGGCGGGGCGAGCAGAGCTCATTTGCATTTAAAGGGCTCATGCGATAAAATGAGCTGATATTTGGCAGAGCTGATTTTGACAAGGTTAAAGGTGTTTTTTTACACTACTATTGAGAATTTTTAACCAAAGTGTATTAGAGACTTTTCACTAAGACCCTAAAGAATCATATGAACTTGTGGAAAATGGGCATCTGATGACCCCTTTAAAATCCCTGTTCTAAAACACATGAGACATAAAAGTAGACGAGTACAGAGTTCTCCTGAAAAAGACACACACCTCGACCTCTTTGCGCAGTCGCACATTTTCATCAGATATGAGCTGCATCTGTTGACGACACTGAGCGACTTCCAGCTGTTCCATTCTCCGCGACCCCTGCTCCAGCTCTAAACGGCTGCACAATTAAAGACCATCAGCATAAGCATTTTTTGAAAATATACTAAAATACAACAGCAGAACCAACAAACCAGAACCAATAAAAAAATTTGATTAGATTCAACTTTATTGTCATTACACATGTACAAGTACAAGGCAACGAAATGCAGTTTAGGTCTAACCAGGAGTGCAATAAGCAGCAAGTGCAGGATAAAGGTATAATTTATAAAAAATCTTAAATAAGCACCTTTTTAATCGCACTTCCTCCGCATTGTCCACGGCTTTCAGTTTCCGTGCATAAAGAAAGATGATATGACCACGTTTGGCTGGTTTATTGCACTGAGGAGACAGAAAATATTCTCAAGAAATTACAATTCAATTACAAATTCAGTATTTTTTTTATGTTTGTGTCAACAGCTTTTTACAAAAGGAGCATCATATGATAAACTGCACTTAACAGAGGAATAGTTGGTATTAAATATTTCATAATTTATTAATATTAAAACAGAAACATATATATATATATATATATATATATGGGTCAAAGACGTAAAAGGGTTTAAGCATCAAAACCACAAGTGTAATACTGTTATAAATTGTTGTTGTTTTTCAAAAAAAAAAAAAAAAAATTTAATTTCATTGCATTTATGTTTTTGTTTTTCTGAGCAAAAATAAATCTCATACATTTTACCTAATTTACAGAAGGTACCCACTAAAATGTCATTCAGTGTAACAGTTTTGTCAGGCATATTTACAACAAAAACAATTTATGACATATTAAAAAATGAATTATTTTCACCCCAAATACTTTAATTAGTTGTAATTCTACATTTTTTTTTTTTTTTTTACATTTGCCACTATCCTAGGTTTTGCCCATTTGTCATGATTTCTTTACTCATTTAAAACACAAAATTGAACATGCCCCCTTATTCATTTGTATATTTTATATGTATAAGTCAGAATAAGCATGTTGTTTTAATTTTTACATAAATATTGTGTTACACTAAATGACAATGTAGCATTATTTCAACCAAATGTTGACATTTTATTATCCAAAACCTTATTTGAAACCTTAAAAGTAGAAACTTTATTTACATTTAATGTGAATTCCATTGACATAAAATCACTTTTGTGAATTACTTTTGACGTGGACATCTTAACGTCTTTGACCCAAATAAAAAGAGTCGGGGTGAAAACATTTTGAATTTGAAGATCAGGGTACATTAAACTTAGTTTGTCTTCTGGGGAACATCTAAGTAGCTTCTGTAGCTCCTGAAGGGCAGTACTAAATGAAAAAATATTATATTTAGGCAAAATAAGAAAAATGCACACATCTTCATTCTGTTCTAAAGTTTTCACCCCCGGCTCTTAATGCATTGTGTTTCCTTCTGGAGCATCAGTGAGTGTTTGAACCTTCTGTAATAGTTGCATATGAGTCTCTCAGTTGTCCTCAGTGTGAAAAGATGAATCTCAAAATCATACAGTCATTGTTGGAAAGGGTTAAAATAAACAAAAATGCTGGAAAACCAAAGAATTTGTGGGACCTGAAGGATGTTTCTGAAGAACAGCAGATTGTTTAACTGTTCAGGACAAACAAGAGACTCATGAACAACTATCACTAAACAAAAAAAAAAACACGGCATTAAGAACAACAACAGTGTTAAGAATTAAGAGTATGTAAACTTTTGAACAGGGTCATTTTTATGAATTCAACCATCATTTTCTATATGTAAAGACTATATTTAAACGTCTTTTCTTGTCTTATTCAAGTCAGTACTAAATATAAAATAACATGCAATTTTGTATAATCCCTATTATTTTGGCAAAGTACTTAACATTTAGCAGATTCTGCAACTTTTGGCTTCAACTGTGTATTTATATATATATGTACACAATATATGTGACCCTGGACCACAAAACCAGTCATAAGGTTAAATTTTACAAAACTGAGATGTATACATCACATGAAAGCTCAATAAATAAGCTTCCTATTGATGTATGGTTTGTTAGGATAGGACAATATTTGGCCGAGATACATCTATTTGAAAATCTGGAATCTGAGGGTCCAAAAAAATCAAAATACTGAGAAAATCACCTTTAAAGTTGTCCAAATTAAGTTCTTAATGCATATTACTAATCAAAAATTACATTTTGATATATTTATAGTAGGATTTTACAAAAAAATCTTCATGTAACCTGATCTTTACTTAATTTCCTAATGATTTTTGGCATAAAAGAAAAATCAATAATTTTGACCCATACAATGCATTTTTGTCAGTTATTGCTACAAATATACCCCAGCGACTTAAGACTGGTTTTGTGGTCCAGGGTCACATATATGTACACAGTGTGTATGTATATATATATATATATATATATATATATATTTTTTTTTTTATAGGATATCTGCAAATTTTTACATCCAGATATGCAAAAATGTAAAAATATTTCTTTAAATTAATGTTTGGTTTTGCACATTTTTTAATGTTAATTCAGGATAATTTATCTCCATCTGTGAATTTTTACAGCCAGTTATCTAATTACTTCTTACAATTAACATTTAATTTTGCATACTTATTTTTTCATTAAAAAAGGATATATCTGCATTTATGAATTTTGATCCACCCATCACACCACTATTTACTGTAAAGTGTCATTTTAAATGATCAAAATCATGCCTTTGATTCAAAGAAATTGTTCATTCACTGAAACTGTGAAACCCACCTGTGGACATTTATTTCCTCCACTCGTCAACCACCGTGAAATACAGATGAAGCCGAAGAGGTGACCGCAGCGAAGAGCGGCCAAGCGGTGGTCACCTGCCGAGGTCCAGGGCTCAAAACAGATGGAGCAGTTCTCTCCCTCGCCATCATCCGCTTCAGCCTCTCCTGCTGGACTCGCAGCAGCTGAAACAGGATCCACCGACTCAGAGACAGGCTAGAAAGAGAAAAATGATAATAAAGTCAATGAGAACTGCCATTCATAATCCACTTTATTACAATGATGTGTTGCTTTTCCAACTGAAACAAGACATTTGAGGACAAATGATCAATATAAAATGATCAGTCACCTCAGATTCTTGTTGTGGCTCTTCTGGTTGAGCAGCTGCACTCGTCCCTTCAGAATCTGTAGAAACGCTGGACCCTGAATTACATAAAAACATAAGGCTTTGATTTATATGCAAAGACATTAGCCAATCAAAACAAATGACACTTAAATACAGGAGTCTTTAAGACACAGTAGCAAAAAAAAAAGGAGTGTAAAATATGGCTAAAAAATAAAAGTAACATTTCAATATCGATTAGTAGAGTCTGATATCCCGTTTTATTGTGCCTTTTGCAACTGAAAATGTTGAAATTAAGTCAATAATACTGATTAAACTTATCAAATTTAGAATGGTTTTATTGGTGCATCCATTGTTTAAAATGTAAAAATATATCAAATATTAATTAATAAATTAATAAGGATGAATGCATAATTATAATTCTAGCAAGTACCAATATTTTTTTTTTTTTAATGTTTTGGCTCATACTAGATATTAATTAATTTGAGTTTATTTTGTATCGGATGAAATTAGATTTTACAAATATTTTATAAAAGATAATAAAATTAATATTTTATGTATGTTTTTATATTAGATGTTAAAATGTATTTTTCATACTAGCTGGTATTAGGTATTAGAATTTATTTTATATTAAATATAATTTATTTAGACAAATTAAAATAAAACCTTTTAGACATCATAATATTATAATGCATATAAGTTACTTAAACTTAATTTTAAATATAAACTTAATGAGAGTTAGATGACAACAAAAGGTAATTTAAACAAAAAAAGGGGAACAACCAATTCTACTGAATATTCAATTTCAGCCAAATTATATCTAATATTGATTAAATCTTGTCATTAAATTTAAGATTATTAAAATTGATACCAGAAATTCTAGTCTAAAATGGTCAAAAAAAGGTAATAGAGATAGCTGGGAAAATATGTCAGGCCTAAAATGGGATGAAACGATAAATAAAAAGGAAGTGGACCTGTAGCACTGGATTCATCAGACGTCGGCACATTCACAGCAGGAGCAGGGTGCCTGCCACTGGGATCAGGATCCATCAGTGATGGATTTGCGTGTGAAAGTGAACGCCGTGCATCCTGGGACCCGCTCAGCCGCTCTGCCAGATTGTCTACGATGAGTTCCCTGAGTCTACGCATGCTTTCTTCACGTGTGGAGAACTGCGTATGTGAACTTGGAAGACAAAAAAGAAATCAGAAAGATCGAGTCATATAATGATTCCACACTGTTTTTGGAGGCAAAAGTAAGTGAACCTTTTAATTTTATATGCATTAACCCATTCACTTACCCAATTATGTGTCTTCTCCTGATCTGCCGACGGACTGAAAGTCTGGGTCGATCAGACGAGCCTTGAACCTGCATAGAAACATCCTCTTCCTCTGTGCTGCTTCCAGATTCAGAGACTACGATCACACTGGCCTCACCAGATGCTGGAGCTGCTTCCACCTCCATGTCCTCCATCTTCAAATATGACCTGCAGGAGACATGACAAGCAAGTGTAAAGGGCTGAAACAGGGTTGTTATTTTTTAACTAAAAATAATATAAAAGGAATAGTTCATCAGAAAATTTAAACTCTATACACCCTCTTGATGTTACACACTACTCTTCCATAGCAGGGAGAAAAAATGACTATGGAAATCAATCGCTACCATCAACTGTTACAAACGTGCTTAAAAATCGCAATGGAAGAAGAAAAGAAAAAAGAAATTGACACATAAATCATGACAGAAATGTTATTTTAGTGTGAACAAAACCATAAAAAAATTGAAATAAAATGTTAACAGAAATAAAAGAAAATATAAAAATATAGACGCTGTATATCTTCATAGCCTTTATATCTTCTCATTTTAATTTAGTTTAACTTGATGCACTAAAATAAAAAAAAATGCTGAAACAAGTTGCTACAACAGCGTTTTAATGCCACGTTAAAAAAATGTTGAGAATAAAGTCGAAATGCTTCGAGAATAAAGCTGAAATGTTTCAAGAATAAAGTCGAAATGTTGCCATTATAAAGTCTAAATGTTGCGAGAATAAAGTCGAAATGCTTCCAGAAAAGTCTAAATGTTGCGAGAATAATGTCGAAATGCTTCCTGAATAAAAGTCGAAATGCTTTGAGAATAAAGTCGAAATGTTGCCATTATAAAATCGAAATGCTTTGAGAATAAAGTCGAAATGATTCCAGAATAAAGTTGAAATGCTTTGAGAATAAAGTCGAAATGATTCCAGAATAAAGTCGAAATGCTTTGAGAATAAAGTCGAAATGCTTTCTGAATAAAGTCGAAATGCTTTGAGAATAAAGTCGAAATGTTGCCATTACAAAATCGAAATGCTTTGAGAATAAAGTCGAAATGATTCCAGAATAAAGTCGAAATGCTTTGAGAATAAATCTGAAATGCTTTGAGAATAAATCTGAAATGCTTTGAGAATAAATCTGAAATGCTTTGAGAATAAATCTGAAATGCTTTGAGAATAAAGTCGAAATGATTCCAGAATAAAGTCGAAATGATTCCAGAATAAAGTCGAAATGATTCCAGAATAAAGTCGAAATGTTGCCATTATAAAATCGAAATGCTTTGAGAATAAAGTCGAAATGATTCCAGAATAAAGTCGAAATGTTGTCATTATAAAGTCGAAATGCTTCGAGAATAAAGTCGAAATGATTCCAGAATAAAGTCGAAATGCTTCGAGAATAAAGTCGAAATGCTTTGAGAATAAAGTCGAAATGCTTCCAGAATAAAGTCGAAATGCTTTGAGAATAAATCTGAAATGCTTCCAGAATAAAGTCAAAACGCTTTGAGAATAAAGTCAAAATGTTGCCATTATAAAGTCGAAATGTTGCGAGAATAAAGTCAAAATGTTGCCATTATAAAGACGAAATGCTTCCAAAATAAAGACGAAATGCTTTGAGAACAAAGTCGAAATGTTGCAAGAATAAATTGAATTTAGATTGATATCGAAACACTACTTTTTTATGCAACACTACTATCCGATAAAATTTACAGGGAGTCAGAGACATTAAAAATGACTTGTGGGGCCCGGGGCCCCTTCCCACATTCCACCAAAGGGCTCAGCTTGTGTAACATCCGAAACATACTTTGAAAGTAACTTTGTTATTGTATCTAAAAGCCTTGATTTCACACATTAACCCAAATTCTGAAATGTGCCAGTGTTTAATTCATAACAACACACGTATCTGTTAATTTCACAGAGCAAAAAAGTTTTAAGGTGCCTTCACACTTCAAATATATTCACACTGTAATATGATGCATTAACTAGCTATCTCCTCTCATGTCAATTTGTAGCAAAACGGATGGTTTGTGGCCCATGTGTGTTTAACAATTAAACCATATAAATATTTTAATTCACTTGTTCTTGTTTATATTCCATCTTCATAAAACAAAATAGACTGAGCCATCCGGGTATCTCTTACATACTATTTCTCAAATTTAGGACGCGCTGATCAGTACAGAGAGTATGCCAACTACATTAGTTTACGAAACATCCTGCTGGATCGCCTATAAAAGTCTTACACATTATATCACGCTACATCTATAGAGATCAGAGTGATCTTAAAGTCAACATTTACTAGTTATTTACTAAACTAGTTTATCAGACTTCGCTGACAAAATAAGCACAGCCACTCTGACCGTAAACATGCTGCTAATGTTGCTAACCAACAACATATATAACACTGACAATAGTTACCAAGCAGAGCGACCGAGTTTTCTTGCTGAACTTCGTCCGGTCAACAAAGCTAGATTTTCTAGTTTAAAAGTTAATCGTGGTGCGATTTTAAATGATTACAAATAACCCCGTTAAATTTGCGATATAATTTGTGCAGGATCTGCTGCTGTTGCAAACACAACCGCCAACGCGAAGCACCGCCCACTGTTTTCGTTTTGCTCTTTGATTGGACAACAGCTCTTTCCATGGCTCTGAGCGTGGCTACGTCTCCGAATCATTTCCGGGAATCGGTTCGTTTGAACAGTTCATTTTCGAACCATTTCGATTTCAACCAATAAGATTTCAACCATTATTATTGTGAAATCTCTGCAGCCATTTGTCTTCAGATTCAGAAAGAGGAGACCACAGGTGACAGAAGAGTCACCAACAAGTAAGATTTAAAAAAAAAAGCAAACAAAAATACCTTGTTTAAACTAATAGATATGTTTTTAGCTAGTATACTTGCCAGGTAAGTTTCTGTTATGAAATACATTTACTTTGAAACACATCAGGGTTTAAAAAATACCAAGGTGTGTTAAGAACTGTGCTATAATAACACCTAAAATGCAATTCGTGGACACTATAAAAGAGACAGACATGTCGATGTTTGTCAACAGTGTTTTATTTCAAACGTTTTCTGATTTACAGACATGTTACAAACTATTTAGATGCTATTAGGTTTAGTGTGTATGTGTGTGTTATTATGCTACTGTTTTTGATAGACCCTGGTGTGCCCACATGTGCATTAATTCATGTTTAATTAATGCACAGATAATCATGAGTTAATGTATAATTAATCAAGAAACAATTTATTAATAATTACTACATCAGCAACTAATGAACATTCTATATGATTCATAGATTAAGGAATTTAATAAATTGTTATTAGTTAAATGTGTCATAAAGTATTAATTCCCTAATAACCTCTTTTATTAACTAATAGTGTAAATTAATGTATTAATTATCGAAATGGGTTTAAAGGATAACTGTTGCCAAAATGCAACCTGGGCTGTTTTTTTTTACTGTAAACGAGACAAACTTATATTTAAAAGCATAATTACGACAAACGAGCCGTTTTTGAGATTGACCGTGATTTCGTTTTGTGGTCAATGGCCGGTGAATGGGAGTACTAGGGGCATAACTTTGAGCGCATCAAAATCGATATTTTTACAACACTAAGAAGGCTCGACACACCATGAAACTTTGCTCGAAGTATCGCCTGGGTCTCTACACATGAACTCGAGCATTGAGAACATTGTTTGTGCACACAGAGTTTACTAAAAAGAAAGTTTTTGAACAACTCACTTTCACTGTTTGGGTTTCCGCTCACGGCCGTCTTGCCAGTCAAGACGTGTCGATCTCCGAATGCGAGGATGGATAGCTCCTAAAGCATATTTCCATATAAATGCACGGCTAATTCGTTGTTTTGTCGCAAGTGAAAAACAATATTAACCTTCTACTTGTAAAAAGAGCCTCGTATAAGCCTAATATTTCGTCCTATGGAGTCCATTCATTCGCATTCGCAGATCGACACTTCTTAACTGGCGAGCGGAAACCCAAACAGTGAAAGTGAGTTGTTCAAAACCTTTCTTTTTAGTAAACTCTGTGAGTAGTAAATAGGGCAATACCTCCTGTCAAAAGATGATTGATGACTTTGACCTTTTGACCTCTCACCTCCCTCCGCCCCTTTCCCACGGTGCCCACGCACGTAGAGCATGACCTCGTGTTTGATCTTGCGCTGACTTAGTAACCTTTAATGACCTTGTTTGATGGATTGAGCAGGTCCATCAACAGATGACATGTTTATGGGTTGTTGAGAGGATTTACGACACGCTTACCAGGTGCAGGATTAATTTATGACAGGTTAAGCAGTTGTTGCAAGGATTTACGATACACTTACCAGGTGCAGGATTAATTTATGACAGGTTAAGCAGTTGTTGCAAGGATTTACGATACACTTACCAGGTGCGGGATTAATTTCTGATGGGTTTATGGGTTGTTGCGTGACCATCCGGTGTTGGTTGTCATCAAGGTAGAGAATTATAGCCTGTTTGCGTGTCCATCCGGTGTCGGGTATCATCAGAGGTGGAGGAAATACAGCAACTGTGCGTGTCCATCCGGTGTCGGGTATCATCAGAGGTGGAGGACATACAGCAACTGTGCGTGTCCATCCGGTGTCGGGTATCATCAGATATACAGCAACTGTGCGTGATCATCCGGTGTGGGGAGAGGAATGAAGGTTTGAAGAATGTTTCAGCGATTTTACGGTCTAGCCCCACATACGTTGTAGGATGCGGTGTCAGGATGCGTTCATGTTTGCTTATTACAAAAGATGAACCACAACAACGGTTATAAAATGAGAGCATTTATAAAAGTATAAATATATACTTTTAAATAATAAAATCATGATAATAATCATAATAATAATAATAATACATTTTCTAACATTTGAAAAGTGAATCATTAAATCCCTTACCTTTTTCAGTCCCATTTTCTCTCTTGCTCTCATATTCTCATCCCCAGCATGCGTGAGTGCTTCATGAGCTCGCGTTACACAACAGACCATTTGAACAACTTATATGTAAAAGTGACCATACATGTATTGGCTGTATATACATTGCTTTTTCAACAATATAATAATAAGAAATCTGTTTAAAAATTCTCTATTATCACAACAGTTACGAGTGCATCTTAGTTTGAGCGGGCTAGTCTGTGTCTCGCACCCATTCATGTCATTTTCGCAGCGGGTCCGAATCAGTTCTTACTTCGTCCCTACGGTATACCGCTGTTTTAAGAAATCTGCGGACTGGATTACTGTGTGAAAGAGAGGGTTTGCAAACATTTTAAATGTAATACATTTATTTCATAGTTACTTTAAATAAACAAAATGCAACTTATTCCTCCTGGCTTACGCTTATATTTTAGCTTAACCATAATTTATTTCACATCAAACACTTTAGTTTCTTATTTTATTCATGACCGCACGATGAAATATATCAACAAAGTCTTTCTGTAATGTTTTAAAAATATAAATGATAACACTATTACGCCAGCGTACTTGTGCTGCTACTGGAGCAAAACTGAAAAATAACATTAGAATTAGAAATAGAAAGTGTAAATCAGTTTAGAAAAATGATTATTAACATTTTCTCTACTTACTAATTTAAATTGTGTCTTCTGTCAGATGGTTTCTGCTAGTGTCTCTGTCCTGCTGCTGCTTCAGCAAATTTCCGTATGACAAGAAAAATGACTGCCTTATGTCATATAACTTATATCGACCAATCAGCGCGGTTGTCAAAGCACAATTTCAAGCCCGACCAATCATTTTAAACAAAGACATGGTGAATCTTTCAAATTAATTAAAATGTTGAGTTCAGAGAACTTAAAATATTAATTAAAAAGTTTTTTGCTGCCAAATGAGTAAGTTAACCACACCTGTTTAAGTTTTGATGTCAAAACTTGGCATTTTAAGTAATGTCAAGTTATATTAACTTAATTTCTTTATTAATGACAACAGTGGGGTTTACAGTGTAGGGCCCCAACAGTGTAGCTTAATCATGTACACAAACACACATTCAGTCCTCCAAGTCGTATTCTCTTCTATAAAAAAGAAATGAATATAAACGATGTGATCACACATGATATTAAACAAAGCAAAACATTTACACTAGTTTTTAGGTAGTGGTAAGTATTGTAATGGGGAGCCAGCAATGTCAAAATAAGTAAAGGGAAAAATTTATTTAAACAGACCAAACCATATGGATTATGGTGACCTGGACATGCCTGGGCATGTCAGTGTCAATTTGATACTGTATCAACCCCTTAACATACCCAATCACAGTAAACTTTCTCTATTTCTCTATTTTTTAATAAACATTATTTACTATATTTTTATAAAGATTTTGTTCAACATACTTCCATTTGCAATACAATATTGTAAGTCATTTAAATTATTATAGTAGGACTCAAGACATTTCATCATAAATCACATTTACGTTGTTATATCAATGTAATATTCAAATTATTATACAAATTTGTGATCTGATAAGTCCTATAAACATTTCAACCTAAAAAGTGACTCAAGCACAATCACTCACACAAACAAACATGAAAAAATAAAACACAATAAGCAAAACACAAACTCAAACACAAAACACAAACAAACATGTAAACTAAAAACTAAAAAGCAAACACGACATAAACTCAAACACAAAACACAAACAAACATGCAAACTAAAAACTAAAAAGCAAACACATGATGCAAACTCAAACACAAAACACAATCATGCAGACTAATACACAAACATACATGCAAACTAAAAACTAAAAAGCAAACACATGATGCAAACTCAAACACAAAACATAAGCAAAAGACAAATGAAAAACATGTAAAACAATATTGTCACTAAAATTTTAAACAAGTATTTTTGTTTTCTCAAAACGCAAACATATACGATCACGCTGCTCATGTATTATTGTAGCCCAATTTGTGCTGAATACATTATAATCATAACCATAAATATGTTTTAAGGTACTGGAAACACACAAATGTCAGCGTAGGACAAAACATCAGCAGTGTTCCCAAACCCCCTCAGACCCCAGAGGGTTAAAAAAGATGGTAATACATATATAATTATACAAGGCATCAAAGTAACAAACATGTTACTACAGCTAAACAAATCATTCATCGTACATCTTAAACATGTATTCAACATTTAATTTTATTGAACACATAATTCACTTATTTTAAAGACGATATTAAACATTTCCATGTTTATAAAAATAAACATTTACAATACTTTTAGACGGTCATGTATATAAAACATAGTAACAAATGTTACTACAGCAAAACAAATCATTATACAACGTTCATTTTATATTTTTAAGTTTATTGAAGTTATAAAACATAGTAACAAACAAGTTACTACATATGAGAAAAGACACCACCAAATACATCTCATGTTACGCAGACATGCATTCTTTGAATTCTCGCTGACTTTACGCGTGAATGATACAACACATGCGAGGAGTGTTTTCAGGGGGTCTCCTGAGAATATATAGTTGCACTGAAAAAGCTAAATGAAAAACATTCGGATGCATATGAAAACTCCCAATGTATATATATGTCCAACGTCCGTCTCATGAACACTTGACAGTAATCGTGGAACACACATTATTATACACTGTTTTAATTCGTTTATTCAATGATTTAACACTTACTTACATTCAAATTTTTCACCTAATATACTGGTACTTCTACTTT
The DNA here is from genome assembly GCF_049309525.1 of Garra rufa. Lineage (NCBI taxonomy): Eukaryota > Metazoa > Chordata > Actinopteri > Cypriniformes > Cyprinidae > Garra > Garra rufa. The sequence goes on along the minus strand of NC_133385.1, from coordinate 34,098,638 downwards.
TATCAATCTGTGGCCAATACTGTTCATGATAAAATGGCAATCATGCTACCAAGTAAGTTAGACACAATGTTTTAAATGCAACTAAGACGGATTATTCCTCCTTCTTAACATACCTACATTTAAAATTTTACTCTGAGGTTCCAACGCAGGGGAACCGGGTGAGATATGTTAATCCTTCAACATATTTTATATATATATCCTTGCTATTCCCCACATACAAACCGTAAGTAACAACCTAAATTCAATAAAACCTTTTACACATCATGTAAGAAAGGCCTCATAATGCATACAGTCAAGCAGTATCCGCAACTTCTCTTGATTTGCTGTCTTTGCTCTCACATGATTCACTGGGTAGGTCAAGGTCATCAATATCATTCTCCACTTTTTGAAAACTAGCTTACTGTTTTTTCCTTTTAGGAAGTTCTGATGACCTGAGAATACAAAAAGAAAAAGATATTGGAAAAAATATATAAAATAGAAAGAAAAAAATTATTCCAACTTTATACTGACCTCTGTTCACAGTCTTGATCAGGTTTCTGATCTGAAACATTACGGAAACAAAGACTGTTAAGGACAATTCAAGCGCTATAACATGATATCTTATACAGTGTGCAGTTTTGGCCTTCAGCAGCTATGTGGATGTGTCCAAAATATGAGGCCGTCATAAAAATGCAACCCCTTAACAAAAATGTTCAATAAATAAATAAAACAGCTTATATAAAATTTACTTTGGCCTTTACTTTAGACTCCAATATTTGGCTCAAATCTGACTATTTGAAAATCTGCAATCTGAGGGTTCAAAAAAATCTAAATATTGAGAAAATTGCTTTTAAAGTTGTCCAAGTGAACTTCTTAGCAATGCATATTACCAATCAAAAATTAAGTTGATTTATAGTGATATGTTTAAGGTAGCAAATTTACACAATATCTTCATGGAACATGATCTTTACTTAATATAGGCTACTAAAGATTTTAGCATAAATGAAAAATAATATTTTTGACCCATTCAATGTATTTTTGGCTATTGCTACAAATATACCTGTGCTACTTAAGATTTGTGGTCCAAACAAACTTTATTAAAAAAACAAGAATGTTTCCTTCCAGACACAAACACAGCTTTCGCCAGCAGATGGCGTTGAGACTCTGTTTATGCTATATAGGAAGTTTTTTTTTGTGTGTGTGTGGAAAGGCCCTTTTAACTCACTCTAAAGCCCCTGCTGATGGCACCACAAGAACAAGTCCCAAATCCATTTCATGCTTTTAAGAACTCTAAAAATACACAGCTACTTCTAAATGTCTGTAAATAGAAAAAGAAGCTTCCCCTCCATAATGATGGAGTTACAGCATCAACCAGCAAAGAAAAAGCGGCTCCTGAAAACCAGGCAATTCTTGTACCATCAGTCAACACAAACGGCACAAAGTCAGCATTTTTCATGAATACAAGCACAAATAAATACAATATCTGATGTTTAGGAACATGATCCAATTGAATTATTCATTCATGTCATCCATTGCATCTTTTGTAAAATGACCACATTTTTATGTTTTCCCCTCTGCGTGTTTTTTCTTTCTAATAACTAAAATCCTACGCCAAACTAAACTACTTAATACTTTTTTTAAATAATTTTATTCTTTTAATGAGACCTTTCTTCATTAATATCAGTCAAATAGCATAGTTGTATAATCTGGATTTCCTTTTTACATCATGCCACCCCCCAAAATTGGAAAATTTCTAATTCAGAATTTAAAAATTGTACAAAGAGGTGGTTTCAAATGTTGTAAGAATGTTACATGAATTGCATTTTTTTTTAAATCAATGCATCAAAACATTACAGACCTAGAGGCTGTCTAATGGATTTGCATTAGCTCTGCTCTAAAGATGCTCTATAGCTTGTTTTGTCTGCAGATTCAATTTACTCTTACAGATGGCTTCAACAGCGCTTGTATTCTCATAATACATCTCAAGGTTTTTTAGATCAGTGTATTATAAATGAGCCATAGAGCACATCTATGACTCCAGTACCTCATCTGTAATTTGATTCACAAAGGTCATGACCTCCTCCATGTGCACACAGGTCCACATGTCCACGTCCATTGCACTGTTCTTACGTCTTTGTTGGTCTTCAGCGTTTCCTTAGTGAAATTCATTTCAGCGCAGATAAACATGGCCTCTATGCCAGGCATCGGTGTTTGGTTTAGGACCTGGCTGAGAAATCAAAAGTGCATTTGAACCCATTAAAACGTCATTAGGAAAGATTCACATGTTGATTTAGCTCTGTGATATAAACTTGTCCTCCGCACCACATCCAGAGTATTTCGTGTTACGTTGTGGGTAATAAACAGATTATAAGCAGAGCTGTCTTGTTTATAACTGCGTTGATAGTATTGCATTTTTCTGCTTATAACATGACTTAGAAGGAACAAAGTAGCTGTGGTGTATGCAATGGCCACATAGTCCCTACTATATAGGCAACAAACAGCATATGAAAAGAGTGACCCCAATTCATTGCATTCATAAAAACAGTTGGACAAAAAAAATCCCCAGAAGATGAGAAGTGCACATCTAATGGACAATTTTCTATCCCAAGAGGCCACAGGAGAGGATTTATGAATGGCAGTGAAGTAACACAACTGATACGTCATATGACAAATGCACCATGTCCAGATTAAATTCACAGAACATACTTTTTTAATGCTTGTGAAGTAATTACTTCCAAAGATTACTGTCTACTCAGACAGTATATAATTTAGGATGCAATCAGTGAGAAGCAGCAGAATGTAGGCCCAGAATCTTCCAGAATGCATTGCAACAAGCTAAAAATAATCCATCTAAAATAGTTGAGACTGAAGCAAAGTATTCTTATGCTTATTAGCATGCATTATTTAGTAACATGCTAAGAGCACATTCTTTTAGTGAGTTGAGTCAAGCTGCAAATGTAAATGATTTGATCAAACTAGAGCTGACTGTTTGTATTTGTATAAAATTGTATAAAAACCAAGGTACACATTTCTAGTAATTGTGCAGTTAATTCTCATATTGCATTTTCAAAACGTTTTTTAGTATTTGTACGGTGGCCGAGAGAGCTCAACGCGCTGCAAACTTAAGAAAAGACATGCAAACAGAAAAAACGACAAAAAATTAAGAAAACATCTTCATCAGTTTGACAACACAGGTGCTGCAAATCCTCGCAACGCAAACACAAATACGGAAACGCGCTGCAAATTCTCACAACACAACCAAACTGTGCAAATAGCACGGTCCACGACGGAAATGTTCCAGGGGGACCTCAAAAAGTGACGAACCCATCTGGGACCTGATTATTTATATCACTATCACCTTTTAAGTGATACTAGGTGATAGTTCACCGACAACACCTCTGCTCTGACCAACAGCCACTGAACAAATAATCAGGTCCCAGATGGGTTCGTCACTTTTTGAGGTCCCCCTGAAACAATTCCGTTGTGGACCGTGCTATTTGAAGCGTGTTTGTTAGCTTGTAGCGCGTTTCCGTATTTGTTTGTGTTGCGAGGATTTGCTGCACCTGTGTTGTCAAACTGATGAAGATGTTTTCTTAATGTTGTCGTTTTTTCTGTTTGCATGTCTTTTCTTTGTTTGCAGCGCGTTGAGCTCTCTCAGCCACCGTATATTTGCCCTCTCCCCAAATTTGTCATTACCGAAACACAGTAATATATCATGTAATAAGAAGGGTTATGTTCACCTATTAAGATTTTGCTTACATCTTTTAAATATTGTAAATATATATTTTTTCTATTTTATTAAGAATATTTTCAGATGTAAATCAATAACAATTACAAATATAACTGCAAGCAGCAATTATGGGGCCAAGCACTAAGCAAGGGAAGCATCGATGAGTAATTGCAGCCATTTTAAGGTGATTTTAGTCAAAAAACAAAAACAACCACTAGTAATACAATATAATCACTTTTGACCACAAGGTGGCACTGTCTCAAAACGTTTTGAATACTTTCAGGTCATGGTCTCGATGGTACATACAAAATTTCGTAATGGAACACCAATGCATTGGTAAAAATGTAGCATTTTAAATCCCAATATTCTATTGTAATCACTAGCAATTTCATGTTTTGTTCAATTATAGCGCCACCAAGAGGCACAAATTTTTAGTGTGTCCTTAGAGTGTGCCTATACATATGTGTGTCAAATTTGGTGAAAATATCTCTATATATAAAGCATTTTACTACAAAATTCAAAATGGCTGACATGGGAAAATTCGAACCTAAAGAGACCAGTTTTGTGATTTTTGGACAAACCATTGAGAAGTTATAAGCAAAAATAGCATTTTTTTTTCATATCTTCTGACCACTAGGTGGCACTGCACCAAAACACTGCAGATAACCTCCCTTTCTAGCCTGTTTTTCCTCTCTTTCTTGATCTTCTCCTTCTAGCCTGCACTCTTCTAACAACGCCTGATATATGGTATTTTTGAGCACTTCCTATGTTGATCTGCCTCCTTAGGATGAATCACTTGTTGTATTCCCAATTGTAAGTCGCTTTGGATAAAAGCGTCGGCTAAATGAATAAATGTAAATGTAATGTAAATGTCATGCTTGTTGTAACACACGCCAAGTTTGGTCTCAATATGCCAAACTGTTGCGGAGATATAGCCTTGCATCCATTTTTGCGTGCTTTTCGTATAATTCGTTTGCACGTTATTCGAGAACGGTTTGACTAATCACTTGAATTCCATAACTTTTTGCCAGCATGGTCTAAAGATGATCTGAGCCAATTTAGGTGAAAATCAGACAAACCTGTCTAGGACGAGTTCGAAAAAGTAGGTTTTACTAACTATTAAAAACCTTACGATTTTTACATTTTGGTGTTTTTTTCTTTACAATATTATGCTTAATTATTTCTTCCAGAGTATAAAAGTAAGTCAGTAAACATATAGTACACCGCTTACTAGAAAACACAGTTAACACACTATAGATGTGTGGTTTATTTTGTCATTACTATGGTTTACTGTAGTAATACTAGAGTAAAACCATGGTTAGTTTCGTAAGTTACTCTGATTTCACTGTCAATACTTCTGTAAAACTATGGCTAATTTTGTAGGTACCATGGTTTTACTGCAAATGCTGTGGTAAAACCATGATTAATTCGGTGGTTACTGTGGTTTTAATACAAAAAAAAAAAAAAACAGTTAAACCATAGTTATTGTAGTAAAACCATAGCTAATTTTGTAGTTACTACGGTTTTACTGCAAATGCTATGGTAAAACCATGGTTAATTCAGTGGTTACTGTGGTTTTAATACAAAAATATTGGTTAAACCATGGATTTACTACAGGATTTAAAGTAAAACCATGGTTAATTCTGTGGTTACTATGGTTTTACTACAAAAACAATAGTTTAACCATGGTTTTACTACAGGATTTAAAGTAAAATCATGGTAACTACAAAATTTGGACAGCACCACCTATCTAAGGACATAATTAAGGAACTTACTATAAACTCTGAACTGTCAGCCTTCGTGGATTTCCCACCCACCCACTCTCCCTCAGTTACCCGTGTCTAACAGCCTTATTACTTCTACCATGCCATCTCTGCTTCCTGTCAGACCCCGCAGGTCTGCCAATCTCCATCGGTGTCATGGCTGGAGGATCCCTCATCTTCGCCTCCAGCCTCAGAGTCCTGGACTCCACCTCGGCCCTCCGACCCTGCAACTCCACCCCGCTCTCAGCTCCCTCATCTCCACCGTCGATCCACCAGCTCCACCAGGCTCCATCGTCCCTCTGGCTCCGCCCCAGTCAGTCGTCGCCCCACCTTCGCCTCAGGACTCTACAGTCGTGGCCAAAAGTTTTGAGAATGACACAAATATTAGTTTTCACAAAGTTTGCTGCTAAACTGCTTTTAGATCTTTGTTTCAGTTGTTTCTGTGATGTACTGTGTCGTAGTGTGCCCCGTCGAAGTCAAGGGGAGGTGGTAGATAGGCTCAGGACTCATGGATACCATCCAAAAAGTGTTTATTAAATGCCAGAGGAAAGGCAGGAGAGGTACATTCTCACAGCTGTACCACACAATTCACAAAAGAGAGGAAAAAAAACACTTGACTCAGTGCAAAAAAAAAAAAATTGCTACAAGCAGCAACATAGATTTAAAACACTTTCAGCCGAATGCCCACCATCCTTCTTTCTTCAGGTTTACTCTAGACTGGCTTATATATCCTAGGACAGGCTCATTACCTCCAGACCGCACCACCTGGAAGGACATTAACACAAGGCACTGCAGGGCCATTACCACAAAACATCTTTAAATTCTTTAACACAAGACTATTTTACTTATTCAACAAAAAAAACACAAACCCATCCATATAATTCTTCAAATTACACCAAATACAACCCACCACAAGATATTCTTCCCATATCCTAATCACCCAAGATTCAGTTTCCTCCCCCACAAGTTGGCATGGTTTAACCCAACCCCAGAAAAGGGAGAGCCATTGTCCCGCCCCTTCCTTTGAGAAGTCACAGAAACAGGATATGGTGAGTAGACCACATGTTCAATACACAATACTCAAACAAATGCAAATTTGAAAGAATAAACACAATTACAATCAGTTTCTCTATAATTAATGAGAAACAAAGTTTCCAATGGGAATTTTAGTAGACATTAAGTATTGCGATGATTTCTAATATGTGCACCTACCAGCAATCAACACAAACCTAATATCTTAAACTTTCTGGATTGTAAAGGAATATTGAAGGAAAATAAGCAAAATTAAACAATGAAAACGTAAGCCTAATAAACTGCATCAGAGTCAACAAAATCATAAACACCAACAGTGTAGAAAAACAGAAATATAAAAGTTCTCTCTAAAGCTTCATTTACTCGCACTACTATGGTGGTGATGACATCATCTTAGTCCCCGTCATCACACACCCCCCCCCTTAAGCCCGTCACTCCTCATAGTGACGGGACAGAAAGTCAGCTACCACATTCTGAGCTCCTGCTCTGTACTTCACTTGAAATTTAAAAGGTTGGAGTGACAGATACCAGCGGGTAATACGGGCATTGTTGTCTCTCATCCTATTGATCCATTGTAAGGCCCGATGATCAGTCTCCAACGTGAAGTCTTTACCGATGAGATAGTACTTCAATGTATCTAAAGCCCACTTAATAGCCAGTGCCTCTTTTTCCACCGTGGAATATTTGGTCTCACGGGGAAAGAGTTTCCGACTAATATACTGCACTGGTCTACGATCTCCGTCGTTACCTTGCAGCAGGACAGCTCCCAGACCTACTCCTGATGCATCTGTTTGTACTGTAAAAGGAAGGTCAAAGTTAGGGCTTTGCAAAACTGGCCTTTGGCACAAGCAGTCCTTAAGATCTTGAAAGGCTGCTTCACACTCAGCTGACCACACAACTTTTTGAGGGCTGTTTTTCTGAGTGAGATCTGTAAGTGCGGCTGCTCGAGTGGAAAAATTGGGAATAAAACGTCTGTACCAGCCTGCCAGACCTAAAAAGGACCTAACCCTCTTTTTGGTTGTTGGGGGTGAACAAGAACGCACGGCCTCCACTTTGTCCACTTGAGGTTTAATAATCCCTCCCCCCAGCACATACCCCAGGTAAGATACTTCCGGCTTTGCTAAATGACATTTAGTGGCGTTAGCCACAAGCCCAGCATCATAGATCCTGGAGAATACAGCTGCTAGGTGCTCCAGATGGTCTTCCCATGTTGAGCTATAAACCACCACATCATCAATGTAGGCTGCCGCGAAGTCCTCAGTACCTCTCAATACACAATCCATTGTCCTCTGAAAAGTTGCTGCAGCCCCATGAAGGCCAAACGGCATAAACCGGAAATGATAGAGCCCACTTGGGACCCTAAACGCAGTTAGTTCCTTGGAGGTATCGGTCAATGGTATCTGCCAATAGCCCTTACACAAATCTAATGTACTCAGATACTTGGCTTTACCCAGGCGCTCTACGAGCTCATCAACCCTGGGCATAGGGTAAGGGTCAAACGCAGACATAGCATTCAGCTTGGAGAAATCCACACAAAATCTTAATGTGCCATCCTTTTTTGGCACCAAGACGACAGGGCTGCACCACTCACTTCTTGATGCCTCAATCACCCCCATTTCCAGCATTACCTTGACTTCCTTTTTTAGCTCTGGTATGAGTCTTGCAGGAACTCTACAGCATGTCTGACGAACTGGACCAGGTGATAAGAGGCGGATTTCATGCTGCATTACCTCTGTTCTACCTGGTTTGTCGCTGAAGAGGCCCTCAGGAATTAGTGATAGGATATTTTCCTGCTGCCCTGGTGTAAGGTGACTCAAATCAGGAAAAATAGGAGAACTCATAGATGTTGGGAAGTATTGCTCACTAACCTCCTCCTCCTCCACGACCTTTCGCGCAAACAGCTGGTCTGAAGGTAGTCCTGGTCTATCCTGCCAGGCTTTCAGCAAATTGATGTGAAAGATTTGACTTTTCTTCCGTCGATCTGGCAGGTATAGTTCATAATTGACAGGACCCACCTTCCTCACTATCTCATAGGGACCCTGCCACTTAGCGAACAAACCACTGTCTGACGTTGGAAGGAGCAACAACACTTTTTGGCCTGGGATGAAAGATCTTTCTCTGGATGCCCGATCATACCATACTTTCTGTTGTTGCTGGGCCTTGGCCTTATTGGCATGAACCAACTCCGCCATAGAGTCCATTTTTTCTCTCATTTTTAAGACATATGAAACTATATTCACCTGCTCTTTTTGCTTGTCTCCTTCCCAGGCTTCTTTCAGGATGTCCAGTGGTCCACGTACCTGGCGACCATAAAGCAGCTCAAAAGGGGAATAGCCAGTTGAGGCTTGGGGCACCTCTCGATAGGCAAAGAGGAGGTATGGCAGCCACTGATCCCAATCTGAACCAGTCTCAGATACGAACTTCCGGAGCATTGCCTTCAAGGTCTGATTGAACCGTTCCACCATACCATCCGTCTGAGGGTGGTACGGAGTGGTCTTAATAGCCTGTATGCCTAACAGTGAATAAACTTCTCTGATCTGTTTGGAGGTGAAATTTGTGCCTTGGTCTGTAAGAATTTCCGTAGGTATCCCTACCCGCGAAAACAGCTGCACAAGTGCATTTACAATTTGCCTGGTCTTAATCGTTTTAAGTGGGAAGGCCTCGGGATACCTTGTAGCATAATCACACACCACCAAAATGTAGCGGTTCCCTGAGCTACTTCTCTCCAAAGGGCCTACTATATCCATGGCTACTCTAGTGAAAGGTACATCGACAATAGGTAGACTTACTAGGGGTGCTCTATCCCCTTTCTTAACCGGGGCTGTTAACTGGCACTCTGGGCATGACTTACAAAAATCAATCACATCCATATACAACCGGGGCCAGTAAAATCTGCTTGAAATTCTTGCCAGCGTTTTCTGTTGCCCTAGATGCCCTGACCAGGGAATGGCATGGCCTAAATGCAACACTTTAGCCCTCATCGACTGTGGAACCACTAGCTGATCACCATTATCTGTTTGCCGGTACAACATGTTATTTGTAACCACAAACTGTTCTTTATCTTGAAATCTACTTCCTGAGTGTGAACTACCCACTTTCTGAAATAAACCTGCAAGTGTTGAATCCTGCTTCTGCAAATCTGCTATATTATGAGGTATGCTATCCACGATATTTATGTCAGGTTTTGATAGCTGCTCTTCAATGACTGTTCCTCTTACCTTTTCCTGTCTCTTTTCCTTTCTAGTTCTTTTCACTTTGGACCCTTCTGCAAAAGGTAACAAGTCAAGGGATTGTTTATGTGCTTCCACTTGTCTTGCCTTTGCTCTTGTAACCACTCTGACCTCAGCAACACTAGTCTCACTTTGTAATAAGTCAATCAGCACAGGAACATCCCTGCCCAAAATGACTGCATAAGGAGCTTGATCCACAATGCCTACTGTCAAAAGGTAGGGCTGACCCCCAATCTCCATTTTCAAATCCACTGAGGCATACTCTCTCTCATCGCCATGGACACACCGTACCCTAAGCTTGCCTTGACTGGGCATCTGCAAATCTCTGATACATTCTTCCCTCACCAGTGTCTGACTAGAGCCACTGTCCACCAGAGCCACAAACTGCTTACCTCCTATTTTCACAGGAACAACTGTATCTACATTCTGGATCTCTTCATCTAGCCTTTGACACGGTCTGGGAACATAACAAAGACGTGCCTCGCTGACTCTTTGCAATGTACACTCTGACTTCTTGTGCCCTTCTTGGCCACATCGATAACATATAAGCACTGTCTTATCTTTGTTTTGACTTTCCGGCTGCTGATAACTCTTAGAGTAAAACTTGGGCTGGTGGGTTTGTGAACTAAAGCCTTTAGTGATGTTATGCTGTAGACCACTACCGGACCCCCTCCCAGACTTACCAGTTGTATTGTAGGCGCTGCCATGATTGTGACCCAGCTGGTAAGTTGAACGTCTTGCTGCAATGAAAGTCTCCGCCAGCTCGGCCGCTTGTCTAGAAGAGGTAGGATTATGCTCACAAATCCATGTTCTGATTTCTGGGTTAATCACTGCAAGAAACTGTTCCAGCACAATCATTTCTCCTATTTCCTCCTTAGTCCGCTGCTTGGGTGTTATCCATTTGTCATAGAGATCTTTCAGTCTTGCATGCAACTCTCTGGGGGTCTCTCCTTGTCGTAGAGCCTTTGCCCTAAAGCGTCGCCTGTAGGTCTCTGCATTGATCTCAAACTTGTCCAAGATTGCTTTTTTCACTTCACTATAATCAAAGGTGTCATCCAGTTCCATGGCAACATAAGCTGCTCTTGCCTTTCCGGTCAACAATGGCACTAAATGCAGTGCCCAATCTTCAATTGGCCATAGACAGGCTTGAGCAATCCGTTCAAAAGTTGTCAAATAGTGCTCTATGTCATCATCCTCTTGCAAAGGTAACATCTTTGGGCCTTGCCAGCCCGTCCATTGCGGTGGAGCGACTGCTTGTGGTAGTGCTGCCTGTTGATACCCTTCCTCAATGCTTGACCTTCTATGGAGTATGCGTGTGGGACGGGCTGTGTTGTGCATAGGAGAAGGAGCAGAGGAAGCCTGCACTGTTACACCTCCCAATGTTTGTCGCTCTGTCCACTCTCTCTGCACCTCCGTCTGCAACTGCCCGAACTGATGTTGAAGGGCACGCCACCTGTGTTCTTGCCGCTGTGCTTCCTTTTCCAGACGGGTCTCTCTAGTTTGCTGTGACTGCATGAAATTCTCCAACATCTTGCTGAGATGTTCCACTTTGTCACCAGTTGAGTCTGCCATCTTTGACCTGGTTGCAGCAGACACTGCAGCCTCTTGATCTAGTATCGTCTCCACACACTCATCTTCTTCCTCCTCTGATCTCTGGATAATCTGTTTCCTGGGTGGCATTTTGTCGTCCTATTGAAGCCTTCTACTGCACTGGAAAAAACCGCTGCCACCATTTGTCGTAGTGTGCCCCGTCGAAGTCAAGGGGAGGTGGTAGATAGGCTCAGGACTCATGGATACCATCCAAAAAGTGTTTATTAAATGCCAGAGGAAAGGCAGGAGAGGTACATTCTCACAGCTGTACCACACAATTCACAAAAGAGAGGAAAAAAAACACTTGACTCAGTGCAAAAAAAAAAAAATTGCTACAAGCAGCAACATAGATTTAAAACACTTTCAGCCGAATGCCCACCATCCTTCTTTCTTCAGGTTTACTCTAGACTGGCTTATATATCCTAGGACAGGCTCATTACCTCCAGACCGCACCACCTGGAAGGACATTAACACAAGGCACTGCAGGGCCATTACCACAAAACATCTTTAAATTCTTTAACACAAGACTATTTTACTTATTCAACAAAAAAAACACAAACCCATCCATATAATTCTTCAAATTACACCAAATACAACCCACCACAAGATATTCTTCCCATATCCTAATCACCCAAGATTCAGTTTCCTCCCCCACAAGTTGGCATGGTTTAACCCAACCCCAGAAAAGGGAGAGCCATTGTCCCGCCCCTTCCTTTGAGAAGTCACAGAAACAGGATATGGTGAGTAGACCACATGTTCAATACACAATACTCAAACAAATGCAAATTTGAAAGAATAAACACAATTACAATCAGTTTCTCTATAATTAATGAGAAACAAAGTTTCCAATGGGAATTTTAGTAGACATTAAGTATTGCGATGATTTCTAATATGTGCACCTACCAGCAATCAACACAAACCTAATATCTTAAACTTTCTGGATTGTAAAGGAATATTGAAGGAAAATAAGCAAAATTAAACAATGAAAACGTAAGCCTAATAAACTGCATCAGAGTCAACAAAATCATAAACACCAACAGTGTAGAAAAACAGAAATATAAAAGTTCTCTCTAAAGCTTCATTTACTCGCACTACTATGGTGGTGATGACATCATCTTAGTCCCCGTCATCACATACTGAAATATAATTAAAAGCACTTCATACGTTTCAGAGGCTTTTATCGACAATTACATGACATTTATGCAAAGAGTCAGTATTTGCAGTGTTGGCCCTTCTTTTTCAGGACCTCTGCAATTCGACTGGGCATGCTCTCAATCAACATCTGGGCCAAATCCTGACTGATAGCAACCCATTCTTTCATAATCACTTCTTGGAGTTTGTCAGAATTAGTGGGTTTTTGTTTGTCTACCCGCCTCTTGAGGACTGACCGCAAGTTTTAAGATTTGGGGAGTTTCCAGGCCATGGACACAAAATATCAATATTTAGTTGTCACTTTTGCCTTATGGCACAGTGCTCCATCATGCTGGAAAATGCATTGTTCTTCACCAAACTGTTGTTGGATTGTTGGAAGAAGTTGCTGTTGGAGGGTGTTTTGGTACCATTCTTTATTCATGGCTGTGTTTTTGGGCAAAATTGTGAGTGAGCCCACTCCCTTGGATGAGAAGCAACCCCACACATGAATGGTCTCAGGATGCTTTACTGTTGGCATGACACAGGACTGATGGTAGCGCTCACCTTTTCTTCTCCGGACAAGCCTTCTTCCAGATGCCCCAAACAATCGGAAAGAGGCTTCATCAGAGAATATGATTTTGCCCCAGTCCTCAGCAGTCCATTCGTCATACTTTTTGCCGAAGATCAACCTGTCCCTGATGTTTTTTTTGGAGAGAAGTGGCTTCTTTGCTGCCCTTCTTGACACCAGGCCATCTTCCAAAAGTCTTGGCCTCACTGTGCGTCAGATGTGCTCACACCTGCCTGCTGTCATTCCTGAGCAAGCTCTGCACTGGTGGCACTCCGATCCCGCAGCTGAATCCTCTTTAGGAGACCATCCTGGCGCTTGCTGGACTTTCTTGGACGCCCTGAAGCCTTCTTAACAATGCAGTGGAAAGTTATTTTCGGGATTAAGTTAATTTTCATGGCAAAGAAGGACTATGCAATTCATCTGATCACTCTTCATAACATTCTGGAGTATATGCAAATTGCTATTATAAAAACTTAAGCACCAACTTTTCCAATTTCCAATATTTATGTAATTCTCAAAACTTTTGGCCACGACTGTACTCCTCTGGCTGCGCCTCGTCACTCCGTCCCTCCGGCTCTGTGGACCTCCTCCCTCCCGCGGACAGAGCCTCAGTCCTCTGTCGCTCCGGCTCCGCCGCGGACCTCTGGATCTCTGCCTCCACCTTGGTTGCCAGAGCCTTGGGCTCCGCCTTGGCCCTTTGGATCTTCGGTGTCGCCCAGGATCATCAGCTCTCCGTCTCCGCCTCGGGCTCTACTGCCACCTGCTCCGCCTCCGTCGGTCGGCCCCCTGGAGTTGTCAGCCTTTCCTCCACCATGGCTCCTCCCTCCATTGGCTCCACCGTGGGTGCGATCTTGGTCTCACCTGGCTCATCCTGCTCCATATCCCTCCTGTCTCCTCCTTTGCTTCTCCCTCCGTCATCACCTCCATGGATTATTCCGTCACCACCCTGGACTCCATCTTTTGCCCTCCTCCCGGAAGTCCGTCCTCCGCCAAAACCCCCTCCTACTAGGTCACACCCCTGGACTTTTGAGTTGGTTTTACCCATCATTCTCCCCCGCTGTTTTGTGTGTTTTGGTTTCTCCCTCATTGCCAGCACCTGTGTTTGTAAATCAGTCTGTCTTTTTAATGTGTGTATGTTTCCATCATGGTTGTCGGACGTTGATGTTACTACCCTGTGTTCCTGTGATTCCTGTGCTGCTCCATTAGATTATTAAGGTCTTGTCGTTTGTATTACGTCGTTGTTTGTCTGTTTCTCGTCTAAGCGTGACACAGGTTGGGCTAGACTGAATTTGCTGACCTTTTTTTTTTTTCAGAAAAATCTGACAAAATTGTAGAAAATTTACCAGTTGTGTGGTGAAATGTGTTAGTGGTACGCATTCAATTATTTAATTAACAAACGCGCAAAACCTTGTGAATGACAAACATTCATTCTGGGGAAAATTGCAGAATGTTCCACTTTCTGTCTTTTGATTAGGATGCTCATATAGGCAGTGTACATCATCATAAAAGAGGCTTTGAAATGGAGCCCATGTCTAAGAATGAAGTACTAATGACTGACATGGTTAGGCTGTGGGCAGTATGTGCGCTCTTCTGTATATTCTGTGAAAAGGCCTATGAGTACACCATGTCCTATTTCTTTAATAAATACTTGGGACAATGGTGCCTTCATTTGTAGCCATTAGACGTGAACTGCATTCATGGGTAAGACCAAAGAGCAAATGGGTAAGACCAAAGCCATTGTTATGTGAAATGCTCTACATGAAAGAACTGGAGAAGGTATCAAAGCCATCTTCATACAGATAACAAGCACTGATATTGTCAATAATATACTGTGATTATGTCTATTCAACAAGTCAACATTGCCCCAAACAGCTGTGCAAGCAGAACAGCACTGCAAGATGTTACCATCAGTGGTGTTAGTGGTTGTAAAATATGTAGAACAACTCCTCAAAAATGTAACAATATTAGAGATCCTCTGCAGTCAATGGGTGCCGTCAGAATGAGAGTCCAAACAGCGGATAAAAACATCACAATAATACACAAGTAATCAACACCACTGCCAAGAAAAAAAGGAAAGAAAAAAAAAAGCTGGCTGTTTATGATGGAATGAACACTTGTCACTGTGTGAGTAACATGCGCAGCAGACCTATCACTGAAGTAATATGGTGTTGCTAAGAGACATGGCAAATGTCAGCTGGCCACCTCATCATCATCCTGTTGCTTGCTATCCGGCTCCTTCTGCCTGGTTGCCGTTAATTAACACCTGGATTCTCTTCGAATGAATCAGTTCTGCTGGAGCCCTGCAGTTGCCAGGTGCCTGTAGAGTGACAGGCGTTTGCTGAAGGTGGTTAAAAGCCCCATTTCCTTACCTCCCATTTACACCCTTTTACATGATACTGTTTCTGTGCAATTTGAAACATACTGAGGAATTCATAAATTAGTCAATTTCGTTGTGTTGTGACAACTACAAGAGTACTGTCTGCATAAACAACATTAACCACTATATTGTTAGGGTGTTTTGGTTGTTTGCCAGGGTATCACTATACAGTTTTGTAGGTATTCTAAGTGGTACTATGGTGTTCTAGATGGTCCCTTGGGTATTGTAGTATGGTTTGCTTGGAAAGTCACTGCAATGATGTTTGTGTCTATAAAACTATGCTTTGAAGTTGCTAGGTGTTCAGGGTAGTTGTTAGGTGATTGCCAGGACATAACTATCGAGTTACTAGATGTTCTGAGTTTTTTTATTTATTTATTTTTTTTTTTTACACATTTTATGTGGTTAAGGTGTGCTGAGTGGTTGCTAGGACATCACTATGTGGTTTCTCAGGGTGTATTGAAGGATGTCATGCCATTTCAAGTGGTTTTGAGGGGTTGCCAGGTGTTCTAGATGGTTCTCTGCATACTTTGTTTGCATGGACAAAACTGCCATTATGTTTTTGTCTTTAAAACCATGCTATGTGGTTGCTATGTGTTCTGGTTGTTAGGGTGTTGCTGTGTGGTTGCTAAGTGGTTGTCAGGGCATCTCTATGGAGTTACTAGATGTCCGGGGTTATATACAGTATATATATATATATATATATATATATTTTTTTTTTCACATTCTATGCAGTTAGGGTGTGCTGGTGGTTGCTAGGACATCACTATATGGTTTCTAGGGTGTTCTGGAGGTTGTTATTGCACTTCTAGGTCATTGCTATGGGGTTGTGAGAGGTTGCCAGGTATTCTAGACGGTTATCTGCATATTGTAGTATTGTTTGCTTGAATAAAACTTACAGCCATGATGTTTGTGTGTACAAAACCATGCTCTGTGGTTGCTAGGTGTTCTGGTGATGGTTGCAAGGGAATCACTATGAAGTTAATAGATGTTCTGAGTTGTATAATTATTGTTTTTACACGTTTTATGTGGTTAGGGTGTGATGGGTAGTTGCTAGGATGTCTTTATATGGTTTCTAGGGTTACCTGGAGGTTGTTAGGGCATTTCTAGGTGGTTGCTAGGTTGTGAGGGGTTGCCAGGTGTTTTAGATGGTTCTTTGGGTAGTGTAGTATTGTTTGCCTGGACAAAACTCACTGCCATGATGTTTGTGATTACAAAACCATGCTATGTGGTTGCTAGGTGTTCTGGGTGGTGGTTGCCTGGGCATCACTATAAAGTTAGATGTTCTGAGTTATATATTTATTGATTTTACACATTTTATGCAGTAAGGGTGTGCTGGGTGGTTGCTAGGATGTCGTTATATGGTTTCTAGGGTGTTCTGAAGGTTGTTAGGGCATTTCCAGGTGGTTGCTAGGGGTTGCCAGGTGTTTTAGATGGTTATTTGGGTATTGTAGTATTGTTTGCCTGGACAAAAGTCACTGGTGGTTTGTTAGGGTGTCGCTGTGTGGTTGTTAAGTGGTTGCCAGTGGTTGCCAGTGCATTACTATCGAGTTATTAGATGTTTGAGTTATTTTTTACATGTTTTATGTGGTAAGGGTGTGCTGGGTGGTTGCTAGGATGTCGTTATATGGTTTCTATGGTGTTCTGGAGGTTGTTAGGACATTTCTAGAAGGAGTTGTGCCAGGTGTTTTAGGTGGTTGTTTGGGTATTGTAGTATTGTTTGCTTGGACAAAACTCACAACCATGATGTTTGTGATTACAAAACCATGCTATGTGTTTGCTAGGTGTTCTGGTTGGCTTTTAACATGTTATGTGGTTGCCAGATGTTTAGCCATTTTTAATGTGTTTTATGTGGATTCTAAGGTGTTCTGGGTGGTTTTCAGGACATTTTGTGTGTGGTTGCTGGAGTGTTCTGGTTGGTTACTAGGATATTGCTATGCACTTGTGAGGGATTCTGAATGGATTTTAACATGTTATGTGGTTGCCAGATGTTTAGCCATTTTTAATGTGTTTTATGTGGATGTTAAGGTGTTTTGTGTGGTTTTCAGGACATTTTGTGTGTTGTTGCTAGGATGTTGTGATGCACTTGTGAGGGATTCTTAACGGTTTTTAACATGCTATGTGGTTGCCAGATGTTTAGCTATTTTAAATGTGTTTTTATGTGGTTGTTAAGGTGTTCTGGGTGGTTGCTAGGGCATTTCTATGTGGCTGCTAGGGTTTTCTGGGTGGTTTTTAAATGTGTGCTTACTGGGTCAAGACAAAAGATACTTAAGTCCTTTCTTCAGTGTTGTTTCAGTCAGAATTGCTAGTAAATGATTATTACAGACATTTAGTTTGTGCTGCTTGTACATCTTGTACAGCCCTTCCAGCATATTATAATAAAGGTAGAAGTGCTAATGGGAGTCCAGGCAAGTCATGCAGGACATTTGTCCCCATATTGATCTTCAATATGAGCCAAAGTCAGCACACTCACTCTGATGAATGTCAAATGAGAAAAGAGACTGCAGAAGGAATAGAAGCATTTGACATGCTATTTGAGGTTATGGTTTTAGAAAAAAAATAAGAAAGCAGTGAGTGAATTAGTCCTTGACACAAACTGCATTGACCAAAACATATTTGTCTCTCGTTCTTCGCTGTTCCAGAAAAATGATACAGCATAACCTGACCTTGAATTGCAATATGTTATAAGTAATTTTCGAGCAGAACATTTGAAAATCTAATTTATCGTTATTATTGAAATAAATAACATTTAGAACTTGGTGGATGACAAAGTATGCAATAATAATAAAAAAAAAAAACTAGAAATTAACCAAAAAGTAAGACTGTACAAATTCAAACCACCTAGAAAAAAAATGTAAATTACTGAGATTGCCATGAGATTGTACATGACTGTATGTGTTGCAATAGTACATGATGTGCTGTACCATATGCAGTTATATGCCACATTGCTAAGGCTTTAGAAAAGATTATCAATCTTTAGCTGCATATTGAAGTGTCTACAGTCTGCTGTGTGATTATTATTGATCTGCAATCAAAATGACAAGGCTGCCATGTGTTCCTGAGGATGCTTAGCGCTAAACACTGCAAGTCTTTTATTTCTGACTCAGATGAGCAAAGTTTTGGAACCACTCAAGTGTTCAGTTCAATCCTATTTTAGTCAGAGAGCTTCTTTCAATGGTTGCTGGTTTGAAGCACCTATAAAGAAAAGCTCTGACCCTGAAAGACTGAGCCCATGGCAACAGTAACTAAGAGGAAGTCCTCAAATGGAAGACACCTTCAGGTGGACCTGAGAGTAGAAATCAGAAAGAACAGAACTGCAACAAATCTTTTCTGTGAAATTCAGTGAAGCAATATACATCAACAACTGAATTTGAAATCATTAATTAAACAATGTCAGTTCCTTATGAAAAAAATGACTTGATGAGGGATCAATGGGGTAATGACTTTATGTACGTCAAAGGGGTAATTGAATGTAACAAATCATGTAAACTTTGTATCAAACTTTGACAATTGCCTTAATCTTACCAACAACTTAGAAGTTGAGAAGTAAAAATTACCTGTTTATTTCAGATAAACAAGAAAAAATGTATACTCATGTGCATTATGTATTAGATAATTATCGTAGTCTGGTGAAAGCAGCATGTGTGTGTGATTTCGCTTGATTTTATTTTTTTGGATTTTAGTTCTTTATGGATCACTTCGCCGTCATTTCCCTGTTTTGTCTGGAGCAGGGGAACTGATCCCCCGAGGAGCATGTGGACTAATTCCTTGGTCTCACACATCGGACCACCTTCCCAGACAACTGCTTGAGAATGTGGACTTAACACTGGTACACATGCACAGTTGTCTAGGGAGGGCCCTCAAGGGAGCTTCTGGGACTATGTAGAGTGGGTGCTGGTGTCATGTGGAGCATCACTCACCATTGAACTAGCAGACGATGACACCAGCCCCACTTCCAACCCAGAGCTCAGCCAAGCACCACCCCACTGCGCAGAACATCAGACAGAGTCCACTGCAGATGGAGAGCCAGTGCCCGCCGCAACCGACGCGCCATCGTCAAGAGGAGCAACAGACCTGAGGATCGCCCCAGAGCCAGAGCCTCATTTGATGTCTGACCAGGTGCGAGAGCCAGCAACAATGCATGTGACGGTGGATGAGACAGTGGAGAATGAGGGTACGGAGGTAAGGCCCGCCCACTGTTCCACCGCTGAGGGTGAGCTGAGGCAGGACTCAGGAGACTCAATAGACCTTTATTCTGATATACCCAGTCTTCTTTTGGCATCGTCTAAACTCTCTGCCTGCCTTGTAATGGCAATGTTTATGAACTCCCTGTCTGTCCTGAACTGTCAGCCTGTCTTGGATTACCTGTCTGTCCTGTCATGACCATGGAGGTCGGTTTTGAGCTGTCTGTCTGCCCTGAACTGTCTGTCACCCCATTCATGACCATAAAGTTCATTCCCCTGTCCGCCACACTCCCAGTGCTAGGAGTTGAGATTTGTTTTGTTTGGGCAGCATAGACCATTCCTGAAACCCTCAACTGTCATGAACTCCCACGCAGCCTCCCTATCCCACCTCATCTAATGAGCGGCCTAACATCTTTTGCCCCGCTGCCACTGCATCCTGCCAGTCCCTTAGCTCATCCTCAGCTTTACTTCTGTTGAGTGGATTCGCTTCAGGTCTGTCTCCGCATCCAACCTCCGAAACTTGGACTCCGCCTCAGCCTGTCCACTTGTCGGCTCCACCATGGCTCATTGTTTCCTTGTCTCCACCGTGGCCTGTTGCTCTCTCATTCCTCCAGCTCCACCTTGGTTGGTCATTGACCTGCTTTTACCTTGGGACTACTTCACCTCGTCTCTCCATCCCTCTGGCTCTGTTGGGCTCCTTCCTCCCTTCAGCTCCACCTTGGTCCTCTGTAGCTCTAGCTCCACTGCATCCTTCCAGATCCCTGTCTGTGCCTAGGTCGCATTAGCCTTCTGCTCTGCCTTGGCCCTCTGGATCCTCTCTGTCAACCGGCTCTACAACTCTCCGTCTCCCCCCCTGGGGTCCTTTACCATCAGTCAGGGGGTCCTTTACCATCAGCCTCCGTCAGTCGGCCGCCTGAATTCCCACTTACCCTCCCTCTCCCACCTCCTCTCATGAGCAGTCTACCATCTTATGTCCTGCTGCCACTGCACCCTGCCAGTCCCAGGTCATCCTTAGCTTTACTTCTGTGGAGTGGTTTCGCTTCAAGTCTGTCTCCGTCTCCAACTTCCGAGACCCGAACTTCGCCTCAGCCTGTTGACCCATTGGCTCCACCATGGCTCATAGTTCCCTCATCTCCACTGAGCCCGTGGCCTGTTGCTCCCTCATCCCTCCAGCTCTGCCTTGGTTGGTCGTTGATCTGCCTTCACCTCGGGACTACTTAACCTCATCCCTCCATCCCTCTGACTCTGTTGGGCTCCTCCCTCCCTCCAGCTCCACCTTGCTCCTCTGTAGCTCTGGTTCCACTGCGTCCTTCCATATCTCTGTCTGTGTCTCGGTTGCCGGAGCTGTCTGCTCTGTCTTGACACTCTGGATCCTCTCCGTCACCCTGGCTCTGCAACTTACCCTGGGCTCCTTTACCACTGGCTCTGCCTCTGTCAGTCGGCCCCCTGAACTCACACCCAGCCTCCCTCTTCCATCTCCTCTCAAGAGCAGTCTACCATCTTCTGCTCCCCTGCCACTGCATCCTGACAGTCCTTTAGCTCATCATCAGCTTTACTTCTGTGGAGCAGATTTGCTTTTTTTCTGTCTCCGCCTTCGAGACCCGGACTATGCCTCAGTCTGTCAACCTATCGGCTCCACCATGGCTCATTGTTCCCTTGTCCCCACGGTCTGTTAGTCCACCAGCTCCGCCGGGCACCCTCATTACTCCGGCTCCGCGTTGGTCAGTCATTAACCTGCCTTCGCATCAGGGCTACTGTCCTCCAGCTTTACCTCATCCCTCTGTCCCTCTGGCTCTGTTGGGCCACTGTCGCTCCGGCTCCACTGCAGCCTTTCAGATCCCTGCCTGATTCTCGGTCAACTGAGCCATCTGCTCTGCCTTGGCCCTCTAGATCCTCTCCATCATCCTGGCTCTGCGGCTCTCCGTCTCCACCCTGTGCTCCTTTACTACTGGCTCTGCCTCCGTCAGTCGGCCCCCTGGAGTCATAAGCCCTTCCTCGACGATGGCTCCTCCCTCCATTGGCTCCACCGTGAGTCATCTTCCTGGTTGGGCTCTGGAGTATCTCCCATCTTCTCTTGCTCTGGACTCCTCCCTAGCTCTTCCCTCTATGTGTTCCACCCTGGCTCCTTCTTTCGTCCTTTCCTCCCTGACTCCTCCCTCCATCATCACCACCCCGGATTCTGCTCGTCCTCCTCCTCGTTGTCCGGCTACCTCCAGAACCTCCTCCTGCCTGTGCCAGCCCTTCACCATTCCTCTGCCATCTCCTGTCCCTTCCTTCTCTGCAAAGCGACATTGCACCTTCTTGAAACAGGGAGGTCTGTCAGAACCACAAGGACTTTGTTTGTGTTTTTACCATTCCTGTCAGTTCGTTTGTTTTCATGGTCACTGATTTGAGTTTCTAATTATTTTCAGGTGTGTCTTGTTAATTATCCTAGTTTGGTCTGTGTATTTAAGTTCCTGTCTGTTACATTTAAGTTTGTCGTCTCATATACATCCATACTTATGTGTATTACGATTCTTCGGTTTGGATTACCCTTTGTGTGGATATATTAAACCTTCATCTTTGTGTGTGTTCATTGACCCAGTCCGTGACACTGTTAAAGTGGGGTATTTAGAAAATGTGTGATTTTTATGATTCTCATAAATACTATAGTATATTGTGCATGCTATTTTTTGACAGAC
Organism: Garra rufa; assembly: GCF_049309525.1. NCBI lineage: Eukaryota > Metazoa > Chordata > Actinopteri > Cypriniformes > Cyprinidae > Garra > Garra rufa. Next base: position 34,076,376 of record NC_133385.1, on the reverse strand, counting down.
AAAGATGTTGTGATATTCGAATCATGTGGAATGATGATTTATTTCTTAGTAGTCAGTAAAGTGATTGATGTACATGAATGTGCTATGTCAATGTTTTTTGTTTGAATATTCCAACTGACAACCAGCCAATATAAGAAATCAATTTAAATGCCAACAACCCCCCTAAATTAAGTTGTTTAACATGGAAACTCTCCTTGAAACTTCTGGAATCATGAACCATGGTTACATGCAGGGGCCTTGGAGTCCAAAAAGGTTGAGAACCACTGCCTTAAAGGGACTTTGGTCTCATTGATGCTTGCAATTTGTCATTTATGACTATTACAGATTTTTTCCACCGTTAAATATGCAATTTACAACACTGCACCGCAGTAAACACTTCAGAATACAATACACAGTTTGGAAGGTAGAGCAGTAATTTATTACAGTTTAATCTGAGACTGGATTTCATCGACTTGACAGTTTTAGCTCTTGAGAATCAATAAAAGCTGGAAATAACATCACATCTTGAACAGTACAATAGACTAACTCTAAAAATAGTCTAGAGTGGACTGATGTTACAAAAAACAGAGACCAAAAAACATCTCGCTGTTCTAAGAAGTGTGATGGAAATAATGTGAAAATACTGAGGTGATAATATTGGGGCTGCAAGTAAAGCTCTCTTGCTTGATGTAATGTTCTCTATATCATGTTATTGATTTCGGATGACGTAGTCTGCTAATGTTTCAGACTTTTCGTTTGTTTTACAAAAGACTAATCGGTGTCAGGAAATGCAGCAGTTTTTATGCTATGACTGATTATTAACAGCATACTAAGCATACAGTCGACTGGAATATTAGTCAATTGTTTATTAAATTTCTTGAAATTTAAATATCATGCTTGAACATGTACTTTTCCTGAAAGCATTAAAAAAGTTTTCCCTAAAGTTTTTACCATATTTTCTGTTATGCTGTAGCATTACCACCTACAGTTGAAGTCAAAAGTTTACATACACCTTGCAGAATTTGCAAAATGTTAATTTTATCAAAATAAGAGGGATCATACAAAATACACATTATTTTTATATAGTTCTGACCTGAATAAGATATTTCACATAAAATACATTTGCGTATAGTCTACAAGAAAATAATAGTTGAATTTATAAAAATGATCCCGTTCAGTGGTTTGTTACCTGAGTGATCCACAGCTGTGTGTGTGTGTGTGTGTGTGTGTGTGTGTGTGTGTGTGTGTGTGTGTGTGTGCGTTTTAAGTAATAGTTGTTCATGAGTCCCTTGTTTGTCCTGAACAGTTAAACTGCCTGCTGTTCTTTAGAAAAGTTTAAAACCAAATTCTTTGGTTTTTCAGCATTTTTGTGTTTTTGAACCCTTTTCAACCATGACTGTATGACTTTAAGATCCATCTTTTCACACTGAGGACAACTGAGGGACTCATATGCAACTATTACAGAAGGTTCAAAAGTTCACTGATGTTTCAGAAGGAAACACAATGCATTAAGAGCCTAGGGATGAAAACTTTTTGAATTTGAAGATCATATATATATATATATATATATATATATATATATATATATATATATATATATATATATATATATATATATATAAAGCAAAATAAGAAAAATGTACACATCTTCATTCTGTTTAAAAACCAAAAATTCTTAAAAATATCGTCTTTGGAAGCTTTGGAACGACACATACAATATATTTATTTTCCATTGAACATGTTTATTGTTTTAAAATACCTTTAGAAAGCCTAAGTTCCTTTAAAACACTAAACCCCCTAAACTCTTAACACACACGTAATGAGACACCGACAGCAGCAACCGAAATGAACTGCAGTGAGCTTAGAAGACAACAAAAGATGCGCATCTGTTCACTGATTTCATCTGAGGAAAGGCGAGAGAGAGAGTTGCTCGTGCAGGGAGCTTGTTGAGCGTTCACTTCACCTCCCACATGTAACGTGGCAGCCAGCGATGGCAAAGCTCCTCAACAAGTGAAGCGTGTTGTCTTCAGTTCCCTGAACAATCGCGACATGATTGCGGTGAGCGCGGAGAGCCCCGTGGATCAGTACCGGACGCTGGCGTATGACACCGCGCTGAGTACTTTACTCGCTGTGCTGGTGTACGTGGTGGTGAAGGTGAGTCTGGACGGGATCCGGCAGTGGCGGGCTCGGATCTCGGTTCTGATCGTGGGTTCGGGTCCGATCGGGCTGACCGCGGCTCTGGTCGCTGTCCGCTCCGGCAAGGTGCTGAAACTGACGCTTCTGGATGAGCGCTACCGGAGCGCGCTGCTCTGCAGACCGCAGCAGATCGCGCTGGACCCCCGCAGCGTCCGCTTCCTCCTGGATCTGGGGGTGGATTTTGACAACATGGAAGGCTGCTGGCACAACGAGCATTTCTTCACCAAGATCGGAGTGTTTCAGGAGTATTTGTTGAGCATCCTGGAGCAGAAGAAGCAAAAGGTTGACGTGAAAGTCCATTTGGGTACAAAGGTGCGTGCGAGTTCTACTGCGTTGCTTCCAAATAAACCAGAACCACGTGTTAAAGTTACTACATAGTTATTTTCACCATACATTTGTTCGAACCTATAGTCATTTATTCAAAATTATATTAAGATGCATAAAAACGTATAGCTGTGATTTAGAACATGGGAACTGTGTTCTACCTGGTTAGCTGGTAGACAATTCTGGAGCTACGATCTGATCATGTCAGGTTATGGTGATCCAGCTGGTTTTTGGAACACCATCTAATAGTAACTATCTACTCACCAGTTTGGATCATCTAAAAACAGTTTTGTTCCAGCTAACAACCAGCTTAAACTAACTAATGGCCAGCTAATCAGTCTAACAATCAGCCTGGATAAGCAAATAATCTGGGCCATTTAATAACCAGCTTGCACCCACTAATAACACATTTGGCTAATAGACAACTTAAACTAGCAGTTATTAACCAGTTAATAACCAACATACACTAATTGTTAACCAGTTTTAATCAACAAATGACCAGCCAAGCTTAAACGATCTAACAACCGGCATAGATCAGCAAATGACCATTTGGGCCATTTAATAACCAACTTGCACTAACTAATAACAAGTTTGGCTAATAGACAACTTCAACTAGCTAATGACCAGCTGAAACAGTCTAACGACCATCTTGAACCAGTTAATAATCAACAAACACCAGCTTAAACAGTCTAACGACCAGCTTGGACAAGTTAATAACTGGCATACACTAACTAATAACCAGTTTGAATCAGCAAATGACCAGCCTAAACTAGCTAATAAGTAGGTAATGACAATCTTAAATGATCTAACTACCAGCATGCATCCACAAATGACCAGTTGGACCAGTTAAAAACCAACTTACACCAACTAAAAACAAGTTTGACCCAGCTAATAACCTGGTTAAACTATCTAACAAACTGCTTATGGCCAGCTTAAACAATCTAACAATCAACTTCAACTAGATAATGACCAACTTAAGCAGTCAAACAAGCAGCCTGGACCAGTTAATAACTAACATACACCAACTAATAACCAGCTGGAATCGGTAAATGTCCAGATTAAACTAGCTAATGACCAATTAATGGGAAGCCTAAATGATCTAACAACCAGCATGGATCAACAAATGACCAAATGGACCAGTAATTACCAATTTACACCAACTAATAACCAGTTTGGCCCAGCTAATGACCAGCTTGAATTGTCAACTTCAACTAATGGCCAGCCTAAACAGTCTAACAATCTGCTTAGACCAGTTAATAACCAACAAACACCAACTTTTAGCCAGTTTCAATAAGCAAACAACCAGCCTAAACTAGCTTACCAGCCTAAACCAGCTAATGACAAGCTTAAATGATCTAACAACCAGCATGGATCCGCAAACAACCAGTTGGACCAGTTAATAACCAACTTACACCAACCAAGAACCACTTTGGCCCAGCTATTAACCAGCTTGAACTAGCTAATAACTAGCTTTGACCATTTAATAACCAACTAATAACTAGTTTGGCTAATAGCCAACTTCAGCAAGCTAATGACAAGCTTAAACAGTCTACAACCAGTTTGGACCACTTAATACCCAACATACACCAACTAATAACCAGTGTGAATTGGCAAATAACCAGCCTAAACCAGCTAATGACAATCTTAAACAATCTAACAACCAGCATGGATAAGCAAATAACCAGTTGGACCAGTTAATAACCAACTTACATCAACTTATGACCAGTTTGGCCCAGCAAATAACCCACTTAAAGTAGCTAATGACCAGTTTAAACAATCTATTGACTAGCCTGGGACAGAAAATAACCAGCTTTGACCAGTCAGTAACCAACTTGCAACAACTAATAACCAGTTTGGATAATAGCCAACTTAGAATAGCTATTGACCAGCTTAAACAGTCTAAACACCTGCTTGGACTAGTTAAAATCCAACATGCACCAACAACAAATAAGCAGTTTGGAAGAGCTAACCAACTTAAAGTAGCCAATGACCAGCTTAAACAATCTATTGACCAGTCTGGATCAGCAAATAATCAGCTTTGACCACTTAATAACCAATCTGCACCAATTAATGTGCAGTTTAGACCAGCAATATTTTGTTATTAATATACTATACTATACTATACTATACTATACTATACTATACTATACTATACTATACTATAAACTGTCAACAAAATTAGTCAGTGTGGTGTAACCATCATGCATGAAGTCATTTTGTTTTCGTGACTTAAATCGGACCCCAGTAGATCCTGTGTCAGAGCCAGTGTCTTAATTTTTTTTTTATAATTTGACCTTTTTTTTGACAAGCCAATATTTTAAGTTTTCAAATGGTACAACACTGACAAAACAATGATATTCATAATTTAGAAATGTCAACAAGAAAAAAAATGAATTATCATGTTCATGTTTATCATTTTTAAAATAATGATGTGTACAGACATGTTTTAAAGGTGTAAATAAAATATGATATTACCTATATTTGTATACTTATATTCTTAATAAATAAATAAATAAATATATACACAATGGTGCATGGCTGGCTTTAGAAACTAAATATAATTGAAGTGCTTCTTCCAATAGATTTGCTGAGCAGAGACACTGTCCTTATGGTTCAGTCTGTGTTAACTCAGCAGACAGAGTCGAGTCATAGCCAAGGAGCTCAATAAAGCTGCTGTCCGCTTGCAGAAAAATGTCCTTCAGCAATTCAAATCTTTGGACACGTGTTTTCTGCTCACAGGTATGGCTGGCTCCTTGCATTTCTCTAAAGATTGAAAATGTCATCCTTTTTTATGTAGAGCAGCAATTGCCTCAGGAATAAGATACAAGCACCACTGAATTTGAGACAGCATTTTGGGCCAGTCTGACAGATGGCTCTGACATACAGGAAATTACTGTGATGGCCGTTTTTCAAACTGTTTCATTAAATACACATTTAGTGCCAACTAACTAATTGCCTGATGTCTTTCATATAATGAACAGGTGATTATGTTTAACAGGTGCAGTGAGAAAGCGTTCATAAAGCTACAGACAGCTACAAACCACTGAGGATTTCTCTCTCTCTCTCTCTCTCTCTCTCTCTCTCTCTCTCTCTCTCTCTCTCTCTCTCTCTCTCTCTCTCTCTCTCTCTCTCTCTCTCTTTCACTCCTATTTTGGTCTTTGTGAAGGCCAGCAGTATTTTATTGTTTGCTATAAAAGTACTCTTTCTTTTGTGGGTTGCAGCATGCTGAAAGGGATTTATTTTCAGTCAAGACAGACATTTCTTTGGGACATTTTGGGCATCTTATCTTGACCGTGTTCTTCTCAGGGCCAAACAATTTGTCACAGAGCCAAATATTTTTTTTCTTTTTTGTAGAAATCAATATCTTTTGGTATTTATTCTGCCTGAGATACTACCTTAGAGTAGCATTCTAGCATAGTGTCTATACTATTTCCACATATTTAATTTTTTTTTTTTTTCTTTTTTTTTACAATAAATGTAATTAGAAGTCCACAAATGTAACTGAATTCCATTCATTTTTCAAAATGATAATTACATTCTGTTGCAGTATGTCAGACGCAGTCGTGTACTGTGAGTTAAGTGTTCCAGTTTGTGTAAATGGATTTCTCTGGCCTTGGACTCTCAGGCCTGTCTATTTATGCCACCTCTCTGATGTATCTAGACGCTCACATCCAATAAACCAAACCAGACTTGAGTTTCATTTCATTTAGAGCTATTCTGGGTGACAAGCTGTCAGTCTGGTTTAACGAAAATGTCCTTCTGCTCGGAGAAGCACACACTGTCAGTGACAAATAAGAGTCTTTACTTGTCGCTGGCTATGCAAATCAATGATTGTTGCTTTGAAGACCCTTATACAGGTTAAACGTGGTTTGTTTTTGAAACTGGATCTGGTTTTTAAAATACTTTTTTTATTTTTGACATTTTTAAATTGATTCACTATTCATACTACACCGGCTGAGTCGGTTTACTGAGAAGAACTGGCTCATGATGGCCATTTGTTCAAGAATTGGAGCGGATGCACTATGTTTTGATTCAGTACAAAAAACTGATTCAGAGCCGTGTTTAGGGAATCAGACTGTTCTGACCATGCTGTATGCTTTTGACTTTCTCAAACGAACTATAAAATATTTTGCCAGTTGAATGTTGTTGTTTCATTTCAAACAACCATCTCTGATTGTTTTATGATTGACCTGAAAGAACTGGTTCAAAATAGTTATTGGTTCGCTTTGAAAGCTTTTGATTAACTATAAAGAATAGTCTCAAAAAGTCATGCATTTGGGAATCAGACTCCGCTGAATCACTGAAAATAACTGTTTTGTGGGTAATTTGTTTGGAAATACAACTATTCGGCACGCTGCATGTTTAATTCACTAAAAAGACCTGGTTCATAATCATTTGTTCAAGAATCGAATCATATTGACCGTGTTTTGGATTTATCTAAAAGAACTGGTTGGTGAGAGTCAATTTTTCAAGAAACTGTGTACACTGTGTGCTTTTAATGCCATCTGTTTGGTAAAATAAGATTAATTTGTGCAGAAATTTGGATGTACTGTGTTTTTGAATCACTGAAAATAACTGTCTCATAAATAATTTGTTTGGAAACCTGACTATTTGACTCACTATGTGTTTCGATTCACTAAAAAGAACTGATTCAGAGTCATGTTTAGGGAATCAGACTGTTCTGACCATGCTGTATGTTTCTGACTTTCTCAAACGAACTATAAAATAAGAGTAATTTGTTTAAGAATTCGTTTATATTTTGCCAGTTGAATGCTGTTTCATTTCAAACAACCATCTCTGATTGTTTTATGATTGACCTGAAAGAACTGGTTGAAAATAGTTATTGGTTTGCTTTGAAGGCTTTTGATTCACTACAAAGAATGGTCTAAAAAAATCATGCATCAGACTCCACTGAATAACTGAAAATAACTGTTTTGTGGGTAATTTGTAATGTTGTGGCTCAAAGAGTCATACATTCGGGAATCAGACTACTAGAAATAACAGGCCCACAGATGCACTGTATGTTTTCGTTCACTAAAAAGAACTGGTTAAGAATTAGTTGTTTATAAATCAGACCAAACTGATCGTGCTGCATATTTTTGATTCATTTGATTGGGAATCTTACTGCACTTTTCCCATTAAATGTTCTTGATTCAGTAAAAGAATCGTATTGCTGGCCTAAATGTTTTCTCTTGCTCTGATCATGTAGTTTAGTGAGTTGCAGTTGTTAAGTAATTGAATAGACTTGAATAGACATACTTTGTATTATGATTCAACTGAAAGAACTGGTTCAGAGGAGTCCTTAGTTTGCGAAACGAACTATATTGGTTGTGCTATCCGTTTTTGATTTACTACAAAGAACTGGCTCAAAGAATTATAGATTTGGGAATCAGACACCACTAGTTGTATGTTTTTGAATCACTAAAAATAACAGGCCCACAGTTGCACTATAGGTTTTGATTCACTAAAAATAACTGTTTCAGTATCATTTGTTCACGAATCAGACTATACTGACCGTGCTACATGTTTTTGCTTCATTTTATCAGGAATCTTACTGCACTTATCTCGTTAAATGTTTTTAAATCAGTGAAAGAACCGTATTGCTAACCTACATGTTTTCTCTTGCTGTGATCCTGTAGTTTAGTGAGGAGTACCTAAGAAAGATGCAGAGAGGTGAATGGCCGCGGGTGATTGTAGTGGCTGACGGTTCGTGTGGAGACTCCTGCTCTGTGCTGGGCATCAGCGCCGATTACATCGTAGAATCATGTCGCGCTTACGGCGCCAATGCCACTATAGAAAGACTGGACCAGAGACAGGTGAGTTACTTACATGCTTCTATGCAAGTCTTTTAAAAGTCTTTTTAGAAAGCCCGTGAAATAAAAAAAGAGTTGCAAAGGCGTATTCTGTGTGAACGGCCCCTTACAGTGCATATGCATTTTTCTTTCTTTCTCTTTAAATCACTATACCATTATATCTCAATAGCAACCTTTCTTTTTTTCCTCTTCCCATGCTGTTCATCTCAGCAATCTCTCATTTGTGTTCTTGAATATGAATGGAGCATTAGTCCGAGCGCTCTGCTGATTCACTTTATGAATATGAGTGAGGAAATTAAGCCATTTTGAATAATAATAGAGTCTATTTCTGCCAGCAATAAATATGATGATGCAGGTGAGGCGGAGAGAAGCGGCAACCTCCATCATTAGCTGCAACGGCACATGTTATGAGGAACAGTCATTCTGTCTATTAGATTGTTCTGACACAGATTTAGAATGACAGTTTGTATAATTGATTTTTTTGCTTTTTCTTTAGTTAATGGGTTTTTGTGTTTGAACAGATGGTATGGGGGTTTAGCTAACTCAGATAACCAAGGTCAGCTATCGTCCCCGACTGCTGTTTTGTTAGTCTGTGTTACGTATAAAGTAATTCATCAAACAAGCTTCAGCAACCTTGATAAGGTTCAGCGATAAGCAGGGTTTCAGTCTAATTAGTGCAATTGAAAGCTGGCTCTGAATATTGAGGATTCTTGACTATCAGTACCAGTTGTTACCAGTTTTCACTCTTTCTGTCAGCCTTAAAGGGACAGTTCACCCAAAGATTTACATTTTGTGATCTTTAACTCACCCTTGTTTCGTTCCAACATAAAAGAAGACAACAGAAGATATTCTGAAGAACGTTGGTGACCAAACAGTTTTAGTTCCCATTGACAAAAAATATAATGGAAGTCAATGGGAAGCTGAAACCAATGTTCTTCAAATTATAATTTCATATTTTGATATTGCTCATAACTTGTGGAGAGAAATCACACAGACACTGGACAAAGATGCAATTTTCTTTTGCGCATGACTTTAATATACTTTAAAAGGCAATGAGTTTGGCATAAAGTGAAAACAAAAATTATATTTTGGGTTTTAGAATTAAACAGGTCATCCTCAACTGATTTTACACATTAATCCAAAACAACACATTGTATGTTTTCACTGATTTCATACCAACTACATACATTTTCAACATAAAAGTCTGTTTCTTTCATTTAGGAATATTCAGTAGTCAGTGTATGTTTGTTCAGGCAGGAGACAAATAAGAAATCCTTACAGGCCAGAACATGACCTGACTGGATTGTACTGTACTGATGCTTCTGCCACTATTATTGAATTGTTTCAGAAAATAGTGCCTGCTGGGACATTTTGCTCCCTATTAGAAATCTGTTTAGTCCAATGAAATTTCCTGTCCTCATTTGTGACCCTGGACCACAAAACCAGTCATAAGGTTAAATTTTACAAAACTGAGATGTATACATCATATGAAAGCTCAATAAATAAGCTTTCTATTGATGTATGGTTTGTTAGGATAGGGCAAAATTTGAGTTTGTTAGGATAGGGCAAATACATCTATTTGAAAATCTGGAATCTGAGGGTGCAAAAAATCAAAATACTGAGAAAATCACCTTTAAAGTTGTCCAAATTAAGTTCTTAGCAATGCATATTACTAATCAAAAATTACATTTTGATATATTTATAGTAGGAATTTTACAAAAAAATCTTCATGGAAAATGATCTTTACTGAATTTCCTAATGATTTTTGACATAAAAGAAAAATCAATAATTTTGACCCAAACAATTGTTACATTTCTGTCAATTTATGTCTTAGTCATGTCATGTATTTGGTTTCTCCCATTGTCTTCCCCCGTTAATCTGTCTGCTTTGGTTTAGTCCTCGTTTGTGTAATCACCGTCACCTGTGTTTGATTTATCAGTCATCTATGTCACCTGTGTCTTATTATTAGTCTGTCCTTAAAAGTCTGTCTGTGAGTTCAGTTCCCTGTCGGTCCTTTTGTGTGAATAGATGTGTGTGATGTTCCTGACTTGTTCCTGCCTTGTTCCAGTCGAAGATTTATATTAAATATATTGTATTTTGTAATTCCTGTCGTCCGTCTCGTCAACTCCTGCACGCACCCGTAACATAAGGACCGACCAACTACAGTTTACCTGGCGTCTTTCCCTGCGTTTATTTTTTCGTTTTTGTATCAGTGTTTGTTTTATATTTTTTTCCCTCATGGATGACCCCAACGTTGCCATCATTCTCCTGAAGCAGGGGAGACGCTCTCTCGAGGACCACACCAGAGACTTTCTGTCCCTCGTTCCATCAACTCACTACCCGGACAGCTGCTTGTGCACGTTCTTCCACCACGGACTTAATGACAATATCAAGACGCAGCTGTCCGGGGAGGGTCCTCGAGAGAGCTTTGCCGGATTCGTCGAGTGGGTGCTGGCGTCCAATGGATCTTCCTGGACTGTCGATTTCATCGAGGAGGACGTCAGCCCCGCTCACAACCCAGAGAGCAGCCAACCATCGCCCCGACATGCAGAGCTGGAACCCGAGCGCACCGCGGATGCAGGACTAGAGCCGCGAGCGACAGAGCCAGAGTCCTCTCCGGCTGATCAGGTGCGTGAGTCGGATTCTACATCTCTGACGGTGGATTGCGACGTGGAGCTAGGGAGGGAAATGGAGAGCCCTGCCCACTGCAACTCCGCTGGGGGTGAGCTGGATATCTCTGGGGACTTAATTGACTTTGTTTCTGAGACTGTGGATATTGACACGCCGGATTTAATAGACTTTTTCTCTGAGCCACTGACGCGCATTGACTTCCCTCCCACCCGCCCTCATCTGTCCGAATCTGCCTGGTTCCCGCTGGTTCCGCCCAGCCGCCCTGAGTCCCCGCTGGTTCCGCCCAGCCGCCCTGAGTCCCCGCTGGTTCCGCCCAGCCGCCCTGAGTTCCCGCTGGTTCCGCCCAGCTGTCCTAAGTTCCCCAAGTCAGCAGTCAGTCCCCGTGCTCACCCTCAGCCCACCATCTCTGCAGTGGGCTCGCCGCAGGGATGCCTGCTCACTTCAGTGGCAAGGCTGGAGGTTCCCTCAGCTCCGCCTCCAGCCTCCGAATCCAGACCTCCACCTCGGTCCTCCGACCCTGCGGCTCCACCACGGCTCTCAGCGCCCTCCTCTCCACCGTCGCCCGTCGGTCCACCAGCTCCACCGGGCTCCATCGTCTTTCCGGCTCCGCCCTGGTCAGTCGTCACCCCATCGGATCCTCAGGACTCTGCTCCTCCGGCTGCGCCTCGTCACGCCGTCCCACCGGCTCCTTGGGACTCCTCCTTCCTGCGGGCACAGCCTCCATCCTCTGTCGCTCCGGCTCCGCCGCGGATCTCCGGGACTCCGTCTCCGCCTCGGCCGCCAGAGCCCGTTCCGCCTTGGCCCTCCGGATCCGCGGTGTCGCCCTGGATCTTCGGCTCTCCATCTCCGCCTCGGGTTCCTCTGCCAGCTGCTCTGCCTCTGTCGGTCGGCCCCACGGAGTCGGCGGTCCGTCCTCCACCATGGCTCCTCCCTCCGTCGGCTCCTCCGTGGGCCGTCATCCTGGCTGCGATCTGGGTCCTGTTCTCCTGCTTCAGGTCCCTCCTGTGTCTTCCCTGGCTCCTCCCTCCGTCGTCGCCCCCATGGACTGTCTTTTTTGCCCGTTGGACTTGTGTTCTGGTCCTCCTCCGGGGGTTGCGTCCTCCGCCGGAGCCCCCTCCCTTATTGACTCTATTTTCCTGGTTTTCCGCCCCTCTCGTTTTTTCGTTTTTTCTACGGCGCGAGGACGCGCCTTTCTGGAGGGGGGCGTAATGTTACATTTCTGTCAGTTTATGTCTTAGTCATGTCATGTATTTGGTTTCTCCCATTGTCTTCCCCCGTTAATCTGTCTGCTTTGGTTTAGTCCTCGTTTGTGTAATCACCGTCACCTGTGTTTGATTTATCAGTCATCTATGTCACCTGTGTCTTATTATTAGTCTGTCCTTAAAAGTCTGTCTGTGAGTTCAGTTCCCTGTCGGTCCTTTTGTGTGAATAGATGTGTGTGATGTTCCTGCCTTGTTCCAGTCGAAGATTTATATTAAATATATTGTATTTTGTAATTCCTGTCGTCCGTCTCGTCAACTCCTGCACGCACCCGTAACAACAATGTATTTTTGGCTATTGCTACAAACATACCCCAGCGACTTAAGACTGGTTTTGTGGTCCAGGGTCACATTTCATCACAGTAAATTCACCAGTTTGGGCCCAGATGGGGAATAAAAGAGGCAATTCAGCTTTTTTTTCGCCCCTCTGCGTTAATTAATTTGCCAATCAAAATTAAACGGCCATGAATAAGTTGAATAAGTCAAGGTTGACTTCACAGCTGTGTTTTTTGTTTAGTGATATTTGTTCAAGAGTCCCTTGTTTGTCCTGAACAGTCAAACTGCCCACTGTTCTTCAGAAAAATAATTTAGGTCCCAAAAATTATTTGGTTTTTCACCATTTTTTGTGTATTTGAACCCTTTCCAACAATGACTGTATGATTTTGAGCTCCATCTTTTCACACTGAGGACAACTGAGGGACTCATATGCAACTATTACAGAAGGTTCAAACACTCACTGATGCTCCAGAAGGAAAAGAGCAGGGGGTGAAAACTTTTGAACCAAATTAACGTGGACATTTTTCTTATTTTGCCTAAATATTATATATTTTTTCATTTAGTACTGCCCTACAGAAGATACTTACATGTTCCCCAGAAGACAAAATAATTAAAATTTACCCTGATATTCAAATTCAAAAAGTTTTCACCCCCCAGCTCTTAATGCATCGTCTTTCCTTCTGGAGCATCAGTGAGTGTTTGATCTTTCTGTAATAGCTGCATATGAGTCCCTCAGTTGTCCTCAGTGTGAAAAGATGGAGCTCAAAATCATACAGTCATTGTTGAAAAGGGTTCAAAAATGTTGAAAAAAAAAAAGAATTTGTGGGACCTGAAGGATTTTTCTGAAGAACAGCAGGCTGTTTAACTGTTCAGGACAAACAAGAGACTCATGAACAACTATCACTAAACAAAAAAAATCATTCAGGTAACAGTATTAAGAATCAAGCATATGTAAACTTAAGTCATTTTCAAAAATTAAAGGTCAGTCAATTATAGGTCAGTACTAAATAAAAAATAACATGCATTTGGTATGAGCCCTCTTATTTTGGTCAAATAATTAACATTTTGTAGAATTCTGCAAGGTGTACGTAAACTTTTGACTTCAACTGTATTACTGGTACTGCTCTAGTCGTACTGAAATCTCTTGATTCTTAAGCAAGAAAATAATGATTTGGTCTGTTTCTGTTTTCTAGGTCCCCACACCAGAGATCCGTGCACATAGTTTGTATTTTGATCTGTCAGCGTATGGGATAGACACTGCAAAGGAACCACGCAGCTCCTCCCAGCCGGCAGCGAAGCCCGGATTCCACCTGAAGATCCACGGAACGTTCCGGAACCGCTACATGGCTCTGGCCTGCACTTCAGACGCAGACTCCAAAATGATGCATTTCCTGCGCCACACAGCCAACTCTTCAGTAAGACATCTCAATCCCAGCATGCATCTGTTTGATTCATGAACTCAACTGACCCTTTGCAAACACCCACCCCCTTTGTTACTGTTGCTATGTCTGTCAAGTTATGGCACTCTCACGCCACACATAATGTTCTCACGCAGTGAAAAATACATCACAGAGCAAAGAGAGGAAACTGACAACGTGCCGACAAACAAGACAGAACATTTTAAAAAGTTAGATTCAATTCCTAAACTTTAAAGGATTAATTCGCTTAAAAAAAGTTGGAAAGAGTTGGAGCTCATCGCTAAAGATGAATGGGCAAAAATACCAGTGGAGACATGCAAAAAGCTGGTCAACAATTATAGGAAGCGTTTGATTGCTGTAATAGCCAATAAAGGCTTTTCTATTGATTATTGAGAAGGGTATGACTAATTTTAGACATGGCACTTTTTGTTCAAATGTAAATAAAAGAGAGAGAGAGTTTTTTGGTCATATCACCCTATTTCACACCTCTCTGGGTTACTTGAAAAAGAAAAAAAAAACGGGACAAACAAGGCTAACTAGCAAAACGAGTTTGATTAATGAAGAAACAGAAAAGAGGAAAAAAAAACCCCTCAGAAACATGTGGTTGAGTGGTTGAAAATAGGGTTGCCACCCGTCCCTTAAAATACGGAATCGTCCCGTATTTGAGAATGAAATTGCGCGTCCCGTTTTGAATCAATACGGGACGGGTTTTGTCCCGTATTTTTTATAATTTTTTTTTTTAAAGCAGCGCCTCATACAAATAATCACTGCGGTAAAGCCAGCCGCGGTTCAGAAAAACACGGTCAAGCCAGCCGCGATTGATTTTAAGTGAGCACGCATATTACAGTGATTACGGTAGTTTCAGAAACAACACAGAGAGAACGGGCTTGCAGAGCGCTTTTCATTTAGACGCCCAGGACTGAGAGATAATACAACAAAATGCTCATGAATTTTTACTTACTTATTTATTTGCATTTCTACTTTAATGTCCGTTTTATTTATTGGTGTACTTGACGGTTCTTTTCTGAGAAATGGGACATTATTAGACTTTAGAGTCTAATAAGTAGAAAAAACAGTTCTTATTCAGGACGGCCCATATTATATGCAAAACTCATATGAAACCTTTTTACTGCAGCATTTTTGAGATATGGGACATTATTACATTTTAACGGGGTCTATAGACCCCATTTCTAAAAAGTAGAAAAAAAACAATGATCAGTTCTTATTCAGGACGTCCCATATTATATGCACAACTCACAACCCCCCCCAAATGTGTCCCTTATTTTGGGGTATTAAAAGTGGTAACCCTAGTTGAAAAAGAAAACAATAAAGAGCTAAAGAAAGAAGCAGTGACAAAGAGACAAAATATATCAAGACACAGTTGTCACAGGAAATGTATTTCACAGAGACACATGCTGTTACCTGGTTACAGTCACTATGTGTGTGTGTGTGTGTGTGTGTGTGTGTGTGTGTGTGTGTGTGGAGGGAGTGTGCATGTAATAATATGTTAGAGACTTAAATTATTTCCTCTCTGTTCACACAGATCATGAAAAACATCTTCCACCAGTCGTTCAACGCGTATAAGACAGACATCGAGCCGCGTCTGAGTGAACTCACCCTGCACCACATGCAGTGCAGCCGCAAGCTGTTCGAGATCATGCTGTCCTACAGACGCGTCAGCGCCGCTTACATCGAAGGAGACAATGTCGCTGTGACTGTGGAAGGAGAAGCTGCGCGAGTGCTCAACTTTGACACCGGTGAGCACAGACACTGTTCAACATCACCTGAATGCTTCTAGGTCAGGTTACTTCCTTAAGGGCTGTTCACACAAAACAGAATACATTGTGCTTTCCAATGTAAACATGCAGTAAATGGAGCTATTTGACTGTTGAGTTCAAGTCTTGTGGGTTTTTTTCTTTCCTCCTGTTCAACTGCTTTGCGTCTCACTTTTTTAACTGTAAAAACACATTCTGTGTGAATGTCCCTTTATACGTGTTTTTATGGATATTCATATTTAAAACTATACATATATAGTTGAGGTCAAAAGTTTACATACGCCTTGCAGAATCTGCAAAATGTTAATTATTTTAGCAAAATAAGAAGGATCATACAAAATGCATGTTATTTTTTTTTTAGTTCCGACCTGAATAAGATATTTCACATAAAAGACATTTACATACTGTATAGTCCACAAGAGAAAACAGTTGAATTCATAGAAGTGACCCAGTTTGTCCATGTATAAAAAACTGTACCAAAATGTGACCTTTGGTCAAATTAAAATATGTATTTTTGTTTCTAAAAATAATTTTTATTTCTGCTGACATTTCTGTTTAACCCTGTTATGCTGTGACATTTTCCACTTGAAAATATTTTTATATTCATATGTGACCCTGGACCACAAAACCAGTCTCAAGTAGCTATTTGTAGCAAAAGCCAAAAATACACTGTATGGGTCAAAATGAGCGATTTCTCTTTTATGCCAAAAATCATTAGGATATTAAGTAAAGATCATGTTCCATGAAGATATTTTGTAAGTTTCCTACCTTAAATATATCAAAACTTAATTTTTTATTAGTAATATGAATTTCTAAGAAATTAATTAGGAAAACTTTCAAGGTGATTTTCTCAATTTTCTCAGATTTTCCAGATTTGTATCTCGGCCAAATACTGACCTATTCTAACAAACCATACATCAGTGGAAAGCTTATTTATTTATTCATGTATAAATCTCAGTTTCACAAAATGTACCCTTATGCTTCAGGATCACATATTTTTAAATAATAATACTCATTTATGTTTTTGTCATTTTAATATTTTTATCTGTCAAGCTAAATAGTTAAACTTGTCTTGGGGAGTCACCAAGCCTGCATTTATTTGATTCAAAGTACAGCAAAAACAGTACAATTTTGAAATATTTTTACTATTTAAAATAGCTGTTTTCTATTTGAATATATTTCAAAATGTAATTTATTCCTGGGATCAAACCTGAATTTTCAGCATCATTACTTCAGTCTTCAGTGTCACATGATTCTTCAGAAATCATTCTAATATTCTGATTTGCAGTTCAAGAAACATTTTTATTATTATTATTATCATCAATATTTAAAACAGTTGAGTACATTTTTTTCAGGTTTCTTTAAAGAATTAGAAAGATCCAAAGATCAGCATTTATCTGAAACAAATTATACCATTCAAAAGCTTGGGGTTAGTATAATTGTTATTTTTTCTGAGAAAGAATTTATAGAAATTAATACTTTGATTTAGCAAGGATGCTTTAAATTGATCAAAAGACATTTATAATGTTACAAATGATTTCTATTTCAGATAAATGCTGTTCTTCTGAACTTTCTATTCATCAAAAGAAACCTGAAAAATTCTACTCATCTGTATTCAACATTATAATAAGAACAATAAATGTTTTTTGAGCAGCAAATCAGAATGTTATAATAATTTCTGAAGGATCATGTGACTGGAGTAACAATAAATTCAGGAATAATCACAGGAATAAATTACATTTTAAAATATATTCATTTTAAAATAGTGTATATATATATATATATATATATATATATATATATATATATACACATTAGTTTTAAAATAGAAAACAGTTATTTTAAATAATAAAAATATTTCAGAATTTTACTCTTTTTGCTGTACTTTAGATCACAGAAATACAGCCTTGGTGAGCAGAAGAGACATCTTTCTGTTCAAAAACTTTTGACTGGTAGTGTATTTTTGTGTATTTGACACTGTCAGTAATCTATGATATAAATATGTCTTTGTTGATTCTGTGAAGGTTGTGGTGTGAATCTGGGCATGAGAGGACTGGAGTCACTGGGAATGTTCATCTACAGAACGGCCACAGCACTGGACCAGAATGACGTGTTTGAGGCGCTCTCGGCCAAAATCCAGCACTCCAGACACGTGGCAGAGACTTTCAGGAAAAGCGGACTGGCCTCGGCCGTGTTTGAATGACCCTTAGTCTGTTTGTGCGACAGAGAAAGTGTGTGTGTGTGTGTGTGTGTGTGTGTGTGTGTGTGTGTGTGTGTGTGTGCGTGCTATAAACTTACAACACATAACACTTACTAATTCTGATCTATTTTGTGATCGTTTTTGGAATGTTGAATATTCAGTGCACATTGGAGTGACCCAAATTTATGTTTTAGTATTTAATTTGTGGAAACAAAAGTGAATTGGTGTACTTTGATGGTAAAAGTGGTACATTGTGTTTTTGAGTAGATCAAACATCTTGACAAAAATGTTGACCGATGGGTGACCGATCCAGCCTAAAATGACCACAAAGTATAAAAGCCACTACATTAGATAAAACATATCAAAGCAAGTGTCTTATTTAGTGTGATGTTAGCCTTAAAGGAATAGTTCACCCAAAAAATGAAAATTTCCTGAATATTTACTCACCCTCAGGCCATCCAAGATGTAGATAAATTTGTTTCTTCATCAGATTTGGAGAAATATAGCATTACATCACTTACTCAGCAATGGAAGTGAATGGGTGCCGTCAGGATGACGGTCCAAAACAGCTAATAAAAACATTGCAATAATCCACAAGTAATCCACACCACTTCAGTCCATCAGTTAGCATCTTGTAAAGAGAAAAACTGCATGTTTGTAAGAAACAAATCCATTATAAAGACATTTTATACTAAAATAGTCCATAATTCATAATATCAAATCAAATCAAAATTGATTTGTTAAGCACCTTCAAAAACACAGCGTGTACCAAAGTGCTGTACCACTCCATGAACATAATAAAAAACATAGATATTGATAATAATAATAATATAGAAACACAGATAAAACGCAGTGAAATAAGATAAAACAGAATAAAATACAAAAATCGACAAAAAGAAAATAAAAAATATAGGAAAGCAGATAGAAGTAGATCAAAACTAATTTGAATTAATAGTCCTTACTCAGCCGTAAAAGCCTCGTCAAACACTCTAACAGAGGTAGACAGTCTGAATATTGCTTTCTCAGATTTGGAGAAATATAGCATTACATCACTTGCTCAGCAATGGAAGTGAATGGGTGCCGTCAGGATGACGGTCCAAAACAGCTAATAAAAACATTGCAATAATCCACAAGTAATCCACACCACTTCAGTCCATCAGTTAGCATCTTGTAAAGAGAAAAACTGCATGTTTGTAAGAAACAAATCCATTATAAAGACATTTTATACTAAAATAGTCCATAATTCATAATATCAAATCAAATCAAAATTGATTTGTTAAGCACCTTAAAAAACACAGCGTGTACCAAAGTGCTGTACCACTCCATGAACATAATAAAAAACATAGATATTGATAATAATAATAATATAGAAACACAGATAAAACGCAGTGAAATAAGATAAAACAGAATGAAATACAAAAATCGACAAAAATAAAATGAAAATATAGGAAAGCAGATAGAAGTAGATCAAAACTAATTTGAATTAAGAGTCCTTACTCAGCCGTAAAAGCCTCGTCAAACAGATAAGTCTTTAGACGGATTTTAAACACGCTCACAGAGGTAGACAGTCTGAATATTGCTTTCTCAGATATGGAGAAATATAGCATTACATCACTTGCTCACCAATGGAAGTGAATGGGTGCCGTCAGAATTAGAGTCCAAACAGCTGATAAAAACAAAACAGTAATCCACAAGTAATTCACACTACTCCAGTACATCAATTACCATCTGTGTGTTTGTAAGAAACTGTTGCTTCTGACTAAATTATCCATAATCCATAAAAGTCATCTGCTGTCGTCCTCTCACATTAAAATTCACCCACATATTAGTTTTGAACTGTTTTCGCTTGTAAACAGTGCTTTATTTGTGCATATTTCTTTCCTGATTCAGACCCAATTACTTTTTTAACTGGATATAGCAATATTATGAATTATAGCCTGGTATTTTAGTTAAAAATGTTTTAATAATGGATTTGTTTCTTATGAATAGAAAGCTACAAGAGTTTTTCTCTTTACTGGATGCTAATTGATGGATTGAAGTGGTGTGGATTATTTGTGCATGTTTTCATTAGCTGTTTTGGACTGTCATCCTGACGGCACCCATTCGCATCTATTGCTGAGCAAGTGATGTAATGCTATTTCTCCAAATTGGATTAAGAAACAAATTCATCTACATCTCGGATGGCTTGAGGGTGAGTCAAATATTCAGGAAATTTTCATTTTGGTTGCTATTCCTTTCATCTGAGCTCACCAACACTGAGCAAATGCCCTCCACTTTAGTTTATTGTCAGAAATGTTTTCTCATAGATTTTCAGTGGCTGTGAATATGGACACCTGTTCAGTTAATAAAACTCGCTTTTGACGTCAATCATGCTTTTGCCCAGCAGACTCTGCTGCTATAGGACAAACAAGTTAGGCATAAGTTGCTGCACTATGAAATAGATCCTAGCAAAAATGAATAGGGACCAGCAGTAGTTTTTAAAGGTGGGATTTTGAGCATGTTTTCTGCGAATCACAAACAGACGGCATCACTTGAATGAATTTGATCAACAATCAAACGAAAGGAATGACTCATCAGATCAGTAGAAATTAAGTGCCTGCCAGAAATTACATTCAGTTCTGTAATACTACATACGCAAATAAAGATGTCTATTTATTTTGTGATATTTGTTAATAAAATTAAGTGTTTGACTTTACGTGACTTAAGTGTACTTCTGTGCATTCTTTTTTTATTCATCTATCACCTGTCAAAAGTCAGGCAATGGTGACCTCTAGTGGACAAACAGATAAATATGAAGTATTGTACCTTAGGGTCTTGAGGAAAATGCAGGGGGTTCATGAGCTGATGAAAAACTAATAATTACATTAAAACTAAAAAATGTAGAGGATATTTTAATTTCAATTTTTATTGAATGTGGGGTGGTATTTTAGTATTACATATATACTACTATAATGTTTGTTATTATTTTGAAGTAGGTTTTATTGTTTTATATTTAAGATTTAATTTTAGAATTCAGTAAATTTCGTTTTGTTTTTCAGTTTTAGCTTTTTTTCAACTACTCATTAATTTATTTTAGCTAATTGCCAAGACAACATTTCTAATTTTCATTTAGTTTGCATTTTAATATTTAATTTAATATTTATCTTATATATATTTTTCAGGCTTATTGCAATAAAAATAATAATAAACTTTAGTTACCAATTATGACACTGCAACATAAACTTAACATTTTAGAGTGTGTGGACTGTATTTAAATATACTTTTATTGCATATCTGTGTGTGTGTGTGTGTGTGTGTGTGTGTATACACACACACACACACACACACACACACACACACACACACATACATGCATGACAGATGAAACGTAATATAGCTATAATATAACGTAATATTGACTGGTAGTGTGAATGTATGAATATATATATATATATATATATATATATATATATATATATATATATATATACACACACACACACACATACACATACAGTACATATATACATTAATACATTCACAGTACCAGTCAAATGCAAGATGTTATATTATGTTTCATCTTTCAACCTTTCATATGTATTCATTTTAAATGCAGATAATTTAGTAATTTATTGTAATTTATAATTTAGTGTAGTTAATATTTTATTAATTATAATTTTCTTCCTATATGTGACCATGGACCACAAAACCAGTCTTAAATCGCACAGGTATATTCAAAATTAAAATTCAAAATCAGTAATTCTAATAATTCAAAAATAATTAGGATATTAATTATTGATGTTCCATGAAGATATTTTGTAAACTTCCTACCATAAATATATAAAAACTTAATTTTTCATTAGTTATATGCAGTTTCGATTTTTTTTTTTTTTTTTTTTTTTTTTTGCCATTCTCAGCTTCCAGATTTTCAAATAGCTGTATCTTGGCCAAATATTGTTCTATCCTAACAAACTACACATCGATGGAAATCTAATTTGTTTGTATACATCTCAAGAAATCTCAGAAAACAGACCCTTATGACTGGTTTTGTGGTCCAGGGTCACATATCTGTTCTTAATGAATAACAGTGTATACACAAATGTATCTATTTATACTAATGACCAGTGTTGGGTGAGTTACGCAAAAAAAGTTGATTACCGATTACTGCATTTAAAAAGTAATCAGATTACTAATTAGTTTACTTAACTTTTCAAGTTATCAAACCTAAAAAATACACTACAAAGTGAAACTCATAGTTCTTTCAGTAATTTAATATTGACTGAAAAATTACATAATTATCAAAACAGAAACTTAAACGATCACTTGCATTTTTTCCCTGATAACAGCGAAAAGAACTTAAAATGTTCCGCCATTTTCGATCATACAGATAACTTACCCATCCTTGGGATCTAGACAAATCATACAAAATCGTACGAGTGAGGCTGTACATATTCGTACAAATTAGCCACCTCATAAAACACATACGAACTGGTTGTGAGATAGCATTGTTGAATCCATGAAGGGTATATTTTTTTAGTATACACTTGCAATATCAACAAAACATTGTGCTTTTGTAAAATTTTAAACTTAGCGAATACTTGACACACAGACATGAGAAATATATCTAAAGAAACCTAAGTCATATCTATATATCTTCTATAATAACGCAATCTGAATGAAACCAACGCAAGGTCCAGTCTTTCCTGTCTTAGCTCATAATTCATGAAATAATTTTTTTTTGAGAAAAATTTTTCAGGATTTTTCTCCACATATAGTGGACTTCTATGGTGCCCCGAGATTGAATTTCCAAAACGCAGTTTAAATGCAGCTTCAAAGGGCTTCAAAATTTTCTACCAAAAATGACAATTTATATACTTTTTAAACGGAAATGCTCGTCTTGTCCAGCTCTGCTTGTACTCTGTGTATTCCGGTTCATGACAGTTAGGGTATGTCAAAAAACTCCCATTTTCTCCTCCAACTTCAAATCACCCTACATCTCTGTTTTACCTTGTTTTTGAGAAGGGCATTTGATCTTCTTTGGACATTCACTTTGTAAACACTGCGCCGGTACTTCTACAGCGATGTTTAAAGTATGCGGAGAAAATAAATTTGTTTTCAACATATCCTAACAGTCTAAAACCAGAATACGAGTTCACGCAGAGATAGACAAGATAAGCATTTGAGGTAAAAAGTATATTAATTGTATTTTTTGGGGAAAATAAGCCATCGTTTTGTTAGATAAGACCCTTCTTCCTCGGCTGCGATCGTTTCAAGCCCTTTGAAGCTGCATTTTGGAAGTTCAAACTCGGGGCACCATAGAAGTCCACTATATGGAGAGAAATCCTGAAATGTTTTCCTTAAAAAACATCATTTCTTTGATGTACACCTTGAATGTCAAGGGGGAGTTTTTCCAAACTATAATGCCAGACTAAAATGTATGAAATCGAGTGCAACATTCTGAAATATGACAGGCAAGCTTTCATTTCATCTAAAAGTTTCATCATTTTAACTCGCATTTTCCAGTGATTTTAAAATGCATGTTCCGTCATATTTTTTTTTTTTTAACACTGCATTTGTAACTTAAGTTACGTAATTTTATTGACATTAGTAACTTGTAAACAAATTACATATATTTAAAATGTAACACATTACATTACTGCATTATCAGGAAACGTTATTAGAATGCAATAACGCGTTATACCTCTGTTTATGACATGTTAATGACGTTGTAACAATTCCTATCCTCATTGTTGATTATAAAAAAGCATACTTTTTATTTACATTAAGTATATGCAAACTGATTTTCTATTAACTTTACAGTTCCATTACAGTAATTAATTTCCCCCAGTATTATCAATATCACTGAATCTTAAGCATCCTTCATAATTTGCTTAACTTGCGATTCAGCATGTCTTTAAACCCAGAAGCTGGATTTTCCAAGTTAAAGCCGACCTCAAACTCAGGCTTCTTTCCGAGGGCCAGCACAGCAACGGTTATGGCCAAAGCAGCGGTGAGGCCCCAGATCTGATGGATGTTCCCTGTGCTGGGGTCAGTGTACATGAAACTATGGGTCGGTCCAAAGACATTGGGCACAGGATAACCCGAATGATCCGCCTCTTTAGTGAAAAACTCCAGGGGAAGAGTGAACACCTCGCTCACCTCGTCTGTGTTTGGACTGGCTTTGAAAGAGTCCTCGATGAAAGCCACAACTGGAGTGATCAGAAGACCAGTCTGTGGAAACGTTTTGAGCTGGTTTAGTCAGCAAACGTAGACAATTCAATAGGGGCAAAAAACAAACAAAAGAGTATTGTATCTTGGTTCACTAAATTCTTATTTAGTAGTTAGTATGCATTTTATTAAAAATATTTTTTTTTTAAATTAAATATTATAAATATATTCAGATAAAATATATATTTATTATAATCAATATACATTATATTAATTGATTAAAATGCAAGCAGACACCAGAGTGTATTTAGTGAGCTATATAGTAATATTAATAAGGCATTTTTGAAATGTACAGTAATAAAATTACAATAATTATAATACATTTAATTAAGAATTAGCTGATAATACACTATACTATATACTATACACTATATATATACTATACTATATCTATACTAATATGTTTTATTCCTGTGATTAAATTACTCCCGTCTTCAGTGTCACATAATCCTTCAGAAATGATTCTAATATTTGCTGCTCAAAAACAATTTCTTATTATTATCAATGCTGAAAACAATTGTGGTGCTTTAATTTTTTGCAGAAATGTCATACTTTGATATTTGACGAATAAAAAGTTCACATGCACAGCATTTATTAGAAATGAATTTTATTTTTAAACAATTAGAAAATGCCATTACTTTGACTTTTGACCAATTTAAGGATTTTTTAAAAACAAATTATACTAACTCTTTGAACGGTATCGTATAACAACATTAAACTTATTTATTAAAATACACATAGGCGCCAGAAATAAGCATGCATGTGTTCTATATAATTAATTTTAATTATAAATTACTTTATTTATCTTTAATTATATAATTATTTAATATTATTATTTAATATTTATATTACATACACTACCAGTCAAAAGTTTTTGAACAGTAAGATTTGTAAAGTTTTTAAAGAAGCCTCTTCTGCTCACCAAGCCTGCATTCATTTGATTCAAAGTACAGCAAAAAAAACTTTATTTTGAAATATTTTTAATAATTTGTTACAAATATGCATGTTTTGTAATTATGTACAGTACATAACGCATTATAAAAGTACAAATAAATGTATATTATTATTAATATATATTTAAAAACAACCTTGTTTATGACGGGGAAGAATTTGCAGATGACCTCCACTTTCTTACGAGGAAGGCCGATCTCCTCCTCTGCCTCTCTCAGAGCGGTGTGAACTTCATCTCGGTCACCGGACTCAGACTTTCCTCCCGGGAAACACACTTCACCTGCGTGCTGCTTCAGCTGCCCAACACATCCATTATTATTAACTTCTGAATACATCTTGTCATGCTATAAATAGCCTACATTTTGCATGACACTTTGTGTACATTTGTGACAAAGGGTTCAGAAGAAGCGCTTCTGAAACCCAAACAGCAGGTTTCTTACGTGAATGGAGCGGACGGTCAGTAAGAGCCGCAGCTGTCCGTCTCTCACCAGCAGAGGGATGAGCACTGACGCTTTGGGAATAGCAGGTAACTTTAATTGGGGAAATTCCTCACCGCTGTCGTATTTCTTTAAGGACGCGATAGTTTTCTCCTTCAGACCCATCGCGGCGGTTCTGAGCTCCTATCTATCCTATAGACTTTCATAATACTCGCTTCCGCTTATCCCAGCCCTTCCCATAATGCTCCTCTGGGCTCTTAGCTCTGCTCTAGATCATTGTGTGAACACGTTTGTTGATAAACCATAAACAGACAGTTCAGTACAGAAATAGAACAAGCTGTTAGAGGAGTTAAACTTGTATTGTGACAGTAGGGGCGGGGCTAAGCGGCTCGGAAATTGTCTCTGATTGGCCAGAGAAGTTCGTGCCATTTAAAGTGACATTGCTAATGTACAATAACCCAATTCTGTCACTTTTCACTAACCCTCATTACATTTTTATACGGGTCATTCCTGGTATCCAGTAACATTTTGGCTCTGTAATTCTTGAAAAAAAAAAAAAAAAAAAGATAAATGTGACCCTGGACCACAAAAATTAGTCATGAGGGTCAATTTTCTGAAATTGAGATTTATAAATTATCTGAAAACTGAATAAATAACCTTTCCATTGACGTATTGTTTGATAGGATAGGATATTTGGCCGTGATACAACTATTTGAAAATCTGAAACCTGAAGGTGCAAAAAAGTCAAAATATTGAGACAATCGCCTTTAGTTGTCCAAATGAAGTTCATAGCAATGCATATTACTAATCAAAAATTAAGTTTTGATATATTTAGGGTAGAAATATCTTAATGGAACATGATCTTTACTTAATATCCTAATGATTTTTGGCATAAAAGAAAAATGTATAATTTTGACCCATACAATGTATTTTAAGCTATTGCTACAAACATGCCTGTGCTACTTAAGACTGGTTTTGTGGTCCAGGGTCACATATATTCTTCATGTTTTTAGCATTCTGCCAAAATAGTGAATGCTTAAAGTCCCCATGAAATCTAAATGAAAGTTTTTTGGCTTTTAGTATGATGTTAGACTTAAGGTTATCTATAAGCTAGTGTGCACCAAAACAACAACAAAATTCGTGTTTACAAGATATGAGCATTCAAAACGTTCAGTCTCTCACTTCCGCCAATATAAATAAATCAATGATTTTGATGACATCACGCTGCACTTCAGCTTCTCATCAAACGTTCTGTCCAATCAAATGCTCTCTAGAGTCCATAGTGCCCCGCCCCCCTACACTATAAATAGAAGTTGAAGCTGCGGCTGAGATCGGTCACTTGTTTACAGTGTTATGGTGTGTTCACATCAGACGTGACTTGCGCGAATAAATCGTGCTATTCGCGCGTAGTTGGACGGTTGAACAATTTGAGTTTATTCGCTTCATTCGCGCATGAAATTCACTTCACAACAGACGCAAATTCACGTCAAGGAGGGGCTTCTGCCACTTGTCAGAGGGAAAGTAGTTGTAAAATATGGCGAATAAGCTCAATTTGCTGGCTTTAACTAGCTTGTAGTCTCCATATACATAGCTCAAATTGAGTAAAGAGCGTTTTTTACAGCTTACCAGATTGTCCGACCTCCTCACTCGCTTTCTTCCAAGCAAAATCCTTTTTATTCCTGTTTCTATAAAAGTAATGAGATGTATCGTACAGCTCCGAGTATCCACATACAGCAACAATGATTTTGTCCTCCCTTATTGTTTTGGATTTCTCCCTCCTTCACTACTACTACAGTCGTGGCCAAAAGTTTTGAGAATTACATAAATATTGGAAATTGGAAAAGTTGCTGCTTAAGTTTTTATAATAGCAATTTGCATATACTCCAGAATGTTATGAAGAGTGATCAGATGAATTGCATAGTCCTTCTTTGCCATGAAAATGACCTTAATCCCGAAAAAAACTTTCCACTGCCTTTTAATTGCTGTTATTAAAGGACCTGCTGAGATCATTTCAGTAATCGTCTTGTTAACTCAGGTGAGAATGTTGACGAGCACAAGGCTGGAGATCATTATGTCAGGCTGATTGGGTTAGAATGGCAGACTTGACATGTTAAAAGGAGGGTGATGCTTGAAATCATCTCCTAAAGAGGATTCAGCTGCGGGATCGGAGTGCCACCAGTGCAGAGCTTGCTCAGGAATGGCAGCAGGCAGGTGTGAGCGCATCTGACGCACAGTGAGGCCAAGACTTTTGGAAGATGGCCTGGTGTCAAGAAGGGCAGCAAAGAAGCCACTTCTCTCCAAAAAAAAAAAAAAAAACATCAGGGGACAGATTGATCTTCTGCTAAAAGTATGGTGAATGGACTGCTGAGGACTGGGGCAAAGTCATATTCTCCGATGAAGCCTTTTTCCGATTGTTTGGGGCATCTGGAAGAAGGCTTGTCCGGAGAAGAAAAGGTGAGCGCTACCATCAGTCCTGTGTCATGCCAACAGTAAAGCATCCTGAGACCATTCATGTGTGGGGTTGCTTCTCATCCAAGGGAGTGGGCTCACTCACAATTTTGCCCAAAAACACAGCCATGAATAAAGAATGGTACCAAAACACCCTCCAACAGCAACTTCTTCCAACAATCCAACAACAGTTTGGTGAAGAACAATGCATTTTCCAGCACGATGGAGCACCGTGCCATAAGGCAAAAGTGATAACTAAGTGGCTCGGGGACCAAAACGTTGAAATTTTTTTCTGTTTCAGTTAAAATTACGTTACCACATAGAATAACGCTGCATGTTTCAAGGCTCTTCAGTGGAAATTTAACTATAAGGAATACATTTTGGCCAAGCTCAGGGACTCAAAAATATTTATTGGTAGATTGTTCAGACCCTGGCTGTGAATATATTCCACCCTGTTAGGGAAATATACATAGTTATCACAAAATGTAAATAATGTAAATGCTTATTAGAGGTCGACTGATATTGGATTTTACAGATACCGATAGCTAGGTTGGACCAAACTGGCCGATAACAATTAATCGACCATTAGTTTATAAAATGGCTACTGAATGGAAAATAAATAGTGCTGTACTATTTAAATAAAAAGTAGCCTACTGAACATATTTTATAAATGAATAAAAATATTATTAATAATTATATATTGATCCTTACATTTTTTTTTTAAAGAAATTAACACACTCTAAGGAACAATACTTCTATTCTACAGCTTTTATCAATCTTAATATTACAAATAGACATTGTAAAGTGTTACCATTACATCATAAGTCAAATATCTATAAAAAGGCCACAGTATTGAAATTACATACATATGGATATCTATTCTAGAACCTTTGTGATTATAATCAAAATTTGTATGTCACACCGAGCAAAAGTACAGCGCCGCATCTAGAAGAAATCACAGCTATCCAGTAGCCTATCACACACACTGGACACGTAGCGTTCAATTTAATCGGCAGTCTACAAGAATTTATTTAATCACCAAATTATATAAAAACATGCACTACAGTACACTGTGTACACACAGCTTTGTTGTTGATGTTTTAAATCTGCCTCTGAAGTGTCCCGCTCTGTGCAGCGCGCAGTGTCACGGGTCTAAACAAACTGCACATGCTATCAGTGATTTCCGCCACTTTTATTTTTTTGCATCAAACTAATTTAAATATTAATCAAAGATAACACAAGTAAACACAACATGCAGTTTTTAAATGAAGGGTTTTTTTCAGGAAGGGAAAAAAAAATCCAAACACACATGGCCCTGTGTGAAAAAGGCCCCCCTGTTAAAACCTAACTGTGGTTTATCACACCTGAGTTCAGTTTCTCTAGCCACACCCAGGCCTGATTACTGCCACTGTAACGGAGGCCAGCTAGTAGATGCTGTGCAAGTAAACCTCACTCCCCGATCTCAAGAGACGCACTAACGACCGATGCTAGAGGTTGCAGCCTTTAGCCTCCTTGTTAGTGCGTCCGCCTCCCGTGCCAAAGACCAGGGTTCGAGACTGGCTCGGAGCGGGTGCGGTGGGACCCGGGTGTGAGGGGTTACATTGGTGCCGTGACCCGGACGGGAGTGAGGTTTAGGGGGGTGAGTGTAACGGAGGCTAGCTAGTAGATGCTGTGCAAGTAAACCTCACTCCACGATCTCAAGAGACGCACTAACGACCGATGCTAGAGGTTGCAGCCTTTAGCCTCCTTGTTAGTGCGTCCGCCTCTCGTGCCGAAGACCCAGGTTCGAGACCGGCTCGGAGTGGGTGCGGTGGGACACGGGTGTGAGGGGTTACACCACACCTGTTAGCAATCAAGAAATCACTTAAATAGGACCTGCCTGACTAAGTAAAATAGACCAAAATATCCTCAAAATCTACACATGTTGAGATCCAAAGTAATTGAGATCTATCAGTCTGGAAATAGTTATAAAGGCATTTCTAAAGCTTTGGGACTCCAGAGAACCACAGTGAGAGCCATTATCCACAAATGGCGAAAACATGGACCAGTGGTGTACCTTCCCAGGAGTGGCTGGCCAACCAAAATTACCCCAAGAGTGCAGCGACGACTCACCCAAGAGGTCACAAAAGACCCCACAACAACATCTAAAGAACTGATGGCTCTCTTGCCTCAGTTAAGGTCAATGTTCATGACTCCACCATTAGAAAGAGACTGGGCAAAAATGGCCTGCACTGCAGAGTTCCAAGACGAAAACCACTGCTGAGCAAAAAGAACATAAAGGCTCGTCTCAGTTTTGCCAGAACACATCTTGATGATCCCCAAGACTCTTGGGAAGATACTCTGTGGACTGACGAGACAAAAGTTGAACTTGAA
Source organism: Garra rufa (assembly GCF_049309525.1). Classification (NCBI taxonomy): domain Eukaryota; kingdom Metazoa; phylum Chordata; class Actinopteri; order Cypriniformes; family Cyprinidae; genus Garra; species Garra rufa. Next base: position 34,046,089 of record NC_133385.1, on the reverse strand, counting down.
GGTGTGTGTCCCATTACATCTGGTGTAAAAGTAACACAGCATTTCAGAAAAAGAACATCATACCAACAGTAAAATATGGTGGAGGTAGTGTGATGGTCTGGGGCTGTTTTGCTGCTTCTGGACCTGGAAGACTTGCTGTAATAAATGGAACCATGAATTCTGCTGTCTACCAAAAAAACCTGAAAGACAATGTCCAGCCATCTGTTCATGACCTCAAGCTGAAGCGAACTTAAGTTCTGCAGCAGGACAATGATCCAAAACACACCAGCAAATCCACCTCTGAATGGCTGAAGAAAAACAAAATGAAGACTTTGGAGTGGCCTAGTCAAAGTCCTGACCTGAATCCTATTGAGATGCTGTGGCATGACCTTGAAAAGGCGGTTCATGCTAGAAAACCCTCCAATGTGGCTGAATTACAACAATTCTGCCAAGATGAATGGGCCAAAATTCCTGCACAGCGCTGTAACAGACTCACTGCAAGTTATCGCAAACGCTTGATTGCAGTTGTTGCTGCTAAGGGTGGCCCAACCAGTTATTAAGTTTAGGGCGCAAACACTTTTTCACACAGGGCCATGCAGGTTTGGATTTTGTTTTCCCTTCATAATAATTCATTCATTCATTCAAAAACTGTGTTGTTTACCTGTGTTATCTTTGATTAATTTTTTATTTGCTTGAAGATCTGAAAGATTAAAGTGTGACAAACATGCAAATAAAATTTAAATCAAGAAGGGGGATAACACTTTTTCACACCACTGTATGTCCCTTATTCCATGATAGTATTTTTTTGTATTCTCGAAACAATAACACAACAATTATTGATGAATAGAATATTGATTATTGAGATGTCTTGTATTTTTTCTGTGCCCATTTTTGCCAACAGGATAGTAAATAATACAAAAAAAAAATTTGCCGTTCATGCTCGTCACCTCATTAAATTTTGTCAAAAGACAAAAGTATGCCAAATATTTAACTTTGCTGTCAAATTATTATTTTAAATGACTTGTTTAACAGGGTGGAACGGAGCACAACAAGGTGGAATGGAACATAACAGGTTCTAAAAGGGTGATGAACTTTCCGTCATTGCCCTGCATTGTTTTATATCGGTAATGTATGGAACTGCACCTATATAATATTGATTTAAAAAAGTACAAAAAAAAAAATCCAGATAATGTAGGTATTCAAATTAGGTACTGTTATTGCATCATTTCAAGACCACTCATTATTATCAGTCAACTTTTTTTTTAAAAGAAGCACTAAACCAAAAGCTTATTTGTCCCATGTTAGCTGATGCCCCACTTTTGCTGACTTCACCCTACAGAAATAAAGTTATCAAACACTTTACTGTCTTAACTGTGTAAATTATAAATTAAAATATAGACTAATCCATATTATAGCTACAATTATCTCTGTTACCTTTGTTCGTTGATTTGATACCTTTGTTTGCTGCTGTGACTTAAATATCTCTTTAAGTTCATTTAAGGCGTTATTTAACTCATTTAAGAATGCGCTTATGAGGATACCTGACAAAACAGCAAAAAATATTTTTATATTTTCCCACTCACCCTAGTGGGTGGTCATTTTTTCCTCCAAGCTTGGGTTCTGGGATTTCCACCCTGTTAGGTTTATAGACCTAACATAACAAGGTGGAAAATTTTGAGCTAAGTTAGCCGTAGCTCTTTGAGTGATCAACATTTAGCTTTCTAAACTTCTAGATAAACAGAACTTTTATAACTATGTCAGATATTTTTTGTCATTTTTTTGACCGGATAAACATGATCAATAACACAACCTAACAGGGTGGAACTAGAGTGTGACAAGCAGGATAACATTTAAACAACTAAAAAAAATGTCATAGAACGCTTACCTCAGTTTGTACAGTTGAATTCAAGTGGGAATAATAAACAATATCACTTCCTGAAAATGGTCTCAATGGAATTGCAGTTTATTTTGGAAGGCGAGAAAGTACTAACAGGGTGGAAGCTGACTTTAGGGACATGGTAAATGATAAAAAAAAAACAACAACAACAACAACAAAAAAACTATAGTTTCACATGATTTATATGTATGATTAGATGTGGTTTAGCCTTGTCTATAACATTATTTAAAAAAAAAAAAAAGAAACTGAACCGGAAGTTTCCTTTAAGAATAAGGTGGATGAAGTTCCTAGATCACATGAAATTTTCATAAATGTTTTATTATACACCCAAATCCAACCTGATCTCATGACAAAACCGTACATGTGGGAACTTTTCGTGGGAATTACGTAGCACGATGTATTTTTTTTGTGACATATTTGATGTAAAATGTCCACTGTATGGCGCTAAAAGAGCGAGCGTTCGTTTTCTTACTCTTGGAAAATATGAATGTATATATGGTACGTTTTATGTGCCATTGGTTTTGCATGTCACCGCATTTGTGACGTAAAAAAGAATAAATAGATAATCTTAATACGAATAAATATTTTTTTTATATATATTTGACCTGTTTTTTTTTTCATGTCTGACAATTACCACAGATATCAATTATCAAAGAATCATGCATGTGTTGTTAAATAATCAAATATTAACGTTAACTCTTAATCTCAGGTCGAACTTCTCATAATTTATGTAAAATTGTTTTGGCTGAGAAAAAAAGTTTGGGAACCTCTGGTCTAATTTAAAGATGAGGAGAGGAGCCTCTGTTACAGCTGGAGATTTATTATGTGTTGCTGAAAAAAGCGGGAAAAGGCCTCTCGTTCGCCCTCTGGAGGAGAAAGGAAGAATGACAGCTGAGCTGTACTTTACCACACTGAAAACAGACAGAAGCCATAGAGAAATCAAAATAAAAAAGTAACATAAAAATAAATGAATCTGTTTAAAAGGATTTATTTAACACTGTCATGTTTGAGCCGTGGTGAAGTGTGTTTGCTGACTGGTGAATGTAAAGCAAAAGCTTACAGCACCTGGTATTCCCAGGCGGTCTCCCATCCAAGTACTAACCAGGCCCGACCCTGCTTAGCTTCCGAGATCGGACGAGATCGGGCGTGCTCAGGGTGGTATGGCCGTAAACGAGAATCACAGTCAAGAGTTGAGTATTTAAAGACACAAACCGGCAAACATACGATTCAACCCACATATATTCGTCCTTCTATCTTTTTCTTATTAATAATTAAAAAGGGTTACGGCGAGGCACTTCTGTAGCCTATACAGCGGAATAATATATTTAATGTCCTTCGAACTTTTATCTCCGCCTTACTTTAATGTTTTCATCCGCATTGAAAACATTGTGTTTAAAAACAACATATAACTGTACAATGTGTGCATAATTATTAGGCACGTTGATATTCTTGTCCTATTATTTTTTTCCAAGCACATTTTACCAATTTCAAACTACATCAGCCTTGATAACGAATATTACATTTGTATTTAATCATTTATAAATGATAGGGTAGAGTAGGGGAAAACGCCCCCCTTAAGAACTGTCATTTTTTTTCAGTGAAAAAAAAGTTACATTTGCTTTAAACATTCACAGCAAAATCACAGTACAGGCAGTTTTAGCATAAAATTAATAATCAATAATTATGAATTACAACATTACAATAGCCTATAAAAACATTTTGCCAGCTGATGCTAACTTGCTAGCTAACTAGCTACCTAATGCTAAGTTGAGGTAATTTTTAAATATAAAATCCAAATTTTTTATTGAACCAACTAGTTAGAATTTATTTGATGGAAAAACAAAGGATTTGATGTTTGACTATGTTTGAGAAAAAAAAAATTGTCATTCTGAAAATATCATTGCATTTTTATTAAATAACATACATATCAACAGGTCCTACTGTTCTCATATCATATATAACTGTGATGTTCTACAAAACAACAAGCTTTAAAATGCTTTTATTCTTAATGCTGAAAATGAGATAATTACTGTGAAACTTCATGGTGAAAAATTCTACATCACTCTTGTCAACATAGTCCATAGTTACAATAAAAATGTATCTTGATTTCATCTCGTGGTTATTTTAGGAAAAACATTAGGGGGTGCATGGTTAAACAATCTTAAAACTACTGTTAATGTTGTATTTAATCATTTATAAGTGATAATTGTCCATGGCTGGAAGTGAGAAACTCCTTATATTCAGGTGTGCATAATTATTAGGCACATTTTCTTTTACAGGCAAAATGAGGCAAAGAAGAGATTTAACTCAAACTGGAAAGTCAAAATTTATTAAATGCCCATGAGGAGGATGGAATACTAATGCAATACTAGAATTAGCAAAGTTTAGGCATGATCATTGGACAGCGAAATGCTCAGTGGGTCAGCACAATCAGAAAAAAAAAAAAAAAAACACAGGTTGAGAAGAAAAGACAGATGTTAACTGCAAAAGAATTAAGATTTAATGAGAAGAATTAGGTGTGAAACCATCAGGAACCATTTAGTCTCCAGCAACACCATTTTCCAGAACTGCAATCTACTTGGAGTTTCCAGAAATGCATTGTGTCAGGTTTTTAGAAACATTGCTTGGGTAAAAAATCCTAAAAAATGACCCTCACTTAATAAGAATAACATGCTGAAGAGAAGTGAAATACATGAAGATAGTTTTTTATAGACTTCATAGACAGATAAGTTGAGAGTGACTCTTGAAGGACCAGCATCACATCCTCTTGTACCACTCTTTCAAGAATTTATCTTCCAGTAAGTTTTGGGAGTTCATTTTTAATCTATGTCCTATCCTGAAATGTCTGTCTTGTAGAGATTTTACTAAAAATGAACTCCCAAAACTTACTGCCAGATTAAGTTGTGATGTCAAGAGGATGTGATGCTGGTCCTTCAAGAGTGACTCTCAAATTATCTGTCTATAAAGCCTATAAAAAACAGTATTCATGTATTTCACAACACTTCAGCGTGTTATTCTTATTAAGTGAGGGTCATTTTTAGGATTTTTTTACGCAAGCAAAGTCTGAGAATCTGACACATTGCACTTCTAGAGACTTTAGAGTAGATTGCAGATCTGAAAAATGGTGGCGCTGAAGACTAAAGGGTTCCTGATGGTTTCACACCTAATTTTTCACCTTAATTCTTAATTCATTTGCAGTAAACGTGGCTTTTCTTGTCCACCTTTTTTTTTGTGTTTTTCTGATAGCGCTGACCCAACGAGCATTTCGCTGTTCGATTAGCATGCCTTTACTTTGCTAATTCTAGACAATTGTATATCACATATAAATGATTAAGTACAAAATAAACAGTAGTTATTAAGACTGATGTGGTTTGAAACTGGTAAAATGTGCTTGGATGTAAATGTAAATTATGATCTTAATAGTAAAACATATTGTATAATAATAATATTAATGTAAAAGGTGGAGATTTCACATTTTAGCACAAAGTAGTGAATTAAACATTTACTGTATAACTCAAGTTAAGTAAGTATGAGGAAGCAAGATGTAGGCTATTGTAAAAAAAAAAAAAAAAAAAAAAAAAGCTTTGAGGGCACTTCGGAAATGTTTTCCAGAGCACCTGTGGCCCAACTTGTATTTTCCCAGCTGTAAAGGGCAGGACAAATTTTCGAGCCACACGTCACTCTAAGTTAATCATCATCAGAAACTTCAGTGCTCTCAGAAACTGAGCAGCTCTCCTGTTACATTTACCTTATTGCCAAATTTATAATGTTACAAAAAGGTTTTTATCTTATTGGGCTTCTGTTATTAATTTGGATGAGCAATGGCGGAGCGCTGAACGAGCCTAATCCAGAACTTTCAGATCAGGATCTTTTCTGGGGAGCCGATCAGTATGACTTTTCCATCATGCTGCGTGCTGGAGACCTCCAGTGCTACTGGCACTTTGCTCACTTTGGTGAGAACTTCTACTTAAACTTCATGGTAAGGCATTGAATAAGACATTGTTCTAGATGTAAATATCAGTATGGACTTGAATTATTTGAATGTTATAGTTCACTATATGTTTGTTAAGGTCCAGCTGGTGACTGGTGTGGCTCTGGACAGACATCTGTCTGTAACCGTTAATGCTCCAAGCAGCCTAATAGTCGGCAAAGTTGACGATGCAAGAGGTCAGATTGCCTTCAATGTCAAGGAGACTGGTGAGTCTATGCTTGATAAGAGATTTAGTATATCTGCTGCTATGTAATGAACAGATTTTTCTTTCTTTCTTTCTTTTTTATTCAAAGTTGGTTTCATGCAGAGCATTTCACTCAAAAACTGCTTTTTGTATCCTGTTATTTGAAACCATAAAGGAAAAAAAATCACTATACAAAATTAATTATCATCGAAGTGCCATAATGATATACAAATTCCAAAAATAATGAATGAAAAAAGAGAGAGAACAAACAGATACTCAATTAATCAATTATATCTGTGCAGGGTTTTATCAGATGTGCTTCAGTAATTTCCACAATCGCTTCGGGAGCATGCAGGTTTTTCTGCACTTTGGTGTGTATTACGAGGGACAAAAGGAAGAAGAGAAGAAAATGAAAGAAGAAGATATGAAACAGATCAATAATACACTGTCCTTCATTCAGGTAATAAACAACTACATCTAGTAGCAACAAGCACATTGTTAATAATCATAACCTTATCAGCCATATATTGTTTAAGAAATGCTACAACGCATTACAAAACAAGCAAAATAATACATAGCATGATATATGAAGAAAAAAAAAAAGTCAGAATTGCAAGTTGTTGTCATGCAGTTGTGACTTTATTTCTTGCAGTTATGAGTTAATACCATGCAATTGTGAAAAAGTCAGAATTTTGACTTCTTTTTTTTTTTTTTTTAAAGAAAACACTTAAAAAGGTGTAATGTTATTTTTTGCATTTCAGATAATTCTTTTTTTTTTTTTTTTTACCAAACAACTGAATAAAATGATATTTTGAAAAAGTTGTTTTGACATCGTAAGTCCATGAATGTCATTCCCATTTCTCAAATCTCTTTGTAGGAAAGCAGCAACAGGCTGCAGAGGTTTGTCTTCCACATGTGGCGTCATTATAACTATGAGCGAATGAGACGCGGCGCTGATTTCTACCTGCTTCAGTCCAACTCCACTTATGTGAACAGCTGGTCTCTTGTCCAGAGTCTGGTCATCATCAGCGCCGGATACCTGCAGCTCTACTTCCTCAAGAGACTCTTCAAAACCAAACCAGCAGAGGGAGACAAACCCCGCTGTTAACATCAACACTAAACCTGTCTCTTACTTCAGAATACAGTTGGACATGGGTATTTTCAACACTTTTATGTTCCAAGATTGAATTTGTAATAAAAATTGACTTCATCATGAATTTGCTGTTGCTTCTTAAATGCCGTTTTATGTATACATTTGATGTTAAAATTTAAAATGTATGATAACAATAGGTATTATTACTTTCAAAATCATGATAATCCAAACAAACAGGGTAACAAACTGTTACATTACATTCTGATTTCTATTATTCTGACTGAATTCTTTTTCAATGAACAGTTTTGCTCCAATAAAGTATTTATCAAAGCGGAAAAACAAGGTAAATATCACTTGTTAGCAGAACATTTTAATTGTGTGTCATTTCCAGTAGAGCTATAGTTTTTTTAAATTGAGTGTGAAAATGTTATTTGATTGTGCAACTCAAAAAACATCATTTCCACCACTGTCACAGAACTGTACTTAACACAGTATAACATCTGAGATGTGGCAGAAATGACACTGTGGAAGGGGAAACAATAATGAATACAATTTTAAATGGTCGAAACATATAAAAGGAGATCTTAGTCAGATCAAATTTTGTGTATTTCTGGACTGAAAGGACATGAGGACTCATGTTTCCCTCCAAGTATCATCAGCTTTTGTTGGACTTTTTGTGGTGGAACATTTTAAATGATGAATTAAATACATTAATGGTGAAGTTGTGTGAGAAAAACAGATTAAAGATCCAGAAAGACTCAAAAATCACAAGACTAAACTTTTTGAGGGAATGAGACTGTCATCCTCTCATCAGCAGCTGCAGTATCTCTCAGCTGTATCAGTGCAGTCACTGTGACTCTGACTGACGGAGGTTTTTGTACGACTCTTTATCACTGTGTGAACACTGGACCACTGTGATAACTCTGACAGTAATAATCTCCTGTATCTTCAGTCTGGACTCCACTGATGGTCAGAGTGAAATCTTTTCCAGTACTCGCTGTTCCACTGCCACTGAATCTAGATTGAGTTCCTGAATAAAGGCTTCTAATGTCATAAATAAGGAGTTTAGGAGCTTCTCCAGGTTTCTGCTGATACCAGGCTAAGTCGTCACTATATATCCCTATATCTATATGACACTCTATTGTAGCTGTTTGACCCTGTTGAACAGTTTTAACTTCAGGTTGAGTCAGAGTTACTCCTCTGCATTCTGAAGAAGAGAACATAAAGTCAGTAAATCACCTTTATAGCAGAATATTGGTATATTAACCTGGTAAAAAACAACAATAGCTTATTATTCATATCAAAATGTAATATCCCACCTTGAATAAAAGCTGCAATAGTCCAGATGAGGATGATGATGTTGTTCATTGTTGTTTTGTCTTGTGTGATGATGAAGAGTCTGTTCTGATCTGCTGTCAGTCATGAAGTGTTAAACTCACAGCAATATAAACACTCTCATGCAAAGTGTCTCTCTATGTAAATGCTCTTCACACACAGAACAGACAGCTGTCAGTCCCAGAATTTCTTCAGTCACGCTCATGTTCTATAGTAAAACATTAGAAGCTTTAATTGTCTTTTAATTACTTTAACTATTTGAAAACAGACAGACACTCTCTACAATGTGTGTTTTGTTGTTTCAACCTTAGAACTCAATCAGCTTGTAAATTATTCATATATTAATACTTATTTTTCACACATTATGTTTTATTCATAACTGATTTCTATTTAAAAAGTTCATATTATCAAACAAGTATAAAATTAAAAATGGGTTCTTAATTATTTTTTAAAATACATTGAAAAGGTATTTCAAACATATTGACATGAACATAGTGGCAAAGGTTCTGCAAAATGTTTTTTTTTTTTTTTTAAATAAAGGGCAAACACTGTTGAGAGATTTCCACAAAGATCAGCAGCACTGATGTGAGAGATGAACACAGGCTTCCCTTCAGACTGGAGCCAGAGCTGAAGATGTTTGATATACAGTCTTGATTATGGAGAGATGAGGTTTGTTCTTATTCATCAATATTGATGGACAATATTAAATGTAGTACATCCATCCATGTGGAAGTTGTGTACGAATATGCGTGAGTCATAAAAATGGGTAACACTTTATAATAACGTTCAGTTGCAAGTCTTTTATAAGTGATTAGTTATGAAATAATCATTTACAAAACATTCACAAATGATTAATAAGTGATATGCTAACAATTTGTGTTTTTTTAAAATTCATTTACAAGTCAATTACAAGTAAATTTACAAGTAATTAGTTAATGAAGTAATTATTTACAAAACATGCCTGTGTTTATAAATTATTAATAAGTGATATGTTCATTTTATTGTAAGTAACATGCTAACGATTTACCAATCTGTCGTAAATTAACTTAAAAATAGCATATAACGAAATAATCAAACAGATCCTGAGGAAATGGTTAAAAAATTACCAGTTAACCCCTTTACTGTCACCCCCATTTTTTAAAATAGGCGTGAAAGTGCACTATCCAAACTTAAATTGTTGTAATTCATGAACACTTTGGATCTAAGATAGGTCTCCTTTTAAAGAAAACAATCAGCAGATTATTGCAGTTAATTTTTATTTATTTATTTAAAAAAACTAAAGTATTAAATTACAGAAGTTTAAATTTACTGTAAAGAAAATACACTGGACAATTTGTATTATATTTTATATAAAATGCATATTTTACATAACAGGTTCTATCCTAAATTTGACATCAATTTGAAGCCTTACATCTAAATAAGTTATTCCAAATTCGAAGTTGATATGAAAAAAAATTGAGGTTCCTGTGAAAGTTTGTTTAGGGCGTTATACAATACAAAAATAACCTTACATAATTCATACACTACATGGTGCATAGTGCATAAGTACATAGTGAATAAGTGCAGAGTGTATAGTGCGTCATTTGGGGCACAGCTCATGTTTGCCAGAGAAGACATCTTTACCCTCACCAGTCAGCCCTTACATTGCAGTACACACTTCAAGTATTCAAAAGCTGTCGTGTAAATGCATTAATAAATCATTTACAAATCTTTCTGCGTCCCCTAATCTAAAGTGTAAACTACTCATCATTTGCAAATGTGCTACACATCATTTGTAGATCCTTCTTTCATGTTGCAAATGATCTGGTGTATATAAGACATTAACAACACTTTCTGCGGCCCCTAATCTAAAGTGTAAACTACTCATCAGTTGTAAATGTTTTACAAACCTGCCGGTTACAGGTTGTGTGGGTGTCAGGTGGGTTTACACACTGGGGGAAAGACCTTTGAATAATGAGTAAAACATGTACAACTGATTAACTGTTTACACTTTAGATTAGGGGATGCAGAAAGATGTGTATATGATTTATTCATGATGTGATCTTCAGTGAAGGATAAACATTTACATGATTGATATTTTAATTATTTTTAAGTGACAAATAATATATTAACTAGTAACGTATTAACCACTTACCGAGGATCTGTTTGATTTTTTCATGATATGCTATTTTTTAAGAAAACTTATGACATATTTGTAAATTGTTAGCATATTACTTTGTGGTGGAACATTTTAAATGATGAATTAAATACATTCATGGTGAAGTTGTGTGAGAAAAACACATCAAAGATCCAAACAGAGACTCACAAATCAGCAGCTGCAGTATCTCTCAGCTGTATCAGTGCAGTCACTGTGACTCTGACTGATGGAGGTTTTTGTACGACTCTTTATCACTGTGTGAACACATATTGACTGTTTGGGTAGTGGAAACTCTGACAGTAATAATCTCCTGTATCTTCAGTCTGGACTCCACTGATGGTCAGAGTGAAATCTTTTCCAGTATTCACTGTTCCACTGCCACTGAATCTAGATTGAGTTCCTGACTGAAGGCTGTTTATGTCATAAATGAGGAGTTTAGGAGCTTGTCCAGGTTTCTGCTGATACCAGGCTAAGCCATTACTATATATCCCTACATCTATATGACACTCTATTGTAGCTGTTTGACCCTGTTGGACAGTTTTAACTTCAGGTTGAGTCAGAGTGATGCCTCTGGATTCTGAAGAAGAGAACATAAAGTCAGTCTGAAAATCACCTTTATAGCAGAATATTGGTATATTAACATGGTAAAAAAAACAGCTTATTATTCATATCAAAATGTAATATCCCACCTTGAATAAAAGCTGCAATGGTCCAGACGAGGATGATGATGTTGTTCATTGTTGTTGTTTTGTCTTGTGTGATGATGAAGATTGTGTTCTGTTCTGCTGTCAGTCATGAAGTGTTAAACTCACAGCAATATAAACACTCTCATGCAAAGTGTCTCTCTATGGAAATGTGAGATATTTGAAAACAGACAGACACAATGTGTGCTTTGTTGTTTCAACTTAAAAATGAGCCACTCAATCAGCTTGTAAGTTATTCATATAATAATACTTATTTTTCACACAGTATGTTTTATTCATAATTGATTTGTATTTAAAAAGTACATGTTATCATAAAGGTATGAACATACAAAAATAAATATCTAGCATTTCTTTAAAAAAATTATGAAATTGAAAATGGATTCTTATTAGGGCTGTCGAAAATAACGCGTTAACGGCGTTAATTATTTTGTTGTTGTTAATTACGTCAAATATTTTAACGCATTTCACGCATGCGCAGTGTGACGAATTATTTGTCAGGATTGGGGAGCTAGAGGCGAGATGGAGCAAGGTGAGCCTATGGACGGATTCAAATAGAAAAAGAATGATGATGGTACAGTTAACAAGTACAAGCCAGGGCGACAGCCCCTCTGCAACTGGAGTGGTTAGCCAAGCTTAGGCCCGGTTCTACTGGGGTAGACGGTGCTATATACCCTCAAACGAAAGCAAAGCAATTGAAGATCTGACAAACAATCCAGCGTTGTTCATCTCCTGACTAGTGTAGACGCGATGTAAATAAAATATTCATTGTGTAGTTTAGAAAGCTTTATTGATTATAACGGAACGTTGTGAGATCTCTATGAACTAGATTTGTGACGCTTTTAGTGATAATAAAGGGAGCGCGCTTTGCACTTTCCATGCCATAATCCATTCAGAATTTGTATGAAAATTTCGTTTTTCTTATGTTTTGGGAATTACATCTGTACATCGTACAATTACGTTCATTCTCGAAAGAGCGGTGACTGACACTGTGACAGTGGAGAGTGGAAGATACATAAAGCCGCTTTGCAGGTCATCGAGGCACCAGCTCAATCATTTGCATTTTTTCAGTGGAAGCAATTTCAAATTATCCGTCATTTTTGCTCACAAAGGAAAAAGTAATACACCAAAAAACGTTGCAGTGTTTTTATAAAATAAAGAAAACAAAAATGATGCGCTTTCTGTCGTCTTGTTCTTGAACAGGAGTGCTTAACAAAAATAAAGCTAAATGCATGCCTCACAGACATGATAAACATATCTATAGAAAGTTTTAAATTATTACTTAACGAAATAAAACAAATCGAAAACAAAAACTTGTTTAATATGTAATCCTTAGCGATAAATTTCTCTCTCAAGGCGCGTCCAAAAATGAGATTGCAGGATCTTTGCGACATTGACTCACATTGACTCACATTGAATACACTTTATTAATTAATAATTCAGATATGTCCTTACTCTTTCCCCGACACATTTATTATTTATTTTTGCCGGTATTTTGTGGCAAGTTTTAGCCTACTGCGTGCGATTGAACGCGGATCTCTTCCAGTTGCGCCATCCCAGCCGTTATCGAAAGTAAAAGCGAAAGTCTTGTGTTGTTTCCACCAGCGCGACATTATTGATGGATGTCTAAAATATAAAAAATAAGGAGTAGCCTAAAACAGGCCCGATGCGGGCCCTGGCATAATATGAAAATGTGAAAATTATGTATCCTGTTATTTATATTTTGGTATGCATTTTAGAAAAAAAAAATGGTTAGGATTCAGGTGTTGCAAATAGTGATTAATCATGATTAATCCACTGAAAAGTCTGATTAATCTGATTAAAAATTTTAATCATTTGACAGCCCTAATTCTTATATGATTATTTAAAATACATCTGTAACCAGGACGGACTGAGACGTGCGGATCCATTTGCAGCATTTTATTGAAACAAAACAAACACAAAGGGGCAGGCAGAAATCGTGGTCAAACACAGGCAGAAGGTCAGGGCTGGCAGCGAGAATCAAACACGGGAGGGAGTCCAGGAATCAAAACACGGGAAAACAAACACGGGAAGAAACGCTCAGAAATGCAGCCGGGGCAATACAAGACTTCGCCAGGAAGCTGTGTGAGTGAGTGGCATATAAGCTGTCCGTGAGATGAGCTGCAGCTGTGTGTGTGTGAATGAGCTGCAGGTGTGAGCAGTGATCAGTGCAGTGAGAAACAGGGAGCAGGTGAATGCAGTGATTGGTGCAGTGGCTTGTGGGGAATGAAGTCCATGAAGTGTAGTGCAAGAGTTAGTGATGACAGGACGACTCAATTCGTGACAACATCAAATAGGTATTTCAAACACATTGACCCGAACAAGGTTTTACAAAATGTACATTTCTATTTTATTTTATTTATTTATTTATTTATTTATTTTTAAAGGGCAAACACAGTTGAGAGATTTCCCACAAAGATCAGCAGCACTGAGCTGAGCCGGGGCTTAAGATGTTTGATATCTACAGTCTTGATTATGGAAAGATGAGGTTTGTTCTTATTCATCAATTTTGATGGACAATATTAAATGTTGTACATCCATCCATGTAGAAATTGTGTGTGAATAACAGTTAAAAGAATCAGATTATCCAGACAATAAGTTACTGGTGAGACTTGATCAGTGAGTCTCTTACAAAAATATTCGTACTGATGATTTTAATAACCTCCAGTCAAATCCAAACATCCCACAATTTTAAAGAAAAGGGGAAACTTGGAAAATAGTTACAGCTAATATTGTGGCAGAATGTTTTCATGAACAAGCACCAAAACATCTTATTGTTTCACCTATAGACAGAGTGAAATCTAGTAAGTGAAATACAGTATGATTATATTATATTTCCTTGGTATTGTCACTCCTTCTGCTACTTCTCAACTAAACCACCAATCATTACATTCACCTGAACTTTTACTGTTATTCTGTTGTTTGCCTCTCAGCCTGATGCTTCACAACTTTATTATTTTATAAATGAATAGTAAATAAATGTTGAAATATGTAATACTCTGATTCATTGTGTTGTTTGTCATCCTCTCATCAGCAGCTGCAGTATCTCTCAGCTGTATCAGTCACTGTGACTCTGACTGACAGAGGTTTTTGTACGACTCTTTATCACTGTGTGAACACATATTTACTGTTGATGTAGTGTCTACTCTGACAGTAATAATCTCCTGTATCTTCAGTCTGGACTCCACTGATGGTCAAAGTGAAATCACTGCCACTGAATCTAGATGGAGTCCCTGACTGGAGGCTGCTGGTCCAGTAAATAAGGAGTTTAGGAGCTTCTCCAGGTTTCTGTAAGTACCAGGACAGACATGGTGGGTTGCAGCCTGTTAAAGGAGTGCTGGCGGTGCATCTCATCACAACAGTCTTTCCTAGTTCAGTTGTTTGAACTGCAGGAGTTTGAGTAACGGTGATCTGTCCACTGGAGCCTGGGAGAGAAATTTATAGGATTCATGTTTGTACATCAAAGCAAATACAAACATTTGGTTCCATATTATAATATACAGTATATGTTAGCCTACTTCATTAATCATACTTCTTTATCCAAACTATCATTATGTACCTTGTACACAGCAGAGTAATGTCCAGATGAGGATGATGATGTTGTTCATTGTTGTTGTTTTGTCTTGTGTGATGATGAAGATTCTGTTCTGTTCTGCTGTCAGTCATGAAGTGTTAAACTCACAGCACTATAAACACTCTCAGAGCACTGACGCATGTGCTGACAATGCAAACAAGTGGGCAGGATTTACAACAGCATGATAACAAACTCATATACACTGATATAGAACTGATCATTTTATATTACCACAAACATAATTGTAGGATATCATTTTTCTGGACATTTCACTGGTTTTTACAGTGGTTTATACTGACACATATCAACACGAATGCAGCATCTCACAGAAGTCACTGTAGAAATGTTCTCTTCACAGACATATTTCTCAATAATTTATTCTGCAGCCAGCAGTGTCTAATAATAGAGGATTTACTGAGATAAAGTTGAGTAATTTTCAGCTGCTCCAGTTACTGTATGTCACTTCAATAATTTCCAGCCAAGATGAATAACTGTCATACACTCAATATTATGAGACACTGTAATATTTACAATCTCTGTTTAATTTACAAACATACAGTAGTAGCCTAAGTATGTATGAAAATGACCGTCTGAGTGTGTTTCCATTGCTGCTTTTTTCCTTCCCAAAAGTTTTCTTTTTTTCTGGTGTGGCAGTTAATTTCATTAGAGTTAAAAAGATTGAGCCAGTGAGTGTTTTTTTTTTTTTTTTTTTTTTTTTTTGCCAGTATGGAAGCAGTAAAAATAAATGCTTTGGTTTTGATTAATTTGTTTTAAAAGGGTGATTATCATCCAGGTCATATGAGTCCAGACTTAACAATGTGCTTCTGAAAAGTTAGAGCATCACCATTTTTGATTCATTTGTCTGAAGATGCAGGTTTTTCTGAATCATGATGATTGAGATGAACCGACTATTGACTGAAAGAGAGCTCTAGTGTCAAAGCACTGGCTGATCTTTCAATCTGCTGTGTTTGCTGTAACATTCAATAAAGCTTCTCAACAAGCTCCATTTGTGTCTGACAACATCATTCAACTAACAGATGAAGATGCATGTAGTGTTTGTTCAGGTGTTTCCCAGAAGCTTGATCAGTAGAAGTAAACATTTTGTGTATTTCTGGACTAAAAAGACACGAGGACTCTGTTGTTTCCCTCACATGTATTATCAGCCTTTGTTGGACCTTTTGTGGTGGAATATTTTAAATGATGATTTAAATACAATCATGTTGAAGTTGTGTGAGAAAAACAGATTAAAGTTCCAGAAAGACTCACAA
The DNA here is from genome assembly GCF_049309525.1 of Garra rufa. NCBI lineage: Eukaryota > Metazoa > Chordata > Actinopteri > Cypriniformes > Cyprinidae > Garra > Garra rufa. The sequence goes on along the minus strand of NC_133385.1, from coordinate 34,029,909 downwards.
ATCATACAAGACTAAACTTTTTGAGTGAATGAGACTGTTAACCTCCATCAGCAGCTGCAGTATCTCTCAGCTGTATCAGTGCAGTCACTGTGACTCTGACTGACGGAGGTTTTTGTACGACTCTTTATCACTGTGTGAACAGCCTAGTGCTACCCGGATAGTGGTGACTCTGACAGTAATAATCTCCTGTATCTTCAGTCTGGACTCCTCTGATGGTCAGAGTGAAATCACTGCCAGATCCACTGCCACTGAATCTAGATTGAGTTCCTGAATAAAGGCTTCTAATGTCATAAATGAGGAGTTTAGGAGCTTCTCCAGGTTTCTGCTGATACCAGGCTAAGTCGTCACTATATATCCCTACATCTATATGACACTCTATTGTAGCTGTTTGACCCTGTTGGACAGTTTTAACTTCAGGTTGAGTCAGAGTGATGCCTCTGGATTCTGAAGAAGAGAACATAAAGTCAGTAAATCACCTTTATAGCAGAATATTGTTATATTAACATGGTAAAAAGCAACAATAGCATATTATTCATATCAAAACGTAATATCCCACCTTGAATAAAAGCTGCAACGGTCCAGATGAGGATGAGGATGTTGTTCATTGTTGTTGTTTTGTCTTGTGTGATGATGAAGATTGTGTTCTGTTCTGCTGTCAGTCATGAAGTGTTAAACTCACAGCACTATAAACACTCTCATGCAAAGTGTCTGTCTATGTAAATGCTCTTCACACACAGAACAGACAGCTCTCAGTCTCAGACCACGGATGAATTTCTTCAGTCACGCTCATAAAAACATTAGAAGCATTTTTACTTTGTGATGAATGTGAGCTATTGAACATAACATTTCTTAAATAATTAATGAAATTGAAGTGAAAACAGATTTCCTAATGATTTTTTAAAATACATTATAATGGTATTTCAAACACATTGACCCGAACATAGCAGCAAAGGTTTTACAAAATGTAAAAATTCAATTTATTTATTTATTTTTTTAATAAAGGGCAAACACTGTTGAGAGATCTCCACAAAGATCAGCAGCACTGATGTGAGAGATGAACACAGGCTTCCCTTTAGACTGGAGCCAGAGCTGAAGATGTTTAATATATTAATGTTTTACTGTCAATCCATCAGTATTCTGATATGATTTTGACAGTTATGTTTAGATTTTGATGCGTTTAATAATGGTTCGGTAGTTTTAGGATCATTGTCAAAGGAAAGATTTGTGGAGATAAAATCGATTACTGAACTACTATTTTAAAGGTGCCATAGAATGCATTGAGAAAAATTGTTCTCTGATATCTACAAAGAAGGTATATGACATAGGAAAGGGAAAAAAATCTCCAGAAATGGTTTTACAGGTCCATTTACAACCCTAGGATTTGTCCCTAGAATGAAATGCTCTGTTATTGCCTTATTTGGAAGCTTCATGAATATTAATGAGCTCTGCTCTGATTGGTTGTTTCACAGAGTTGCTTGTCCATTTAGCTCACACATGGATAAAAATATATATTTAATTAGGAGCTCTAGTCGCTTTTAAAATGCGGTTTGTTGAATCTGCTGTTTTGCATCGCCGACATTTTAGTCTGATTACTGTGATGCATGTTCTCTGTGTAACGTTATAATGCTGAGAGAGTGCTTCCTTACCACACACGTTCAGCTGCGTGTGAGTGATTCTCCAGATCTGTAAATCATTCGTCATCATCAGGCAGTTATTTCTCCATCATTCACCATCATCAGCGCAGTCATCTCTCTGTTTATGTGGTAAGTGAAATCCTATGTATTGCAATGTAACAGGCTAGCGCTAGCATTAAGCTAACCATATCTCTTCAGTAGCTTGCCTTGTTTTACTGATGTACTGATGTTACCCATGATTGGGCGATGCAAATGTTGGAGGCGTAACTATTAACAATCTCAGGAAAGATTCATAACAGTTGGTGTTATGTTGGAATTGACCTATTTTTCAGTGGTCTTTTGCAAACATTAGATTTATATAAGAAGGAGGAAACGATGGTGTTTGAGACTCATGGTATGTCATGTCCATGTACTGAACTGTTATTATTTAACTATGCCAAGGTAAACACAGTTTTCCATTCTGTGGCACCTTTAAAGAAATCATAAAAGCACAAATAGGTAAAAGATTGTAAAACTATAACATTCAAATTCTTATTCTTATGTATTTTTGAAAGGTCAGGACTCAAGCTCATATTTTATAATCAAATGTCACAAAGCATACCATGAAAACACCTTACGAAATTACTCTGTCTAGTCAAATTATGAACTTTAAACATTACCTAAGATCGCTATTTATTGAGACTATCTGACATGTAAATTTGTGTTTTGTTTGAGGTTCTTCTGTGTGTTTTCAGTTTTACTGTAACATGAAGCTCCTGTGAGGACGCTGAACATCTGCTGATGGAGCTGCTTTATTCTGAGAGGAACAGAATCACTCAAATATGAGTTTGACTATTAGACTCTTTATTCTCTGAAATGAGTCAGTTGAGTTGGACTAATGGAGAGATGAGGTTTGTTCATATTCATCAGTTCACACTGAGACTCTCAGCAGTCATACTGACCTCTGAATGTTTGAATCAACTGTTGACTCTTCAAAATAAGTATTATTTTTTGTGTTTTTGATCAAGATTAAAAAAAGACCTGTAGTGTTTAATGTTCAATTTGCTACAACAAATCTTTGTGTTGTCTGTCATCCATCAGCAGCTGCAGTATCTCTCAGCTGTATCAGTGCAGTCACTGTGACTCTGACTGACGGAGGTTTTTGTACGACTCTTTATCACTGTGTGAACATCCAGCTACTCATAACGTACTGACTCATACAGTAATAATCTCCTGTATCTTCCGTCTGGACTCCACTGATGGTCAGAGAGAAATCAGTGCCAGATCCACTGCCACTGAATCTAGATGGAGTTCCTGACTGAAGGCTGCTTGTGTAATAAATGAGGAGTTTAGGAGGTTCTCCAGGTTTCTGCTGATACCAAGACACACAGTTACCACAGCTAGTAAGTGTCTGACTGGTTTTACAGCTGATTGTAACAGTTTCTCCTTGTTTGATGGATTTTATTGCTGGATTCTGAGTCACTGTCATTTGTCCCCAGATCTCTAAAACAAGAAATTTGAGTTGTTTAGTTAACATTGTGATTAAGTATTATCATTCTCATGGATCATACTACTATATAAAATATGAGACGTTGAAGTATAGTTTGTGGTTTACTATAAAATATATAGGCCTACCCTGAAAGCAGAAAGTCAGAGTTCAGATGAGGATGATGATGTTGTTCATTGTTGTTGTTTTGTCTTGTGTGATGATGAAGATTCTGTTCTGTTCTGCTGTCAGTCATGAAGTGTTAAACTCACAGCACTATAAACACTCTCATGCAAAGTGTCTCTCTATGTAAATGCTCTTCACACACAGAACAGACAGCTGTCAGTCTCAGACCTTTCTAAATGTCTTCATGCATGTTCATGTCCTACAAAACAATACACGTTTAAATACTTTGTGATGAATATGGGCTATAGAAATCAGACAGACACTCTCTACAATGAATGTTTTATTATTTTACTGGGTTGATAATAAACCTAAAAATATTAAATATAATCTGTTTTCTAAACACATACAGATGCATGCACATAAACCAGTTTGAAACAAGACTGAAAACTGAGGTCATATTCCTATTTGTCTCTTATAATAAATTATTGTGTGTTTAAGTCTTGTAAATTTATTGTGGTTTTAATGTTTAGCTGTCAGTCTTTCAGTATCTTTTGTAATTTAAGAGTTAAATGGTTAGATTTTGAAGTGCTTAATGATGTTTGGTGGTCTGGTGGTTTTGTTTATGGGAGATTTATTAATATTTATTTAATTTGAATATTTACAGAAGTTAAAATAAAAGCAGATATGGGTGAAATGTTCTTTAAATCTATAGATTACAATCTGAAAAGCTGTTTAAACTTATACTGGATATTATTTAATACAAAATTCAGTTAGCAAATTAAATAATATTTTATCTCAAGCTCAGCAAGCAATCAGTTTCTTTGGCGTAGGCCCCGTTTGTAACTCGCATTCAGAGGGTACGGAAACAGCGAGTCCTGCCTGAAGACGAAGGCGGGGGCGCCGCTCACCCCCAAAGATATGTGGACTTAAGGATCCACCGGAACGGGGCCCACCCCCAAAGGACGGTTTTAAAAATTACCTAATCGGTCGTGAATCCTGGGGTTCCTGGTTTAGATGGAGAAAGAAAGAGAAAACAAAATTAGATTTAGACGAGTGCCATTCATGGTTATATTAAATGAACCACTAGCCGTCTTTTTTTTTTTATATGGCTATCGTGAAAATGAACATATGCTGCTGGTATCCTTGATTGCGACGTGAAACAGAGCCGTCCTTTGATAGAACACGTGGCCCACAGGCCATCTTTTGATAGAACACATGGGTCACAGGCCATCTTTTGATAGAACACATGGGCCACAGGCCATCTTTTGATAGAACGCATGGGCCACAGGCCATCTTTTGATAGAACGCATGGCCACAGGCCATCTTTTGATAGAACACATGGGCCACAGGCCATCTTTTGATAGAACGCATAGCCACAGGCCATCTTTTGATAGAACACATGGGCCACAGGCCATCTTTTGATAGAACGCATGGCCACAGGCCATCTTTTGATAGAACATATGGGCCACAGGCCATCTTTTGATAGAACACATGGGCCACAGGCCATCTTTTGATAGAACGCATGGCCACAGGCCATCTTTTGATAGAACGCATGGGCCACAGGCCATCTTTTGATAGAACGCATGGCCACAGGCCATCTTTTGATAGAACGCATGGCCACAGGCCATCTTTTGATAGAACGCATGGGCCACAGGCCATCTTTTGATAGAACGCATGGCCACAGGCCATCTTTTGATAGAACGCATGGGCCACAGGCCATCTTTTGATAGAACGCATGGCCACAGGCCATCTTTTGATAGAACATATGGGCCACAGGCCATCTTTTGATAGAACACATGGGCCACAGGCCATCTTTTGATAGAACGCATGGCCACAGGCCATCTTTTGATAGAACATATGGGCCACAGGCCATCTTTTGATAGAACACATGGGCCACAGGCCATCTTTTGATAGAACGCATGGCCACAGGCCATCTTTTGATAGAACACATGGGCCACAGGCCATCTTTTGATAGAACGCATGGCCACAGGCCATCTTTTGATAGAACACATGGGCCACAGGCCATCTTTTGATAGAACGCATGGCCACAGGCCATCTTTTGATAGAACATATGGGCCACAGGCCATCTTTTGATAGAACACATGGGCCACAGGCCATCTTTTGATAGAACACATGGCCACAGGCCATCTTTTGATAGAACACATGGGCCACAGGCCATCTTTTGATAGAACACATGGCCACAGGCTATCTTTTGATAGAACGCATGGGCCACAGGCCATCTTTTGATAGAACACATGGGCCACAGGCCATCTTTTGATAGAACACATGGGCCACAGGCCATCTTTTGATAGAACGCATGGGCCACAGGCCATCTTTTGATAGAACGCATGGGCCACAGGCCATCTTTTGATAGAACACATGGCCACAGGCCATCTTTTGATAGAACACATGGCCACAGGCCATCTTTTGATAGAACACATGGCCACAGGCCATCTTTTGATAGAACACATGGGCCACAGGCCATCTTTTGATAGAACACATGGGCCACAGGCCATCTTTTGATAGAACACATGGCCACAGGCTATCTTTTGATAGAACGCATGGGCCACAGGCCATCTTTTGATAGAACGCATGGGCCACAGGCCATCTTTTGATAGAACACATGGGCCACAGGCCATCTTTTGATAGAACACATGGCCACAGGCTATCTTTTGATAGAACGCATGGGCCACAGGCCATCTTTTGATAGAACGCATGGGCCACAGGCCATCTTTTGATAGAACACATGGGCCACAGGCCATCTTTTGATAGAACACATGGCCACAGGCTATCTTTGATAGAACACATGGGCCACAGGCCATCTTTTGATAGAACATATGGGCCACAGGCCATCTTTTGATAGAACACATGGCCACAGGCTATCTTTGATAGAACACATGGCCACAGGCTATCTTTGATAGAACATATGGGCCACAGGCCATCTTTTGATAGAACACATGGCCACAGGCTATCTTTGATAGAACACATGGGCCACAGGCCATCTTTTGATAGAACATATGGGCCACAGGCCATCTTTTGATAGAACACATGGGCCACAGGCCATCTTTTGATAGAACACATGGCCACAGGCTATCTTTGATAGAACACATGGGCCACAGGCCATCTTTTGATAAAACACATGGGCCACAGGCCATCTTTTGATAGAACGCATGGGCCACAGGCCATCTTTTGATAGAACGCATGGGCCACAGGCCATCTTTTGATAGAACACATGGGCCACAGGCCATCTTTTGATAGAACGCATGGGCCACAGGCCATCTTTTGATAGAACGCATGGGCCACAGGCCATCTTTTGATAGAACACATGGGCCACAGGCCATCTTTTAATAGAACACATGGGCCACAGGCCATCTTTTGATAGAACGCATGGGCCACATGACATCTTTTGATAGAACGCATGGGCCACAGGCCATCTTTTGATAGAACGCATGGGCCACAGGCCATCTTTTGATAGAACGCATGGGCCACAGGCCATCTTTTAGTAGAACGCATGGGCCACAGGCCATCTTTTAATAGAACGCATGGGCCACAGGCCATCTTTTGATAGAACGCATGGGCCACAGGCCATCTTTTAATAGAACGCATGGGCCACAGGCCATCTTTTGATAGAACGCATGGGCCACAGGCCATCTTTTGATAGAACGCATGGGCCACAGGCCATCTTTTGATAGAACGCATGGGCCACAGGCCATCTTTTAATAGAACGCATGGGCCACAGGCCATCTTTTGATAGAACGCATGGGCCACAGGCCATCTTTTGATAGAACGCATGGGCCACAGGCCATCTTTTGATAGAACGCATGGGCCACAGGCCATCTTTTAATAGAACGCATGGGCCACAGGCCATCTTTTAATAGAACGCATGGGCCACAGGCCATCTTTTGATAGAACGCATGGGCCACAGGCCATCTTTTAATAGAACGCATGGGCCACAGGCCATCTTTTGATAGAACGCATGGGCCACAGGCCATCTTTTGATAGAACGCATGGGCCACAGGCCATCTTTTAATAGAACGCATGGGCCACAGGCCATCTTTTGATAGAACGCATGGGCCACAGGCCATCTTTTGATAGAACGCATAGGCCACGGCCATCTTTGATAGAACACATGGGCCACAGTCCATCTTTTGATAGAACACATGGGCCACAGTCCATCTTTTGATAGAACACATGGGCCACAGTCCATCTTTTGATAGAACACATGGGCCACAGTCCATCTTTTGATAGAACACATGGGCCACAGGCCATCTTTTGATAGAACGCATGGGCCACAGGCCATCTTTTGATAGAACGCATGGGCCACAGGCCATCTTTTGATAGAACGCATAGGCCACGGCCATCTTTGATAGAACACATGGGCCACGGGCCGTCTTGATAGCTTTGGTATGACACTATTGCTGCCTTCATGTGATATGGGAAAGATGATGCTTTCCACTTGTGAAGTGGAAATTACCAGTGTGTCGTATTCAGGTGCTTTTGTTGTCGTAGTGAAGAGAACATGGCGAACTTGGAATTTGTCCTCACATGCTACTTAGGTAAAAGTTTTAACCGGTTATAAACTCCCTAATGCATCTGCTACAGAATGCATCAGACGCAAACGGTAAATTATAGGCTGTATCTTATTGATCATGAATAGTAGAGTTGTTTTAAAGACAATACTAACTAATGGTTCTTTTAGCTAGCCTATGTACGTTTTTATATAAGCCTGTATATAGTATATATATTTTTATATAGCCTATATAAGTTTTTTTTTTTTTTTTTTTTTTGAAATTGTACATGTGCAATTTCAATGACGGATTTTGGTATTTACCATAATTACGATAGCACATGAAGGCAGCATAAGCTGCAGCCACTTGAACCTATAGCGTGTATAGCTGTTTGACGGACGTATAACCCGCAGGCCATCTTGCTTTAGTAGCTAGCCATACAATTCGTGAAAGTGCCAAACCGCTTTGGCAAAACACCACCACCAGTAGAAAAATAGGAATTTACCTAGATCGAGACTGGAGAGCTTGCTGGGCTTCGAGGATGGAGGTACGGGAGCGACAGCATCGGTGAGCACCGCGGGTTCGTGTCGACGCTCGGCCACTCGGCTCTCTCCGGCTCGGGTTGTAGCGCGAGCGCCCTGGCGATCAGAGTCTCATGCCGCCGCTTGAGCAGCTCGAGCTCACAGATTCGCCAGACTGAGCTCCAGCCGCTGCTTCTGTCTACCGCCGCCAGCGAGAACAACGGTACATTGTTATGACTCCTGCGCCGCAAACACATCCGCAGAGAGGGAAAACCGCACGGTTCACTTTAAACTATGCCGACAGCCGTTTTTAATGAGTAACCATGGTATCCGTGATAAAATCCTGTCAGTTTGAGAGAGTTAACGGCTCCGCTCCTTGCAAACTGCGGCTGGATTCCAGTTTCACGGCTGTGTGCTGGAGCGACAATATCTGCGAACTCAGACATGGTAAGCGCTACCTTTAAAGCTACAGTAAATGATATGATTGGGAGATGAGGAGGTAATTAGTGACGCGAACGATTGAGTCTTCCTGGCAGAACTTGTGCTAGCTTAATTTTCTTGAATATAACGACATTTGGGTTTTCTTATCCATGTCAATGAGTGCTGTACTGTATATTTGTGGCCGTTCTAGGTTGCTGTGTTTGTTCACATTGTGCATTTTTTTAAGATTTATAAAGATTAATGCATTTAGAAACATTTTTGTGTGTATAGATGGTTTTATAAATTGTTTCTACATTTCAGAAATTCTACACACATCTTTAAAATTAAGGCCCTAGAACTCAAGCTCATATTTCATAATCAAATGTCACTCAGTGAACCATGAAAACACCTGCAGATGAAGGAAATTATGAAACAAGACTGTGTAGTCAAATTATGAACCTCAAACACTGAAACATTTCCTAAGATCACTATTGGCTCATATGTGTTGACTCTATGTATTTTTACTGTATAATGAAGCTCCCGTGAGGACACTGAACATCTGCTGATGGAGCTGCTTTATTCTGAGAGGAGCAGAATCACTCAAATATGAGTTTGACTGTTTGACTCTTTATTCTCTGAAATGAGTCAGTTGAGTTGGACTAATGGAGAGATGAGGTTTGTTCATATTCATCAGTTCACACTGAGACTCTCAGCAGTCATACTGACCTCTGAATGTTTGAATCAACTGTTGACTCTGTGATGAGACGCAGTCAATGATTCATTCTGATGTGTGTCCTTCAGTATCTGTGTCACTCACAGCTGTTACTCAATCACTCCTAGTATCACCTACATAAGATTCCAACATTTTTTCAGCCTGGTGCCACAGAAGAATCCACAAAGTGCCTCTATGAATCATCTACTGTATACTGCTGCTTTAAACAGACCACCAATGGTTTTTCATAGAAGTGCTAGAAGGAACGCTTTTCAGTCCTACATGAAAACATGTTGTGTTATAGACATTATATGAAGTGTCTGTCTCCATGCACTGTTAGACCTTACCAGGCTTTTTACAGTAACATACTGGAAACACTGTTGTCAACTAGTTACTGTATGTCTTTTACAGTAAATTACTACAATGTCTGTTTGAAGATGCATCCTTAAAAGGATCTAATAACTCACTGAATCACAAAGCCTTAGATGAACATCAACTGTAAATAACAGATGGACACATTAAATATGTCAAGATCTTAACAGAGGAGAAATAAACACAAACACTGTTAACATCTTCACTAATTACTTTACTTTATTTCTGTCATCTGTCTTGAGTGTGTTTTGCGTTACCTTTTTTTTCTCTTGCATGTGTTTTGTAACGTATGTTTATGCAATTACTGTACATTGAAAGAGAGACACAGAAACTACATCAGAAAGTAGTTAAAATATATATTTTAAGATATGCCTGCTAAAGTGAATGCTGATTTGTAATGGAAAGCTGTAATGGAAAGATCTATGTAAATGTTAATTCATAGCTATTGAGACACATTTATACACTTGACATACAAACCTCATCAGTGGTGACAAACAATCATAGATGAGTTTGGTACTATGCTCCCAGCATGCAACTTTTCTTTTGATTGTCACCATTGTTGATATTCATATGTGGATTGTTGACGCAGCTGTTAAATCTTACATTCCCTTCCGGAGGGAACTCTGGTTCAGGACACTATGGGAACTGCCTTCAGCATGACCGGTTCTGAAACAAGGTATAGAACAACGACAGTGAACTTGACACTGTCCGGCGCCAGCCTATGACATCATCAACAGGCGCTTGCTAGTATAAAAGCAGGTGCCTGAGAGCACAACACCATCTTTTTGTCTTCAGAGTCCTCTGTTCTAAACGAGTGAGTACAGCGATGCCTAGAGAAAAACTGTTTAGGAAGTGTGCGGATCCGTGTCAGAGAAATCTGACACTTGATGACGCACACGACCTCTGTTTGGTGTGTTTAGGTGTAAGAGCACGTGCGCTCTGCTCTAGAAGAGCGGAGCACGTTCATTATGAGAGTTTCACTTTGAAGAAACTCCGTTCTCGTCTGGCCCTTTTCTCGAGGGAATCGGGCCATCCATCTGCCCCACGCGGCTCCGGTCCCGCGGTGGCTGAGGCTGCCCGGCAGCTGAGATCGCGGGGATCACAGGTGGAGCTGGCTGACGCGCACGTCAGCCGGAGACGAGAATGCGCTGCTAGCGGAAGATGTGTTGTCTCTCACATCCTCCGGTCCTGCAGCGAGTGCTCTTTTGGCTTCAAGCCAGGGCGAGCAGGAGGTTGAAATGGAACAAGATGAGCTCTTTTGAGCCCATGCAGCCTCCCTGCCCCGCATATGAAGAGTTGATGTCTGTTATGGACCGCGCGGCTACCCCTTCTGTGGAAGCCCGCCAGGGGAAAGGCCGCCCTAGGCAGACTAGACGAGCGGCTTCTTCCCGTCCATAACAAGCCAACTCCTGTGAGCCTCCCATTCCTTCCTGATCTGCATAAGGGATCGAGAGGGAATGGGACAGGCCATATTCAGCCCGCATTCACAGGCATCAGCATGTGAATCATGCTGATGTCGAGGGAATGCATGGGCGCGGATATGTGTCGATGCCTCTCACTGAGCAGACGTTTGCAAACTATCTCTCAGCGCGAGGGGCATCAACCCTGAAGGCTCCAAAGGCACATATGCGGCAGTGGGTCAGGCTGGTGCTCCTCTGCACACGATGGCAGTGTTGCAGAGGCGTACCAGGCTGATCAGCTGAAAGATCTGGACCGAGCCCCGGGGTGTTGCATCCCTCGCCGGTCCACGCCTCCACCTGAACACCGGGGGAAACCAGGCCCGTCCTGGTCCAAGGGCCAGAGACGAGGCCAGGTCGCCAGTATGGGGCTACCTGCCCCTCCCTTTTCCCCTCGCAAAGACTCTGGGGCTGGGCCGACGATGAGATTGAGGAATCTGTTGGCCCGGTATGTGAACAGTAAAGACACTTTAATAAAATATTCAAGCGTGTATGTATATGGTTTCTTTTGTCTACCAGCTCCGCTTAGGTGATTGCTATTGCAGTTTCGAGCTCCTCTTGAGTTCTACTGCCACCAAGTGCCGAGTGTAGCCAGGTCTCCCCTCGTTTTATAAAAGAAAACAGTGTGTAGAGACCTCCACTCGTAGAAATCCCCTCGTGGGTTAAGCGTTGTTAGGTTTTGAAACCTCCGCTAGAGTGAGCTTGGTATAGACATGATCCAACATACATATACATGCGAGAATATGTATAAAAAAAAAAAAAAAACCTCTTGAGCGTTGTCAAGCTGCTTCAAGCGAAAAATCGCTCTGCTGAAGCCTCCGCTCACTCAAACCCTGCTAAGAGTAATACTCTTCTTGCATGAGTGTAGTCAGGTACCTTCCCTGTGTATTTTCATATACACATATGTGAGACCTTCACTCCTAGGAGTTTGTGTGCTAGGGTGAATAGAGAGTCGTCAAGGCTCCCTCTCTGAGAGAGAGATGTTTTACTGAAGCCTCCGCTCTTTTTAAAAGCCCCGCTTTGAAGTAGAAATCTTATATATTTGGCTGTCAGGCCCCATTCTGGGCCTCGCTAAATTACCTTCTGGTATTGTGACCCAATCCGCCAGAATTGAGTGTAGCAGGCCTAGGAGGCCTCCTCTCGGTGAAGTCCTCTGTAAAGAGAGACATATAAAGATAATACTTCTTAGCGCTGAATGTAGCCAGGTCATTTCTTTTTACTGGGTCGAGTGTTGTTAGGCTCCCTCTATGTGAGGTATTTCTGTTAAGCCTCCACTCCCCAGAAATACAGGCCGGGAAAAACACAAGGTTAAGGCAGCTTGTGAACTCTTTTCGTGGACCTGTCACTACAAGCGTTGAGTGTAGTTAGGCCTCCCTTCCATGAAAGGGCGTGTATTCCAAGGCCTCCACTCGATAGAGCTTCCTCAGTTGAGCGTCGTCAGGCTTGTTACGTTCGAGAGAGCTTGTAACCATTAAAGCCTCCCTCACTGAAAGCTCCGCTTCCGGGTTCTGCTATCACCCGGGAATAATACAGGTGTCTTTCTCGCGAAACGCTTAGAGCACCTTCTCAAATCCACGTTAGTGGTGTTTGCTCACGCAAGTCTTTGAGCACTCTCTGAAATCCACGTGAGTGGTAAGTGCACTACTCAGGCACTTTACTAAAATCCATGCTTATGGTAAGGTTCCTCCCGTAAAGGCAGGTTCCTTCTTCAAATCCCTCAGGGGTTGGACCACGCAGGATAATCCTCCGTGCCCATTTTCCGAGTTGGTTCCAAAACCCTTAAGTTTTCCAACTCCTTTGATAAGCACAGTGTAATAGGTCTCCCCTCTGTCACAGCCAACAGTACTGAGACCTTCACTCTCACAGTTATAGCAGCTAGCAGGCTCATGAGTGCCTCGCTGACTTTTTTTTGGGGGGGAGTGCAGTCTTCCACTCACCAAAAACTAGTGTTGTAGGCTTCTCTCCTTAGAGATGTAGTCTCGGACCCTCCACTACACAGAGCTAGATGATAAATGAGAATTTTTCATTATTGGCTCTACTGTGAGTATCTGCCTTTCTTGAGCGTCGAGTGTAGTCAGGCCTCCCCTCGCCTAGAGCGTTTTACCTGAGGTCTCCACTCTGAAGAGTTTCCCTAGGGAGAGCGTCGTAGGCCTCCTCTCGCTTAAAGAGTCTTTCTGCTGAAGCCTCCCCTCTCCAGAAGCTCCGCTTTCAGGCTCTGCTATCGCCTAAAGACTGCAAATCTGGTGATCCTCGCTATGCTCAGGGCACCTACTCAAATCCACATTTGTGGTGTTTGCTCACGCAAGTCTTTGAGCACTCTCTGAAATCCACGTGAGTGGTAAGTGCACTATTCAGGCACTTCACTAAAATCCATACTTATGGTAAGGTTCCTCCCATAAAGGCAGGTTCCTTTCTGAAATCCTATACGGTATGGACCATGCAGGGCATTCCTCCGTGTCCATCTTCTGAGTTGGTTTTTCTCAAAAACCTTTTAGTTTTCCAACTCCAATCCACATAGCACTGCTAGCAGGATTGAGTGTCGGCGCCTCTTCAGGCCTCCACTCTCCAGAAGAGCTCCAAAAACGAAGGTACTTCTGTCGCACAGGCTAGTCAGCCTCGCGGATGACCTTCAAGATTAGAGTGTAGTTAGGTCATGAGACCTCCACTCTCAGAGTTCTTCTTTGCTAAGCACGGAGGTGTGTTAGGCTCCCTCCTTAGAAAGCCTCCACTCTCCAGACTCCACTCAGGTAGTACTGTCGCTTAGGCTGTTCAGCTTCGATGAACACCTGCAGTGTTGAAGTGTAGTAGGTCATGAGACCTCCACTCTTAGAGTCCTTTTCTGCTCGCTTAGAGTCTTTCTTCTATGAAGTGTTGTTAGGCTTCTTCTCAGAAGCCTCCACTCTCTAGACTCCACTCAGGTACTGTCGCATAGGCTATTCAGCCTCGATGAACACCTGCAGTGTTGAAGTGTAGTAGGTCATGGGACCTCCACTCTTAGAGTCCTTCTGCTGCTCGCAGAACACTGCCAGACTCCACTAGGTACTGTCGCATAGGCTATTCAGCCTCGCTGATTACCATCAGTGTTGAAGTGTAGTTAGGTCGTCAGACCTCCACTATTAGAGTCTCCCTTCATGAGATGTTGTCAGGCTTCTTCTCAGAAGCCTCCACTCTCCAGACTCACTCAGAGTCCTTCGTTGCCTCCAGAGATTCACTAGAAATAGGCGGTCCGACTGCACAGGCTATTCAGCCTCGCGGACCACCTCTAGTATTGGGTGTAGATAGGTCACAGACCTCCATCCTTAGAGTCGTCCTCTGCTGGGTGCAGAGTGGTACCAGGCTTCTTTCTTACCAAAGCCGCCACTTTGCAGAAACTCCACTCAGGTAGTTCTGCTGCACAGGCTATTCAGCCTCGCTGACTACCCTCAGTGTTGAAGTGAAGTGGGTCACGAGACCCCCACTTTTAGAGTTTTCCTTTGCAAGACACAGAGTGCTTCTTTGGCTTCCTTTGGAGCAGTCACTCCTCTGAACTCCCTGTAGGTAGTTTTGCTGCACAGGCTACTCAGCCTCACTGACTACTCCCAGGTTTTGAGTGTAGAGGTGCCACGGCACCTCCATTCTTAGAGTTGCACTCTGGAAGGCACAGAGTGTTGCCAGGCTTCCTTTCGGCAAAGCCTCCACTCCTCAGAAAATCTCCACTTAGACAGGCCTGTTGCACAGGCTATTCAGCCTCACAGACCATCGTCAGTGTCAAGTGTAGTTAGGTCATGAGACCTCCACTCTGTAGATTCCCTCTGAGCAGAAGCTCCACTCGGGTAGTTCTGGTTGCACAGGCTATTCAGCCTCACTGAATACCCCCAGTGTCGAGTATAGGGCCGAGAAGCTCCGCTTCCAGTCTTTCCCTCCGGGCGCGAGTGTAGCCAGGTCTCCCCTCACTGAAGGGTTAGTGAGACCTCCACTCCTAAGAGCTGGTGGACTGAACGTTGTCAGGTTTCCTCTCTTTTTAGAGAGTCTTCTGTGAAGCCTCCGTTCTCCAGAAGCTCCGCCTCCAGTACTTCTAGGCGTGAGTGTAGCCAGGTCTCCCCTCACTGCAGGGTTATTTGAGACCTCCACTCCTAAGAGCTAGTGGATGGAATGTTGTCAGGTTTCCTCTTTTTTTAGAGAGTCTTTTATGAAGCCTCCGTTCTCCAGAAGCTCCGCTTTCAGTACTTTCAAGCGCGAGTGTAGCCAGGTCTCCCCTCTCTGGAGGGTTATTTGAGACCTCCACTCCTAAAGAGCTAGTGGATTGAATGTGGTCAGGTTTCCTCTCTTTTTTAGAGAGTCTTCTGTGAAGCCTCCATTCTCCAGAAGCTCCGCTTCCCCACCTATACCTGTTAGCACTGAATGTTGTCAGGTCCCTAGAGCAGACGTTCATTCTGCTGAGACCTCCATTCCCTAAACTCCGCCCCTTATGGTCAGGGCGTTTATGAGCTCCTTCACTCAGAGAGCTAAGGGTAGTAGGCTTCCTCTAGGCCTCCACGCTTGAGAGTTGCGTGCACAGGTAGCCGAGCTAGCCGTGGCAGGTCACTGGGCCCCAGCGACTCTCGCTGATGCAGGGGTGATTTCCTTCTTGACTCCTCATTCAGTCAGTTTGATCACTTATCCCTCGTCATGGCGGCGTTGGTATAAGCGTTCCCATAGTGTCCTGAACCAGGACGCAGCGTAGAGTTCCCTCCGGAAGGGAACGTCTCGGGTTACGTATGTAACCTTAGTTCCCTGAGGACAGGGAACGAGACGCTGCGTCTCAGGGCCATGCCTCGGGCCCTGCACAGACCTCCGTCAGACAAAAAGATGGTGTTGTGCTCTCAGGCACCTGCTTTTATACTAGCAGGCGCCTGTTGATGATGTCATAGGCTGGCGCCGGACAGTGTCAAGTTCACTGTCGTTGTTCTATACCTTGTTTCAGAACCGGTCATGCTGAAGGCAGTTCCCATAGTGTCCTGAACCAGGACGCAGCGTCTCGTTCCCTGTCCTCAGGGAACTAAGGTTACATACGTAACCCGAGACGTTTTATGATAGTTTTCCCAACCATGAGATCACAGTTTGGTTCAGACATGATGATAGCACTTATTCAGAAAAATAAATAACTGAATAGAACTGACTAACTAACAGTATAACTATAAGTAACACTAACCACCCTAATGGTGATTTACAAAAACTAAATTTTAAAACAAGCTTTTGTAAATGTATTACCTACAACAACTACTTGGCAAAAGTATTGCCAGTATACTACTCTAAAAATGCCTAGTAAGGTCTAACAGTGCATACTTTTCCAGGACTGAATTGAAGAACCTATAATGACACATAATTTTTTTTTCAACCAACCAAAAGTAAGTAAATAATAAATAAAGTAAATGTGTTTAATCACATCCTCCTATCAGCAGCTGCAGCATCTCTCAGCTGTATCAGTGCAGTCACTGTGACTCTAGTCTCGCATAGCCAGACCTTCAGACTGACGGCTGAAGGTCTGGAATTCATGGCAGCTTTCATTGGCCAAGGCCCGCCCATAAGGCCGTTTGACAGACATGTCAAAACCAATCACAGTTCGTTTCATTCAGTGTGACGTTTCGGTGCGTGGAAATGCCCCCACAACAACAGACTGGCGTGCAACAAGTCAGTCACTGAAATAACCAGCATTGAAAGTTAAAAAAGAAGAGGGAGAACAAGCAGTAAGTCAGTAATTTGATTGCGAACGTCGCAAATAACGTAAAACAACAATGGCGTCTGCATAAGTACCTTTTAGCAAAACGCCGAGTACATCAGTCTGCTCTTTGTTTCATATACATTCTTAATGTTAGACAGTTTTGCAGTACTCTAATGTGATTTTGAGAGTTACATAGTCAAATTTTGAGGTGGATTATTTTTTTGTGTATTTTTGATCAAGACGAAAGAAGGGAAGACCTGTAGTGTTTAATGTTTAAATTGCTACAACAAATCTTTGTGTTGTCTGTCATCCTCCCATCAGCAGTAGTGTTGTTTTTGGCGGCCAATTTTAATTTTAGTTTTAGTCTAGTCTTTGTTTGAAGCGTTCATTTTAGTTTTTATTAGTTTTAGTCACGTTCACACTCTTTTTAGTCTAGTGAAGTTTTTGTCGACTAAAAGTCTGAGCATTTTAGTCTTATTTTAGTCAGAATTACCCATGACTATTTTCGTCTAGTTTTAGTCGACGAAAACTGATGACGTTTTAGTCTAGTTTTAGTCAATGAAAATTGTATTTTAGTCTATTTTTAGCTATGCAATTTTATTTAACCCAGTCAATATAGAATAAGTACCTAGTAGTATAGACGAAACCAAAGTTTTCTTTTAGCCAAACCCATTTCAAACAAGGTTATCTTGTTATATTATTGTTACCTTATAAGCTCAAGAATACATCCATTCCAGACATGGAAAATGCTCTAATTTGAAATTACAACATTTATTTTACCTACCAAACATGTTAGAAGTACACACACACATATATTGAAATAAAATAAATAAAAACAATAAATAAAAATAAATAAAAAATAGCATCACATGACAATGCCAGCAAAAAAAAAATACATTCAAGTTTAACACAACGTGACTGCTTCGCATTCTGATTCAAACAACACAAACCCCTTGCTCAGGTTTCAAGTGTCATTCACTTCTTTATTGAGAATAAATCATAATACAAATAAATATGTACGTGTAGTTTTGTGCATGTTCATTTTGTAGTAATTCCCGCTTAAAAAGCATATCTAATTAATAATAATATTAGTCAATTTAACAATATTCTTAATTTACTTTGATCATCTATGGCTTCACAAAACATGCTTGTACTTTTATAAGTTTATTTACAGATTAATTAATTTGTGTAAGTAAAATATTTCTTATGATTTTCATAGCACAAATTGATTCGTTTTATGAAACTGTCCAAAAATCGCTTTGACATCTGGGATGCAAAAGAAACGTTTTTCACCTTTGACCACAAGATATCATTAGTGTACAATGTGTTGAAAAGCTTCGAGTAATGAAGCTTTTTACGATACAGTTGAGGGGAATGCTTTGGTGCTTCGAAAAGCTTCATTTTCCCATCAGTACTAAAAAGTAGAAAAAATGTAAGCAGCGTTTCTTCTTTTTCTCCCAAAGACGAACCACAGCTGACCGGCCATCGACCCCTTTCTCTGTGTCAGACTTAACTTTGTCTGTAGTCGTCTTCTATCTAGATAATTCCGCGAGTGGGGCTTGAGAAAGTGACGTCATCTGAGGTTTAGTCTAGAAGGGATACAGCTCTGGCTACTGGGCATGCGCACATCAATCTAACGTTATAACATTTCGTTTCGTCTCATTTTTGTCGCCGAAAATGAAGTGACATTTTAGCATAGTTTATATTTTGTTAACCATATTTAGTCTCGTTTTTATTCGTCAACGATATTGCATTATACATTTTATCATAGTCATCGTCACATGACCAGCGTTTTCGTTTCGTCTCGTCTCGTTTTCGTCATGTGATAAAGGTTCGTTGACGACGAAATTTAGTCATAATTTTCAATCAGCAGCTGCAGTATCTCTCAGCTGTATCGGTGTAGTATACGTATATTATTCACATATTCTATTTGTTCCCTCATAATTTATTCACAATTGTTTTCTGTGTTAAAAAATAACTCTATAGGTACATTATAAATTATATTAAAAACATGCAATTGAATATTCATTGAAAATGTCTTTTAGAAATTAATGAAATCAATGACAATTGATTTTGAACAACCTTTTTTTTAAAAAGGTTGAAAACCTTTTGAAATATCTAATTTTCTGTATTTGACTCAAGCCAGTGACCATCATGCAGCTGCTTTGTATTATTGTTGATCACAATAATCAACTAATTTAACAAAAGACAATTTTACTAAAGAATAATTAGTGTGCACAATAAATGTTTGATTCATCTGCATTTTTTTGTGATTTGTGATGATTGAACTGCATATGAAGAACTGAAGAGGTCAAAGGTCATCAAATATATTTCCTTAAAAAGTGTTATATCAGCACGTGACAAGAGAATAAAAGATAAATAAATGAAAAGTGAGAAAATGAGACAACTAAACTTTTCACCTGGTTTTGAAAAAAGTACACAAAAGTAAATTTCAAGCATAAAATAATAATAATAATAATAATAATAATAATAATAATAATAATTTAACTAAAACTAAATGACTGAGTGTGGTCAACAGCTGAGGTGTTTGTACTATCAGTGTGTTGAAGTGTTGTTTGCTCTCTCTCTGCTGGAGTTTGTGTTCACTCGAGTGGAATAGAGGTTTTTGTACGAGCGTTTCATGAGATTGTATCACTGTGGTGGACTTTCGGTGGAGGAACTAAACTGGTGCTCGGTAAGTCTGTCTATTTTAATTCTCCACTGCAAACATATACTTTAGATTGTGTACAATATTATTTTAAAATTGAAACAGAACATTTTTATTATTCTAACAATAATATTTTTAGTAACACTTTACAGTAATGTTTCATTTGTTAATATTAGTTCACTGCATTAAATAACATGAACTAACAGTGAAAAGTTATTGTAAAACATTTATTAATCTCAGTTCATATTGACTGCAGCATTTACTAATATAGTATTATAATCCAAAGTTTATTCTTTTAATATGAATTAATGGACCTGAGTTAAAATGAAGAAAAATAAAATAAAATAACCAGTTGTACCTTTATTAATCAATGTTAACAAAAATTAATACATACTGCAATGTATTGCTCGTTGTTAGTTAATATTAGTTAACGCATTCATTAATGAACCTTATTGCAAAGTGGTACCTATTTTGTCACCTTGGAATTATAAGGTTCTTTCTGTTCCATAGACTTCTGTAGATAGAACCCTTTATGTTTTCTAAAAAAAGGCCAAAAATGCGCACAGCTTACAAAAGAAACTTCACATAATGTAAATAAGTTGCCACAGAATAAGAATATGTGAATAACTCAGTTTTGACAAAAATGTCAGACAGAACCTTATAATTCCAAGGAGACCATTTTTAAATGTTCACAGTAAATATTTAATCTGATTGATATTTCATCAATATTTATTCGTTTATCACATACATATTATACATATTATACATGGAAAAAAAGACATGCAATGAAAAATGTTAAAATACATGTTAAAATGTAAATGGAGGTACTTTCTGTAGACTGATCAATAATTTTGAACCTCTTTTGCTCATGTTTTGCTAAAAATTCAGTATTTGATATTTGAAAAGTTTTGAGTTAAATATCTCACCTAACTAAAATGCAAAGACAATATTTAGGGATATAAAAATTGACAGCGGCTATTTACACTAAGTGAAAATAACTATAGATTCTATTTACACGATGTTGAAATAGCAGGATTTTTTGATATTTAAAATATTTATATAGATGCAATTATCGGCACCTCAGTATTGTAGTAAATTAAAACAGTATGCAGTATTTACGTACTGAGTGTAAATTATAGTTTTGATTCAGTGTATTAAATGGTACTGCCTTATTGCGACAAAAAGCCCTCCCTACACCAACCCTAAACCTAACCGATACTTTATTCTCAACTTTTCAATAATGTCCTTCATTTTTACTGATAATAAATGCCTTTCTGATATGATATGAGATTTGAAAAGGGAGAAAAAAAAAAGTTCGTCAAAAGGGGGATTTGAACATGCATCGGTCGCATCGAAAAGAGTGACATATACACTTTACCCCCTGCACCACAGGAGATGACAATTTATAACCATCTTTTGTAATGTTGACTATTCCAATCACACATTGTTGGGTGGAGTTAGTGTAAATAGCCTCTGCCAAAAAATTACTGGGGTTATACTTATCTTAATATGGTTTGTTTAATTTAGGAGCTTTCATTAAAATGCATGTAGTGTTTGTGCTTTTTCTTTGTGTTTGTAAAAGTGTTGTGTTTGTCTCCTGCAGCTGGTCCCACAGTGAAGCCCTCGTTGTCTCTGCTGCCGCCCTCTTCTCTGCAGATCTCTGGAAACTCAGCCGCACTGCTCTGCCTGCTCAGCTCTTACTCTCCACAGGGGGCGCAGGTGAGCTGGACACTGGACGGCTCAGAGGTCAGAGAGGGGGTCGTGACCAGCGCAGAGAGCGAGCAGGACGGCCGCTTCAGCCGCAGTAGTGTCCTGACCCTCAGCAAAGCACGCTGGGATGCGGCAGAGCTGTACGTCTGCAGAGTAACACATGATGGATCTTCTCAAGAGGCCTCGTTCACCAAGAGTCACTGTTAGTCGCTCAGAGGCTGATGTTTGTGTGCTGAAGATGAGCCGTATCTGAGTGTCCTGTGTCAGGCAGGATTCACATGAGTCTAGTGCTGCAGCTGTAGTCATTTACAACTCAATACTGAAAGAGAGCTCTAGTGTCAAAGCACTGGCTGATCTTTCAATCTGCTGTGTTTGCTGTAACATTCAATAAAGCTTCTTAACAAGCTCCATTTGTGTCTGACAACATCATTCAACTAACAGATGAAGATGCATGTAGTGTTTGTTCAGGTGTTTCCCAGAAGCTTGATCAGTAGCAGTAAATCTAGTCAAATAAAGCTCTTGGGGTTTGAACATGGTCTCTGGAGACAGAGCTGCTCTATTCTGAGAGGATCAGAGTCACTCCACCCTGACAATGCAAATGGGATTTTCAGCCCACACTCCCAGTGTCACTGTTTGATTGGTTACATGATCTGGACTGAAACACACCAGTTTCACTTCTGCTGTAGTCAAGCAGCCCAGGTGAAAAGGAAATGTATTTAAATAGTGCTTTTTGGACATACATATATTTAAATTATACCATAATAAATGCATATTGAATGTATTATTTTGAAACAATAACAATAAGCAAATTTCAAAATATGCTTAAGATAAATGTTTAGCTATTTGGGCTATATTTTAAAATATTAAATTCTGTTAAATTGGAACAACTTTAAGTACATTTAGTGCAATTTAAGTGTATTTACTTTACAATACATTTAAAATATTATTTAAATACTTCATTTTAATGTGATTCAATAACATGTCAATAGCATTTCAGCTCATTAGAAATGCATTAGCATTACATTACTAGTTTACAGAGGTGTAAAATCCAGGCAAGTAGGGCTCAGCCTGCGGTGGACATCCAACCCCGCCCACATCCACGGGTGATGTCAGAAGTCACACCCATCCCCGATACACCCCCGCCCACGTCCGAGCGTGACGTCGAAAGCCACGCCCACTGAAAAATACATGATTCCCCAATCCCTTGTACCGGGGAAACCCGGAAGTATGTCGAAGCAATTTATGGCAGTTTCGGGGATCTGTAGTTATTGTCCTTCATTTTACTAATACACGTTTTCTTGTTTTTGTAAAGCATGTCTAGGCTAAAATGGCACAATTTAAATCTAATATATTTAATGTGTCTAATATACGGAGCTGATTTCGTATTTTAATATATTTTAAAATGTAATTTATTTGTGTGATGCAAAGCTGAATTTTCAGCAGTCTTAAATGTTACGTGATCCTTCAGAAATCATTCTAATATGATGATTTGCTGCTCAAGAAATTTAATTGTTATTATTCATAATATTATCAATATTTAAAGAAGTGCATGTTTTTCAGGATTCTTTGATGAATAGAAAGATCCAGAGATCTGCATTTATCTGAAATAAAAATGAGCTTTTGTAACATTATACACTATACCATAGAAAGAAATTATAGAAATTAATGTTTATTTAGCAATGCTTTAAATTGACATTTATGTTACAAAAGATTTAAATTTCAGATAAATGCTGTTCTTCTGATCTTTCTATTCATCATACTTTTAAAATTGTACTGTTTTTGCTGTACACTGGATCAAATAAATGCAAACTTGGTGAGCAGAACAGACTTCTTTAAAAAAAAAAAAGAAAAAAAAAGAATATTTGACTGGTAGTGTTTAACAAAAGATATGTTTCAACTATCATAAAGTCTGTACAGTTGAACGAACAGTTGAATGATCAGATAGACAGTTCCTGATATGCAGTACACATACATACATACATACACATATAGGCTACAATGAGAGATTTCTTGCTCTGATAGATTATTCACGGAACATGGCATGGACCTTCAGGCCTTGTTCATCAAGATTGTTTATTGATATGAATGTGTCCATATCCTCCAGATACTCAAAGATAAATAAAAAGACATCTCTTGCTTCATCCAATTCTCTATCCAGGTAGTCGTTGATGGCATTCTGTTGATTTTTACTGTCTATTTGGAGAAAGGCAGGCCCTTTCACCTCCCCACAGAATAACTCATGGTGACTCTTTACGACCCTGGACCACTGTCCCTTGCAAACGTCCACGTCTTGTTGGTGCTCCTGTTAAAAATAGAGAATACATACATGTTGGGGGTGTATTTGTCCACGAAAAAAGTATTAACTCATCATTTACCTCATAATTCCACATACAAATATATTTATTTATGAAAAACCACAATAATATATAGAGAAATGCTCTCACAATACCTCCATGCACCACTGCATGGCTTATGTGGTCCTCCAAGTGAATTGTATTGAGTCATTTTCTTTACTGGTGAAACTGCAGCAGGGAGGGACCCCTCAACCCACGAGAACTGCCCTGCATCAGGCTCGGACTGAATGCTGTAAAACATTATGCTTGTCATTAATACAGAAGAATACAATGATAATTTGTGACATACACAGAGTTATCTAGCAAGATGTAGCGAAATGATGATGTAGTGAATGTTGCTCAGCTGAGTTACTGGGTTTGGGTACTGTACTGTGGTCAATGATGTCATATGTACAGTATGTGAGTGTTTTCTATCTGCACATTCATTCAACATTCATGTTATGTCATAAGACTGCACTGTCTATCTATCTATCTATCTATCTATCTATACATACATGTATGCATATATGTATTTGTGTTTGTGTACACACAGGTACGTATGTACACACACACAGACACACACACAAACAAACACACAGAGTGCACTGATTCTTCTGATATATTTGTTGCTATCTGAGTAATACACACATGAACTGTTGTTTATGAACATGCACACATGACTCACATTCCTAAAGTTGTCAACGTTTTAAGACAGGCTAATCTTGTTTTTACTTACCGACGCGGCAAACAACAACTTTTTAGCGGTTGGCAAACAATATGAACAATCTTCTTATGGATGCTTCTTCCTGTTTCAAAATAAATTAGAATGTGACGTATTTGGACGTAGGCGTGGCTTGTGACGTTACACTTGGATGTGGGCGGAGTTGGATGTCCACCGCAGGCTGCAGCGAGACGTTCCTCAATTGAAGAGCACACTGCAGAGACAATCTTTAAGAAACGATCAGCTTATTAGTATTGCTATTAGAAGCAACAGTATCATGTTTTCATGTTTTCTTTTATATGCTTGATGTATTTTATGTGATCATTGGAAGTTTGATCTATGCATTATATGCCTTTGGGAAAGGAAGTCATCAAATGCATTAGCATGCGAGCAGTATAGCCTTATTTGATATGTAATGAATTGTCAGGATGAATGATACACCGCAAAATGAACGAGAAGTTGATATTGTGTATATTTTATGCATTGCAACAGTTTAGTGAGGTTAATAACGAACGTGCAGAGATTTTATTATCTTAAGTTACGCACCAGAAGGTACAGCCCAGGGAGCGTAGCTCCGCCCCGCATTCTGTGTTCGATTGGACCACAGCACCATGAGGCGTGCTCAGGCGGCCTGTTTAAAGTCCCAGGACTCTAACAGTTCGTTGCTTTTTGCTATTGGCTTGTGCCATTGCTTTTCGCCATTGCCTTTCACCGTCGCTTTTGGTCTTCCGCCTGCCGTGGTTTGAGTGCTTTTCACCTGTGCTCGCCCGCTTGACCAAGCACGCGATTGTGCCATCAAAACTCTACAGAACAAACTGAAAACTTTGCGACTGCCAAACTCTTCAAAGTCTCGCAACGCAGAAGAGCTCTGAGCGCGTCAAACCGCGTAACCAGGCAACCGAAGACCGGCTTCGAAGGATCTCCCAAAGACGTCATCGACCAGCAACCAACCATAACTTTCGCTCAGACGAGCCCCCGCAATCCCCGTTCCCGGCACAAGCGCAAGTAAACAAGGTCTCACATTCTTGCTGAAGTCTGGTGTGATATCATTTAAGTTATATCTCTGCTTTTGTGGTTTTCTAAGGTTGCGATTTAAGAACTAGTAGCAGATACTAGAACATTTGGGGTTCTCTTCAATTCAGTAATTTCTCATCTCCGGAACTGTATGAATGTAAGTGTGAATGTGTGTGTGTTTGTGTTTTAGTAGATTAGTTTTGTGTCTTAGAGTAGTCAATAAATCAGTTCCCTTTTGAGAGCTACAATCGATGCTGCGCTGCTAAGCACATTGGGAACGTCTTTATTCGTGACCAGCTGTGAATAATGTGTGTAACACGTCAACAGAATTGACCCGGAGGTAATATAGCCTCGGTTGGTGACGTCATCGGAGCGCACCCGCGACACGAGGCTATAAAATAGATGAGCCACAGGTGCATCATCAGGTCTTTTGTCTTCAGATCATTCTGTGCGTGTGTGTGTGGCAAGAACTCTCTCTCTCTCTATCAACATCTTTTTGATCTTGTTAGGAGTTAGTTTTCAGCAGGCAGTGTGCAGAAATTTCTCATTCTCTCTTTTCTCTCTCTCATTCAAAAAATATTAGAGTTTGAAAGTGAGCATGAGTCAACAAAGCAGTAAGCGGTGTGTTCCTCCTTGCTCTCGCCCTATGAGTGAGTTGGACACACACGACTACTGTTTTGTTTGTTTGGGGGAAGAGCATGCAGTTCTGGCGATAGAGAAAGGCGGGTGCGAGCACTGTGATCTTCTCACAGTCAAAATGCTGCGTGCCCGTCTGAATTATTTCCAGTCCGCACCCACATTAACATCGTGGGGCTCTCACATGGATCTGGTTCACGAGCAAGAGACGGGTCAATCCCTTTCGCTAGCCGTGTTGCCAGATCCTGACATCCCTCCTCGCGATCTCGAAGCGCGCTCCGGTGCTTCTTCGGTTCACGAGGGGGATGAAATTTCTCTTGGTTTGTCAGAGCACGAGCAGCCACCTTCTGAGCTTTCCTCTCGCGGAGGTAAATCCGCTGAGGAATTGATTGAGGTGATTACTCGTGCTGTGGCCAGGTTGCAGCTTGACTGGCCACGCGAACAAGAGACCCCCAAACGCAGTAAGCTTGAGGATAGGTTTCTGTCCGGTGGCAAAGGGGAGAAAGTTCAATATCAGTTTCTCCCCTTTTTCGAGGACCTCCATGACGAGCTGTCTAAGTCATGGAGTAAACCATATACTTCTACCAGAAAGACTCAGGAGAATGAATACTGTGACAATTATCCATTTATTAGCAACCCAGCAAGCAATAACGTTCTTTGGCGTAGGCCCCGTCCGTAACTCGCAATCTGAGGGTCCGGACTCTGCATATCCTGCCTGAAGATCAAGGCAGGGGCGCAGCCGACCCCCGTGAGGTATGTAAGGGACCCTCCTGGTGGTGGTGGTGAGGAAGATGGAGGGAATGATTCAATTTGGAGGAGGTGGGGAGGATGGTGGTGAATTGAAGCGTCAGCATCTGCGAATTCAAACATGGGTAAGTGCCGATCTTATATACCACAAGTGTTGGAATGTGATTGGATAGATGAAAATTTAGTGACGTGACAATTAAGTCTTCCTGGCAGAACTTAATGCTAGAGCTTTCATTTCTCGTGTGTTTGTGCCCTCGACGTCAACTTTTTCGACTATCGTGGGTGCGAATGCACGCGGGTATAAGGAGATTCCCCGGGTTGAAGAGACGCTTGCGAGCTATCTCTCTCCCGCGAGCTATCTCTCTCATCTTCTATGAAGAAACCTACCCTCCCCACTAAACCATGCCGAATTACATCAACTTTGGTGGGAAAAGCTTATCAAGCTGCAGTTCAGGCTGGTGCTGCGCTGCACACAATGGCTGTGTTGCAGGCGTACCAGGCTGACCTATTGAAGGACTTGAGTGTGGGCAGTACCATCGACGAGGAAGCTTTCTCGGAGCTCCGTCGAGCCACAGACCTGTCTCTCCGTGCGACCAAGCAGACGGCCCGTGCTATCGGCCGTTCAATGAGTGCTTTAGTCAGCATGGAGAGGCACCTGTGGTTGAATCTAACAGGAATAAAAGAAAAAGATTGTGTATTCCTGTTAGATTCCCCCGTTTCTCCCTCTGGCTTATTTGGCGACTCTGTTAACTCAGTAGTCGCCAGATATAAGGAGGTGAAGAAACACGAGGAAGCCTTCGGCCAATTCCTTCCTCGCCGCACTCAAGGGGAGGGGCTGTCTGCCACCCAGCCTCGCCTCGGTCCTTCAAAACCTAGGGAGGTTCAAAAGCTGAGCGTGGCTGAGCGCGCTCCCCCTCGTAGAGACTGGAGGGTTCGCCACGCTCAGCAACCTTCCAAGCCGGACCTCAGGACTATCATTAATTGAAAGAGGAAGTCCTGATGGTCCGGCGCCCAATCTGGTGGGGGTAGCCCCCTGCGGGATGGGGCGCAGCCTAGATCTTTTCGCCCCTTCCCGATACCCTCACAGAAGCTCTCCTTCCCCGCCACTTCTCGTGTTTCAGGGGGCAGCAGTTTCCAGAGAAATATTAGATGTTCCGTTGCTTCCAGCTGTCATCCTGGACGCGGAACATCTAACATCCCCTCAAAAGGAAGTATCAAAATTAATACCACTCTCAGAGAGTCTGACAGCATGGAAATCTCTGTCAGGCATCTCCCCTTGGGTGCTAAAGACAGTTCAGTTAGGATACAGAATCCAGTTCTGTCGTCATCCTCCGCGTTTCAACGGCGTGGTTTTCACTTCCGTGAAGCCGGAGCTGATGCACGTACTGTCACAAGAGCTATAATCTCTTCTGAGCAAAGAGGCCATAGAACATGTTCCTCTGCCAGAAAGAGAGTCAGGCTATTACAGCAGATACTTCCTGGTTCCCAAAAAAGATGGGGGACTGCGTCCTATCTTAGATCTTCAAGGCTTAAACCATTCAGTCAAAGCACTCAAGTTCAAGATGTTAACTAGGGATGCACCGATACCAATCGGTCGATAAAGCTTGCGCGTTTTGTCAGTAAAGCCGGTTCTGTAATCAGCGGTAAATGCCATCAGGTGCGTGATTTCACGTTGAGCCGTATATACTACACACAGCCGTTGTTCACTGACGAGCTGCGCATAGCAATGTTCATTATCAGTGTGAAAGTGCGCAGCTCGTCTGTAAACAACGGCTGTGTGTAGTATATACGGCTCAACGTGAAATCACGCACCTGATGGCATTTACCGCTGATTACAGAACCGGCTTTACTGACAAAACGCGCAAGTTATCGACCGATAAGGATCGGTGCATCCCTAATGTTAACTATCAAGATGGTCGTGACGCAAATTCAACATTGCGATTGGTTCGTCACGATCGATGTGAAGGACGCATATTTCCACATAGAAATATTGCCACAACACAGGAAATTCCTGAGGTTCGCTTTCGGGGGCGAAGCGTACCAATTTCGGGTTCTTCCATTCGGCCTAGCCTTGTCACCCCGCACATTCACAAAATGCATGGATGCAGCACTGGCTCCTTTACGACTCCAGGGTATCCGCATTTTTAACTACATCGACGATTGGCTGATTCTGGCACAATCACAACAGATGGTGCTCCAACACAGAAACATCGTGTTAGCTCATCTGTTGTCTCTAGGGCTGAGAATCAACACCAGCAAGAGTGTTCTTTCTCCTGCCCAGAAAACGACTCATCTAGCGGTCGTTTGGGATTCGATCACGATGCGGGCACAATTGTCTCCCGCTCGAATCGAGACCATTCGGCAGACCATGAGCAAAGTCAGGCTAGGCCAAGAGCGTACTGTTCGACAGTACCAAAAAATGTTAGGTTTCATGGCGTCAGCATCCACGGTAATTCCTCTGGGGCTGTTACACATGAGACCGTTTCAGTTGTGGCTAAAAGCCAGAGGATTTCATCCAAGAGCCAATCCTCTAAGGCGAATAAAAGTGACGCGCCGCGGGCTTCGTACACTAACTCTGTGGTTCAGACCCCGGTTCCTTACCTTGGGTCCCACTCTAGGGGCTCCTTGTCGTCGCGAAATGCTAACGACGGATGCCTCCCTGACGGGCTGGGGAGCGGTCTTAAATGGTCGTCCAGCTCAAGGGGCATGGGAGGGCCATCAGTTCGATTGGCACATCAACTGCCTCGAGTTGATGGCTATATTTCTGGCTCTGAAATATTTTATCCCCCAATTAAGGGGCTGTCATGTCCTAGTGCGGGTGGACAACACAGCGGCAGTCTCTTACATAAATCACCAGGGAGGTCTGCGTTCTCGCAACCTGAACAGGATAGCGAGACAGATTTTTCTCTGGGCCCAGGACAAGTTCCTGTCACTCAAGGCAGTATACATTCCAGGGCACCTGAACGTGGGAGCAGATTTACTGTCCAGACAGACACTACCATCAGGGGAGTGGAAACTTCACCCAGAGATAGTGAATCAGATCTGGAACAGATTCTACCAGGCAAAAGTGGACCTCTTCGCCTCTTTTCAGACAGCGCAATGTCCCCTCTACTTCTCTCTGAGTCACCCAGCTCCGTTGGGTCTGGATGCGATGTCGCACACATGGCCCAAAATGCGCCTGTATGCGTTTCCTCCAGTTTCTCTGCTCCCAGGGGTTCTAGCCAGGGTTCGCCAACAAGGGATTTGCTTCCTGTTGGTAGCACCACGTTGGCCGAACAGAGTATGGCTCTCGGAGATAATGAGGGACCTTCTATCTCAGGCGGGGGGAACGATATTCCATCCCAGGCCCGACCTGTGGAATCTTCATGTTTGGCCCCTGAGGGGAACCAACTGAGGGACACTGGGCTTTCACCTGCCGTTATTGAGACCATCCTAAGTGCTAGGGCTCCCTCCACTAGGAGAAATTATGCCATTAAATGGGGAGTTTTTGAAAGATGGTGTGCAGAGCACAATGTAGATCCAGTTAACTGCCAGATTGCTTCAGTACTGGACTTTATGCAAGATAAATTATCAACAGATACATGTCCTGCTACTCTTAGGGTTTATGTGGCCGCTCTTTCGGCTTGCCACGCCTTAATTGATGGTGCACCACTTGGGAGACACTCTCTGCTCTCTCACTTCCTCTGTGGAGCCAGACGACTGAGGCCTCCAGTGAAGACCAAGATCCCTTCTTGGGACTTATCTACAGTCCTTGAGGGTCTGGTTGGAGCCCCCTTTGAACCTTTAGAGTCAGCGTCTGATAAACGTCTGACTTTTAAAATGGTTTTTCTAATGGCAATAACTTCTATGAAGAGAATTGGGGATATGCAGGCTCTGTCTATCTCGTCATCCTGCTTAGACTTTGCCCCAGGAATGGTGAAAGTGATTTTGCATCCTCATCCTGATTACCTGCCCAAGGTTCCATTCTCGGCTGTACACCTGGTCATTCTTGAAGCCTTCTGTCCTCCACCGTTTGTAATGCCGGAGCAGGAGGTATCTCATAGACTGTGTCCAGTACGTGCTCTGCAGACTTACGTCCACCGCACTAGCCAGTGGCGTAAATCAGAGCAACTTTTTGTCTGTTATGGTGTTCATAACAGAGGGGCAGCTGCCTCCAAGCAGACCATGTCTCACTGGGTCAGGGATGCTATTGCTCTTGCCTATGAGGCGCGCAGTCAAGCTTCGCCTATAGGTCTGAGGGCTCACTCCACCAGGGGGTTCGCCTCGTCCAATGCTTTGGCAAGGGGTGCTCCCCTACAACAAGTTTGTGATGCGGCAGGCTGGTCCTCTCCGCACACATTCATAAGATTTTATAGTTTGGATGTTCATGCCACTCCGGGCTCTCACGTCCTTGAGTCAACATCACAAGCTAATGTCTAGGCCTCCTTGCGTTCTTGTGAAACACACCTGCACAGTCGTAGGGGTCCGGACATGTTCAAGCACGGCGGCGTGGGTATTCTCGTTCCCAATGCGCTTAGCAGCGCAGCATCGATTGTAGCTCTCAAAAGGGAACTTTCTGGGTTACTTTTCAGTAACCTTGTTCCCTGAGAGAGCGGAACGAGATGCTGCGCTACCGTGCCGTACTTAAAGATGTCCCGGGACTGCTCTCCAGACAAAATATCCTGATGATGCACCTGTGCCTCATCTATTTTATAGCCTCGTGTCGCGGGTGCGCTCCGATGACGTCACCAACCGAGGATATATTACCTCCGGGTCAATTCTGTTGACGTGTTACACACATTATTCACAGCTGGTCACGAATAAAGACGTTCCCAATGCGCTTAGCAGCACAGCATCTCGTTCCGCTCTCTCAGGGAACAAGGTTACCATAAAGTAACCCAGAAAGTGTTTCATTAAAAGAAGTGTCTTGAATTTTATGTTCACAAAAGTTCTATCTGTATTTAGATCCAAGCTGCCTCAGCTTTAAAATTTCCTAACGTAATATTTTGGTTTATTTGTGATCTTGGCCAGGAGCATAAGATAAACCTTTTTGAGTTGATACAGTATACTGAATTGCCTACTTAAGCAATCATTGATCACAATAATGGTGGCTTGTTGAAATTTCAACATTTTTTTCAGCATTAATAGCGGGTGATATTAATTCAATTTCATTAACATTGACAAATCAACTATTTTTGACATTGATTCAATGGTTGTTTGCATGTTAAAACTGATTTCAACTTACTTTAATGAGTTGAAACAAAATATTGTAAAATCAAATGAACTTAAATAAAGCAATTCAACACTAGACAAGATTTAAAGTCATGAGTTGAAATGACTTGTGCTTTTAAGCTGAAAAAACTTAAAATCTTAAGGCAGCCACAAAACTTACATTCCGAAGTTGAAACAGGTGAAATTTTTTTTACAGTGTTGTAAAAATGCAAGAGTTTACAGAGCTTTATTTTTATTTGCATAACTTCACATTTTAAAATGAACTTCTAAATGTCTGTTCAGTAGTCACAATTTAACTTGTGGTGTTTCTAATTAAGTGATAAAAGCAGTTGCAAATGCTGTACAATATAAATATACTCATCTTTGCTCCAATAAAAGGAGCAACAATTTGTTTTACTAAAAATTATATGTAATATCTAATTATTATTAATATTTAACTTACATTGGAAAGATTTCTGTGACCTCTCGTGAGATCTCAGCAAAAGGTCTCATGATTTATTTCCAGAACATGATGCATGATGGGATACACTTAGCCTCTTAGGCTTAGTTTAACCAAGGATTGATAGCTAAACAGTGGCTCTCCAGAACCAGATTTGAGGAACCCTGGTTTAGTTCATCATTCAAAAAAAAAAAAAAAAAAAAAAAAACAGCAGTCAGAGTGATTGAGTAACAGCTGTGAGTGACACAGATACTGAAGGACACTCTTCAGAGTGAATCACTGACTGTGTCTCATCACAGAGTCAACAGTTGATTCAAACATTCAGAGGTCAGTATGACAGCTGAAAGTCTCAGTGTGAACTGATGAATATGAACCTCATCTCTCCATTAGTCCAACTCAACTGACTCATTTCAGAGAATAAAGTGTCTAACAGTCAAACTCATATTTGAGTGATTCTGTTCCTCTCAGAATAGAGCAGCTCTATCAGCAGATGTTCAGCGTCCTCACATGTTACAGTAAAATGCTAAATACTTAAAAGAACAATTAAGACATGAATATACAACTTCTTTAAATACTCATTTTAAAGTATATATGCTGTGTAAAAGCATTCATGCAGTCATATTTGATGTTGCTGGTGAAAAGCAGAGCAGATGTCAGATGAGAGAGTAAAACTCAGAGTGGAGAATGAATGGAGTCTCATGTGATGTTGGTCTCCATTTGAGACATCAGTGACAATCCAGAGGAGAGAGTGAGTGGATCTACTCAAAACACTGATCTCTCCTCACTTCTCCTCAGAGTTTACTGAGAGCCTCATGAGAGAGTCAGGCTGCTGCTCCAGATGTTCAGACCGTCCTTCTGCTGGACTCCAGCACTGCTGTCCTGAGACCTGATGATCCTGAACACCTTCAGCTCCGGCTCCAGTCTGAGTCAGTACAGCTGCACTGTAAAAAATTATTCTGAGTTTTAGTCAGGTGGACAATTGAAACCATGTCCTGTCAACTTGCAGTGTCTCACTACACAACAGTTATACCAACCTCAACTTAAAGAGAAATTTTAAACTTTAAATAACATGCTCACATAACAACAAAGCATACCTTCTCTCAATTTTATGCGTACTGCGCATGTGCAAGGAACTCTACGTCATGATGACGTACTATTTTAACCAAGTTGAGAAAGACGGGCTATCCGCCATTTTCTGCACGAGAAGTTGCTGATCATGCCAGAAAAAAAAAATCTACGAAGCCTGCGTTTGAACGAAAACAGATGGACTTTATGGACTGCAAATAACAAAATGAGTAAGTATCCCCTGCTTAGTTCTTTCTTTAACGTTAATTTAGGCTTGTTTTGTTCAACGTCGGCGTTTTGATTTCAGGCTATCACATTTTGCTAACTAACTAACAAGCCAGGAGACGCACATTGCCCGGCGAATTCGTAGTTATTCACTTTTTCAGACGTTCCTGGCAGTTCTCAGACTCACAATAAACCAATATTTTGGAGTATATATTACGTCATTAACTCGCCGACATGCTGTGAGACGTGCATTGCTGAGAGAACCGACGAATACGAATTAACAGCTGAAATGGAGCATGAGTGTTACTACCGAACTGTTACAGCCGTGGTTCTCGGATCTCCGGTAAAAGCACTGCGAATATGGCAAAATGTAAGTTAATAACAAATGAAACGTGCGCCCACTGGAAGATAAAGATGCTATCAGTTATATCAAACAGCACTTTTAGCATGACGAACATGCAACAACTGTTCTTTGAAAACGTAAATGAAATTTGATATTTACTTTTGTATGCACGTTGTTAAGCTTTATGAGATGAATCCTCCTTTCTGTAAAAAGCTAAAGATGATTAGTTCTGTAAACATCTGTTTGTACATCACAGCCTTGGTTACTTTTGCAAAACGTTAATGTAAGAAACTTTTTCAAGATTATGTTGATGATGATGATTTAACTGATGTTATGATCGCAAATTACTTTATTTGAATGTGTAGGAGCGTATTTTTCATTTTTTAACTGGTTCTTTCAAATGAAATTTATTAAATTTGTAAATGAATTTGTTTTTCAAGATCAGCAATGAGGTCACCAGGCTTGTGTCAAAGGACCTGAGCAAGTCTTTTTTTTTGTTTCAAGGGCTAGATGATCCTCTCTCAAAGCTGATACAGTTTTTCAAGTCAAGTCAAAGCGTCATGAGGACATTCCAGATATGACTTCAGTACTGGAGAGCCTTGATAATTATTTTAAGGCAGTCTTTCTCTGCCCAAACTGACAAATCTGTGATCATTTACTCACCTTCATGTTTGTCCAAACCTCTATGACCTTTTTTCTTCTAAAGATAATTAAACTAGTGTTAGTGACATATTTTCATACAATGAAAGAGAAGGAATGCCATTCTAAAGCAGAAGTAGATGATCAGATTTTGATTAAGATTACCAAAAATGTTTTTTTTTTTTTCAGAGGATTAACGTGCATGGATTAATTGTTCACCTTCATATTGTAAATTATAATTTCATGCTGACTTTTGACGGTTTAACACTGATAATTTTCATTGTATCAAATGGAATTAATTTGTTTTTGTTTTGTTTTTTTATTGGTGTGGCATGTTAGTGAGTAAATGACTTTAAAGTGTTGTTACAACCCCAATGAATGTAAGGCAGGGGGGCCCAATTCTGCTACTGGGGAGCCCAGATCCAGCAGAGTTTAGCTTTTACCCCAGTTAAACAAACCTTAACCAGCTAATCAAGGTGTTCAGGATCACTTCAAACTTCCAGACAGCTATGTTGAACCAGATTGGAGTTAAACTCTGCAATAAATGATTGGCCCTCCAGAAGCAGATTAGACACCCCTGATTTTAATGGCATGAGTTTTTTTTTTTTTAGCATAGCTTAGCATAAATCATTGAATCCTATTAGACCAGTATTATCGCGTTCAAAAATGACCAACGAGTTTCGATATTTGTCCTATTTAAAACTTGGCTCTTCTGTAGTTATATCGTGTACTAAAACCGGCGGAAATGTAAAGCTGCGGTTTTCTAGGCCGATAAGATTAGGATCTACACTCCCATTCCGTAGTCAAGGAATTTTGCTGCCGTAATATGACCGAAGCTGACTCGGAGCCTGCTGCATCTACAGTCCCGCACCCAAAGTACAGCATTCTCAGACCCCTCGTTTTTCGAGACAGCGCCACCTTTCAAATTGGATCGGATAAACACATGGATAAACACGTGAAGAACCGAAACACGGTGATTATCGTCAATTTTATTCAATGATTTCTTTTTTAATCAAACTACTTTATAGCTCATCGATACACCAACATATGAACAGTCTATTTAATATTTGTAATGATAGTTTGTAACAAAATTTGAGCCGTTAATGTATGTTTTTTCGCCTTTTTCCCCCGAAAATATTTTGATAGCTAACGTTAGCCTTTAACCTTGGACTTTTTGTAGACAAGCCATTGTAAAAAAAATTGATTAAATTTAGTTGACATTAAAGTAGACCAATTAAATACATTAAGTGTGTTAATATCAAAGAATGTCATCATTAATTATTTAATCAGATTTAATATTTTTGACAATGGCATTCATTTTTTATTTTAGTGAAGTTGAGGAATTTGACCGGGTGATTGCAAAAAGAATGAGAAAAGAAGCAACATTTGCCTCCCAGAAAGTAATTATTTTACCTTATGCATTTACATTACATTTTACATTTATTCATTTAGCAGACACTTTTATCCAAAGCAACTTATAAATGAGGAGTTTTTTTTAATGCAATTGAAGACGAAAATAAAGTCACTAACACAATTCTTTCTTCCTTTTTTCTTTGCTTTGTCCTGTTTACAGCAAGATGACAGTGATTAAGGTGATCGTTAAATAAAGTACAGAATTGTTCATTATTGGTGTTTTGTCTATTATTTGAGTTTTGCTTCACATTCAAAATAACAAAAAACAGGTTTTGTAATGTTAGCATGGTATAATGTTAATTAGACCATTATATGTTGAGCTGAAAGAAAAAAATGGAATTTGAAACATTGTACAAAAACAAACTAAAACATTGTAGCAATATAATGTCACATAATATTTTTCAGATGATAGTCCAATTTGTATTTGTATCGGTTGCATCAGTAATTTCCTTTCAATTACACCCACGCTCAAAAAATAAATACTGGGTAATTAGTTAGTTTAAGAACACAATGTTTTTTTTTTTTTTTTGGCACATGCATTAAGCAGGGAACGCAAATATTTATTTGGATAACTTTAAATAAAAAAAAGACCGTAATATTGCATTCTAATGTTTTCAATGGCATTTGGATAAGGGTGTTATATGATCTTCCGAACAGCAGGAGGCGCTGTCTCGAAAAACGAGGGGTCTGAGAATGCGGGACTCTGGGTGCGGGACTGTCGATGCAGCAGGCTCCGAGTCTGCAGCTTGATAATGTTGAGCACATGTGCAAATGCTAACCTAGCTGTTAACTAATTTTAGGCGCTGTATGATATTACTCCGCCTGCTGTAATCGTTTAGAGCCCGTTGAAGCTGCATTTAAACTGCATTTTGGAAGTTCAAACCTGGGGCACCATTGAAATCCATTACATGGAGATAATTCCTGAAATGATTTCCTCAAAAAACATAATTTTTTATCGACTGAATAAAGAAAGACACAAACATCTTGGATGAGAAGGGGGCGAGTACATGATCTGTAATTTTTTGATTTGAAAATGAACTTCTCCTTTAAGAGCATCATTGTTTTAGATCTCATTGTTTAAGTGGAACATTGGTATTTCATTTTTTAATTTTTTTCAAAGACTGGTTTTATTGTTGCTTTGTACTGCTTCCTCTTTCCTTGTCATGTTTCTACAATTGGTAATAATTGACCATTTTTGAACACTGTAATGTGAAGTTTTTTTAACACTATTGTGAATTCTTCATGTACACTTGTTTCTGCAATGAAAATATCTGATTATGACCAGGAGAGTTATTTGTACTATTTTGGCACTGTGGTGCATAGAGTGCAGAAGGTGTGTGCATAGAGAAGTTTACACTTGTTTGTGTGAGCTGTGTATATGTGAAGGTTTTTGAATGTGATGTATCTGTTTAAAAAATAAAATGCTGAGAGTTTCAATTTTGCTGTTGTTGATTTCATAAAAAAAAAACTGATTCCAGATAGATATCTAAAACTTATTGTCAAAGCAATTAAGTCTAGTAAACTCAAATAGTTAAGTTATGATATTGAGGAAAAATAAAAATGTTATGTCAGTTAGACTTGGTTCATGGTTGAGAAAACATAAAAAAATAAGTTGACTTAACTAAAAAAAACTTCAAGTGTTCTTTAATTGATATAGTACGTTAGCTCAACTTGCTGATAGTTATTTCAACAGCTATGTTCAAGTTGAGTGAACTTGACACCTAGTGTTTGCTAAACTTAACTCAGAGTCATTGCAAAAAGATGACTTGACTAAGTCAAGTTGAGTCAACAAATAATTTTTTACAGTGTGCTGATCTTTGTTGACATCTCTTCAGGTTTACTGTAGGACAGTTGATGCCATTTATGGAGTCATTATTTATTAACACAGAAAACACTTTGATTCAATGGTCAAACTACTGTAGGATATCAGAGTGAATCAGACAATTCAAGATTCGATCAGAACAGTGTTGAAACAACACAGACAGACAAATTCCACAAAGGGGCCGAACAACAATGTGGATGACAATAAATCAGAGTCCAGCAAGCCTGAGGCTCCAATGAGTATGAAGCAAGTCTAACTAACACTTCTTTCACTTTATAACAGAGGATGCTTTTGACTTTTTTGCTTTTTGACTAAATCAGTTCTGTTTTTCTTTAGTCATAGAAAAAAATTCTGTATTACTGTGTTTTGTAACCAATTGTTGATCAACTTTTTCATAATGTTTATACATTCATGAATATGTCAGTCCATGTTTAATGATGAGCTTCAAGGTTCAGGTAAATTATTAAAATATAGTGAGTCACTTTGCATTGTCTGCACATGCTTCAGTGCTCTGAGTGTGTCACAGTTTTGTCTGTCTTGTCATTGGTTTCTCCCATTTGTCTTCCCCCTGTCATTTTGTTATCAT
Source organism: Garra rufa (assembly GCF_049309525.1). NCBI lineage: Eukaryota > Metazoa > Chordata > Actinopteri > Cypriniformes > Cyprinidae > Garra > Garra rufa. The sequence goes on along the minus strand of NC_133385.1, from coordinate 33,991,442 downwards.
TTGGTTTAGTCCTCGTTTGTATATCACCGTCACCTGTGTTAGATTTGATCGTCATCTGTATCACCTGTGTCTTATGATTAGTCTGTCTTTAAAAGTCTGTCTGTGAGTTTAGTTCCCTGTCGGTCTTTAATGTTGACATTTATGGTTTATGTTACGTGTGTGGATTATCCTGCCTGTTCCTGATCGTTCCTGAGTGTTTGTTCTAAGAGTATATTAAAATAGTGTTGATTGTTTATCTCGTCTCGTTCCGTCCAGCACGTGCACCATTATAACAGAAAGACAGACCAAAAACAGTTTTACCCGGCACCTTCCCCTGCGTTTATTTTTCCGTCTTTGTTTTTCTCAGTGTTTTGTTTTTTGACTTATTATGGACCCTGCCGTTATCATCATCCTCCTGAAGCAGGGGAACCGCTCTCTCGAGGACCACATCAGAGACTTTCTGTTCCTCGTGCCATCAACACACTACCCGGACAGCTGCTTGTGCACGTTCTTCCGCAACGGATTAAATGACAACATCAAGACGCAGCTGTCCGGGGAGGGTCCTCGAGAGAGCCTTGCCGGATACATCGAGTGGGTGCTGGCGTCCTGTGGATCTTCCTGGACTGTCGGCAGCGTCGAGGAGGACGTCAGCCCCACTTATGACCCAGAGAGCAGCCTACCATCACCCCGACACGCAGAGTATGAACCCGAGCGCACCGCGGATGAGGGACTAGAGCCGCGAGCGACAGAGCCAGAGCCCTCTCCGGCTGACCAGGTGCGTGAGCTGGATTCTACATCTGCGACGGTGGATTGCGACGTGGCGCAGATGAGGGAAATGGAGAGCCCTGCCCACTGCAACTCCGCTGGGGGTGAGATAGACAACTCTGGGGACCTTATTGACTTCTTTGCCGAAGTTATGGATTATAAAAAATTTGACTTAATAGACTTTTTCTCTGAGCCACTGACCTGCCTAAGCTTCCCTCCCACCCGCCCTCTTCTGTCTGAATCTGCCTGGTCCCCGCTGGTTCCGCCCAGCCGTCCTGAGTCCCCGCTGGTTCCGCCCAGCCGTCCTGAGTCCCCGCTGGTTCCGCCCAGCCGTCCTGAGTCCCCACTGGTTCCGCCCAGCCGTCCAAAGTTTCCCAGGCCATCGGTCAGTCCCCTAGCTCACCCTCAGCCCACCATCCATGCAGTGGGCTCGCCGCAGGGATGCCAATCAACATCGGTGGCATGGCTGGAGGATCCCTCAGCTCCGCCTCCAGCCTCACAGCCCAGATCTCCACCTCGGCCCTCCGACCCTGCGGCTCCACCACGGCTCTCAACGCCCTCAGCTCCACCGTCGCCCGTCGGCCCACCAGCTCCACCGGGCTCCATCGTCCCTCCGGCTCCGCCTTGGTCAGTCGTCGACCATCCGCCGCCTCGGGACTCCACTCCTCTGGCTTCGCCTCGTCCCTCTGTCCCTCCGGCTCTGTCAGGCTCCTCCTTCCCGTCAGCGTCGCCTTCGTCCTCTGTCGCTCCGGCTCCGCCGCGGACCTCCGGATCTCCGCCTCCGCCTCGGCCGCCAGAGCCTCCTGTTCCACCTTGGCCCTCCGGTTCCGCGGTGTCGCCCTGGTCCGTAGGCTCTCCATCTCCGCCTCGGGTTCCTCTGCCAGCTGCTCTGCCTCTGTCGGTCGGACCCCTGGAGTCGGCGGTCCTCCCTCCACCATGGCTCCTCCCTGGCTCCTCCCACCGTCGTCGCCCCCTTGGACTGTCTTTTTTTGTCACATGGACTCTTGTTTTTGTCCCCCTTCCGGGGTTGCGTCCTCCGCCGGAGCCCCCTCCTTCATTGACTCTGGTTTTCCGCCCCTCTCGTTTTTTCGTTTTTTCCACGGCGCGAGGACGCGCCTTTCTGGAGGGGGGCGTAATGTCACAGTTTTGTCTGTCTTGTCATTGGTTTCTCCCATTTGTCTTCCCCCTGTCATTTTGTTATCATTTGGTTTAGTCCTCGTTTGTATATCACCGTCACCTGTGTTAGATTTGATCGTCATCTGTATCACCTGTGTCTTATGATTAGTCTGTCTTTAAAAGTCTGTCTGTGAGTTTAGTTCCCTGTCGGTCTTTAATGTTGACATTTATGGTTTATGTTACGTGTGTGGATTATCCTGCCTGTTCCTGATCGTTCCTGAGTGTTTGTTCTAAGAGTATATTAAAATAGTGTTGATTGTTTATCTCGTCTCGTTCCGTCCAGCACGTGCACCATTATAACAGAAAGACAGACCAAAAACAGTTTTACCCGGCACCTTCCCCTGCGTTTATTTTTCCGTCTTTGTTTTTCTCAGTGTTTTGTTTTTTGACTTATTATGGACCCTGCCGTTATCATCATCCTCCTGAAGCAGGGGAACCGCTCTCTCGAGGACCACATCAGAGACTTTCTGTTCCTCGTGCCATCAACACACTACCCGGACAGCTGCTTGTGCACGTTCTTCCGCAACGGATTAAATGACAACATCAAGACGCAGCTGTCCGGGGAGGGTCCTCGAGAGAGCCTTGCCGGATACATCGAGTGGGTGCTGGCGTCCTGTGGATCTTCCTGGACTGTCGGCAGCGTCGAGGAGGACGTCAGCCCCACTTATGACCCAGAGAGCAGCCTACCATCACCCCGACACGCAGAGTATGAACCCGAGCGCACCGCGGATGAGGGACTAGAGCCGCGAGCGACAGAGCCAGAGCCCTCTCCGGCTGACCAGGTGCGTGAGCTGGATTCTACATCTGCGACGGTGGATTGCGACGTGGCGCAGATGAGGGAAATGGAGAGCCCTGCCCACTGCAACTCCGCTGGGGGTGAGATAGACAACTCTGGGGACCTTATTGACTTCTTTGCCGAAGTTATGGATTATAAAAAATTTGACTTAATAGACTTTTTCTCTGAGCCACTGACCTGCCTAAGCTTCCCTCCCACCCGCCCTCTTCTGTCTGAATCTGCCTGGTCCCCGCTGGTTCCGCCCAGCCGTCCTGAGTCCCCGCTGGTTCCGCCCAGCCGTCCTGAGTCCCCGCTGGTTCCGCCCAGCCGTCCTGAGTCCCCGCTGGTTCCGCCCAGCCGTCCAAAGTTTCCCAGGCCATCGGTCAGTCCCCTAGCTCACCCTCAGCCCACCATCCATGCAGTGGGCTCGCCGCAGGGATGCCAATCAACATCGGTGGCATGGCTGGAGGATCCCTCAGCTCCGCCTCCAGCCTCACAGCCCAGATCTCCACCTCGGCCCTCCGACCCTGCGGCTCCACCACGGCTCTCAACGCCCTCAGCTCCACCGTCGCCCGTCGGCCCACCAGCTCCACCGGGCTCCATCGTCCCTCCGGCTCCGCCTTGGTCAGTCGTCGACCATCCGCCGCCTCGGGACTCCACTCCTCTGGCTTCGCCTCGTCCCTCTGTCCCTCCGGCTCTGTCAGGCTCCTCCTTCCCGTCAGCGTCGCCTTCGTCCTCTGTCGCTCCGGCTCCGCCGCGGACCTCCGGATCTCCGCCTCGGCCTCGGCCGCCAGAGCCTCCTGTTCCACCTTGGCCCTCCGGTTCCGCGGTGTCGCCCTGGTCCGTAGGCTCTCCATCTCCGCCTCGGGTTCCTCTGCCAGCTGCTCTGCCTCTGTCGGTCGGACCCCTGGAGTCGGCGGTCCTCCCTCCACCATGGCTCCTCCCTGGCTCCTCCCACCGTCGTCGCCCCCTTGGACTGTCTTTTTTTGTCACATGGACTCTTGTTTTTGTCCCCCTTCCGGGGTTGCGTCCTCCGCCGGAGCCCCCTCCTTCATTGACTCTGGTTTTCCGCCCCTCTCGTTTTTTCGTTTTTTCCACGGCGCGAGGACGCGCCTTTCTGGAGGGGGGCGTAATGTCACAGTTTTGTCTGTCTTGTCATTGGTTTCTCCCATTTGTCTTCCCCCTGTCATTTTGTTATCATTTGGTTTAGTCCTCGTTTGTATATCACCGTCACCTGTGTTAGATTTGATCGTCATCTGTATCACCTGTGTCTTATGATTAGTCTGTCTTTAAAAGTCTGTCTGTGAGTTTAGTTCCCTGTCGGTCTTTAATGTTGACATTTATGGTTTATGTTACGTGTGTGGATTATCCTGCCTGTTCCTGATCGTTCCTGAGTGTTTGTTCTAAGAGTATATTAAAATAGTGTTGATTGTTTATCTCGTCTCGTTCCGTCCAGCACGTGCACCATTATAACAGAGTGATTATAGTGCTGTGATAATAAAAGTCACAATGAACAAAATGATATTCATTATCTTCTTGATCTTGGGAATGTATTTTCATTGCAAGAAATCGTAGTTTGTAGTTGCTTTTTTGCAATACATTTTTTTTTTTTTGTAATTAAAAACAATTCCTTTTTCAATTCTATTTTTTATTTGTTCTTCAGACTCTACAGAACAGGTGACTGTTATTCTCAGCAGCAGATGATTAAACAACTTAACAAAAGTTTTTTATTGAGAATTAACAGAGGTTTAGATGTTGATGTTTTATTTTCATTTGATGTTACCATTGTGGAGATCAGTGTTTGCTTTAGTTGAGCTCCTGACCCTTGACCTTTAAACACGTTTTCTTTTGTTTGCTATAACAGTGTCTTAAAGATGAATTTGTGTCTGTTCAACACTGCTTGTTCTTTTGTTCTACTCTATTGTTAAAGCATTTTTTAAGAAAGGCAAAGAAGAAGTTTAAGTCTCAAAATAACAAGTGATTATTGACAGCCAAGCATTAAAACCGCAATAAATTTACAAGATGGTCTTGCCCACAAAATAAATCATGCATGATTAGAATATATGATTTATTTATTTATTTTCACTGGAAGCTGAAGAAGTTTCATCCACACTGATAGTCAAATCAGCCAGGCAAACAACAAATAAACAATTATTTTACAATTAACATTTAATTAGGCTCATCAGTAAATGGTTTAAAATCAATACTCTGAAAGTAAAATATTATACATAAAGAGTTGCTGTAAAGCTGTTGTAAATCCTGCCCACTTGTTTGCATTGTCAGCACGTGCGTCAGTGCTCTGAGAGTGTTTATAGTGCTGTGAGTTTAACACTTCATGACTGACAGCAGAACAGATCAGAATCTTCATCATCACACAAGACAAAACAACAGCAATGAACAACATCATCATCTTCATCTGGACCGTTTCAATGTTTATTCCAGGTGGGATGATATTTTTTTTTTTGTCAATAATATTATGATATTGTTGTTTTTTTGTCCTTTTAATATTACCAACATCATGCAGATTTACACATTCATTATTTTTATTTTCTCTTTTTCAGGATCCACAGAAGTCACTGTGACTCAGCCTAAAGTTAAATCTGTCCAACAGGGTCAAACAGCTACAATAGAGTGTAGTATGGATGTAGGACTAACATATGATGACTTAATCTGGTATCAGCAGAAACCTGGAGAAACTCCTAAACTTCTCATTCATGACACAAAAAACCTTTATTCAGGAACTCCATCTAGATTCAGTGGTAGTGGATCTATTTATGGAAAAGATTTCTCTCTGACCATCAATGGAGTCCAGACTGAAGATACAGGAGATTATTACTGTCAGAGTTATCACTACATCAACAGTAAATATGTGTTCACACAGTGATAAAGAGTCGTACAAAAACCTCCATCAGTCAGAGTCACAGTGACTGCACTGATACAGCTGAGAGATACTGCAGCTGCTGATGAGAGAATGAGAAACAACACAATGTCACAGCGTATCAAACTTTTCAGAGACAATTTATTTATTTGATATAGCTGTGAAGCATCAGGCAGAGACTGAGGGTCTGAATCCATGTGCAGAAATTCATTAGGAGAAACAACAAGGAGAATCCAGTGAGTGTTCAAAAGCAGGTAATGGTCACATAGGCAAACACAGGCAGAGAGGCAAACAACATTCACAGACCATGCAAGATCAGAATGCAAATGTTATAATGTCTGGAGTCATAAAACCAAGTGAATAATCCACAATAGACAACTCAGAATTGCAGTGTGATACAAACAGTACTTCACACTGAGTGAACAAACAGTCAGGGTTTTAAATACAGTCCAATCAGAGTTCAGGTGAATGTAACGACTGGGTGAGAAGTGGCTGAGGGTGTGATACTACCAAGAAAATATAATACAATATATCACTTACTAGATTTCACATTGTCTATAAATAAATACCTGTGTGGTGCTTGTTCATCACATTCAAACTTGCTGCCTCAATGTTAACAATTTTCCAAGATTGCCCTTGTCTTTATAACATTATGATGTCTACATTTGACTGGAGCTCTAAAGGAATTCTGTGTAAGTTTTTGTTGAGCAGGTAAATCATCAGTCCTAAACAAGCACATTATTATAATAGACTTATTGACTCATTATCATGTCTCATCAGTATTTTTTCATCTGGATAATCTGATTCTTTTATATGATTTTCACACACAACATTAGCATGGATGGGTTTAGTTCAGGGTTCCTGCTGAGTTTAGCTTTAGCCTAATCAAACACACTTAAGAAAGCTCATCAAGATCTTCAGGATCCCTATAAAATCACTGGTAAGTGATGCACTGTCCAATTACCCATACTGCAGTCTCTGCACTGATATTTTTATTTTCAAAACTTTGCATTTTAAAATAAACTTTTAAATGTCTGTTCAGTAGTCACAATTTAACTTGTGGTGCTTCTAATTAAGTGATAAAAAGCAGTTGCAAATGCTGTACAATATAAATATACTTATATTTGCTTTGCTTGTAATATCTCATTATTATTAATACTTAATTTACACTGGAAAGGTTTCTGTGACCTCTTGTGAGATCTTATTTCTAGAACATGATGCATGATGGGAAACACTTAGCCTCTTAGCTTTAGTTTGACTAAGGATTGATAACTGCAGGGCATTGGTTCTCCAGGACCGGATTTTAGGTACCCTGGTTTAGTTCATCATTTAACCCTCCTGTTATCCTTGGGGTCAATTTGACCCCATTCAATGTTTAACGTATGCACATATATAATTGACTTTTTTTTTTTTTTTTGCTTCAGATTGAATGACTTTTCCTAATTTAATGGGGAAAACTTGGTAAACATAAAATTAACATGATATTATTTGTTCAATGCCCTGTACACATTTTGTCACATCAGTGTTCTTTGGGGTCAATTTGACCCCAGGTTCTTTTAGCTGTATAAAACATAAGAAATATAAAAAATTTACACACATTTGTTTTGGGTGATATTGAGGTCACTATAACATGCTATGATTTTATAATATGCACTATAATTTTATATGTTAAGTATAAAAAATAAAAAAAAAATAAAAAAACTAACACAACCATACCTGTAGTATTGCGAGAACCACTGTCAATTGAATTGCTCTCTCAATCGAAAATGGCCTCTACGCAAAGGTTTTCTGTCAGTGAGATTTTGTCACAGGTGTTTGACAGTGAAAGTTTGGGGGTGTTTCAGAGTGTTGTTAAGTAGTCAACAAAGACATCAATTACCTGACACTAACCTTTTAGCAAAAAAAATATCATATTCTAGAGGTTTTAAATTTGGGGAAAAAGGTGTTAGCTGATTTTAGGGTAACAGGAGGGTTTTTAAAGAAAACAACCAAAAAATAAAAAACAGCAGTCAGAGTGATTGAGTAACAGCTGTGAGTGACACAGATACTGAAGGACACACATCTGAATGAATCATTGACTGTGTCTCATCACAGAGTCAACAGTTGATTCAAACATTCCAATGTGACCTCATGATAATTCGTAAGTATTTTACGTAAAATGTGGTTCTACAAAACGTACATTTACTTATGTTTTTCCAGACACTAAAACATACAATACTGACATATTTACAGCATCTAAACGTACAAATACTTACACTCTAAAAAATCACACTGTAAAATAACAGTAATCTACTGGCAGCTGTGGTTGCCAGCATTATACTGTTATTTTATAGCTCTCTACCGTTAATTTACAGCTCTTCATTTTTACAGTATGTTACCGTTATTATACCATGTGGTAACTCATTTTATTTTGGAAACCAATTGCTTCAAACCATTTGAGTTAAAAAAAAAAACAAAAAAACTATTGTTTATATGGTGTTGGTACAGTGAACGCATTTAATTTGAGTCCACTAAGAAGAAATATTTCTTAATATAAACCCACAAACACTTAAAGTGTAATAAAGAAGCAATCGACTTTTACTCTTTATAGATTGTCATTAGCTAACAAAAGCACAAATTTGTGTAACAAAGTGCTTAGTAAAGAGATATATTATTCACTATATCAGCAATTCCACAATTACTGTCTTTAAATAAAGCAGCAAAACCTCAGTGCTTGACTATATTAGTAAACTCATGTAGGGAATAGTGAATGAGGGTGTAGAGTTTGATTTTAAACACAGTCTCTGAGTGTCGATTTTGAACGCTGTTAATTCACGATACATAGCAGCAGGCTACTTTTTCGAAATTGACAAATAATACCCAGAATGCACTGTTTTAATGGAAAACAGCATGTTACTGTCAAAATTTGGCCGTTTTTACAGAAATTTTTAACAGTGTACAGTTGGATTCAGTTTGAACTATTTAAACACTGCTGTGCTCAATCTTGAACACTTGGAACTTTTCTCGAATGCCGACTCCATCCTTGCCCAGACTCGGCTTCTATTAGGTCACACAGGCCTCCTCCATAGTGAATGAGGGGTGTAACATAGGGTTGAGATCATAAACCTTCCCCTGTCATGGGTAAGAGAAAAAGGAAAATAAGAGAGAGTGTTGTGGAAGGTACTGTAATGATGGATGCTCAAAAAGAGGGATTTTACATTGGCATTAGGGTTATCTAAACATTTAGAATCAATACACACTGAAGCTGCCACAACATCCTTTGTACTGCAACCTTCCTTATAACAAATGAACATGAACTTTGAGTTGTCTTTAATAGTGCTAAACATGTACACTGAATTATATAATAAGGCCCACCCTGTTTTATTATGTAGTAAAATGCACTGATGAGCATATAGTATCTGCTATTATTTACAGCGAGTATAAATAGCATCTGTATTACTTTTTTCCCATGAACAAAATTAAAATGAAACTACTCTGGACAATCACTCTAAAAACACATCAAAACCTCTGCACCAGCACTAACTTCTCTTTAAAGAAAAAATAAATAACTGTTGTTACGTTGAGACGTAAGTGCTCTATGCATAGCTCTGGTTCTTGCATGCATGCATGCTCTCTCTCTCTTGCGCTCTCTTTCTCTCTCTCTCTCTGTCCTTCTCCCAGGTGGCCCCGCCCTGATTGAACGTGCCGGTACGTGCCCCGTGGTTGGGTGAACCAGGATCTGTGCGTCTTTTAAAAATGAGGCGACGCCGAGCTGGAGTGTGGGCTGTTGTTGGTGTTGCTATTTGGAAGATTGTGTGTAACGAAAAAGATAAAACGTTGTATAATTACATTTGTGTAAATATTGTGAATACCGTTGTATAGCTTTTGTCACTTTACCCACCTAGTGTTTTCATTGTAAAGTTTCCCTCCGATTGTTTTTCTTTCTTTTAACGTGGATGTGTGTTTTTGCCCGTTATTGTAAATATTGTAAATACACCTTTTTCTCGCACGGAAGCTGTAGGGGTTGGGTGCCTTTTTCTTTTGTGAAATTCGTTTTCTCCTGTTTTTCAACTAGTCAGGGAGTTAATTCAGTCCCTGTATTTTTGTTTGACTTTTTCTTTTAGGGTATTAAGTTTCTTTGGGAAAAGTTAGTTTCATTCTTTTGTTTGTTATTTTGGCCTTGGCCCAACCCTGAAGTTTACTAGCTTCCTAATTTGGTAAAAATAAAAAAAGAACGAAAGATCAAAAAGGTCGGTGTGAAGGCTATTATTTATGTTACTCCTAGACCCTAGACCTGGGACGTAACACTGTATACATTATATTTCTTTATAAATAGAGCAAACAGTGTGTGTGTGTGTGTGTGTGTGTGTGTGTGTGTGTGTGTGTGTGTGTGTGTGTGTGTGTGTCTACATTTACTCAATGCACACTTCATTATTATTTTTTAAAACTTTGCTAAGCATTGTCATTGTGTTGTTTGTCATTCTCTCATCAGCAGCTGCAGTATCTCTCAGCTGTATCAGTGCAGTCACTGACTCTTACTGACGGAGGTTTTTGTACGACTCTTTATCACTGTGTGAACACCCAGCCACTAGCACAGTGGAAACTCAGACAGTAATAATCTCCTGTATCTTCAGTCTGGACTCCACTGATGGTCAGAGTAAAATCACTGCCAGATCCACTGCCACTGAATCTAGATGTTCCAGTGTTACGGGTTGTTGCATCATATATGAGGAGTTTAGGAGCTTCTCCAGGTTTCTGTAAGTACCAGGCTAAGTCATCACCACCACACACTCTACTGCTGGTTTTACAGTTTATTCTGACGTCTTGTCCTTGAGTTGCTGTTACTGTTGCACTCTGAGTTACAGTGTACTGTCCTCTACACTCTGAAAAACAAGGATAACATTAAAAACAACTGTAAATTATTAGTTTATCAGATCAGAGAATGAATAATCATTGAGAAAAAAATAGTACACAAACCTTGAGCAAACAGTGTGAGAGTCTAGATGAGGATGAGGATGTTGTTCATTGTTGTTGTTTTGTCTTGTGTGATGATGAAGATTGTGTTCTGTTCTGCTGTCAGTCATGAAGTGTTAAACTCACAGCACTATAAACACTCTCAGAGCACTGACGCATGTGCTGATAATGCAAACAAGTGGGCAGGATTTGCAACAGCTTGTCCTGATAGCAAACTAATAAACTCTCATATATAATGAGTAATGTAATGTTTTTCAACAATTTACTGATAATGACATATTGATTAATTGTAAAATATTTGTTTTTGTTTTGTTTGCTGTTTGGCTGGATTATGTGACACTAATATTTATATTGACATCTATCAGTGTGGATGGAGCTTTTTCAGTTTCCAGTGCAGCTGAACAAATAATGTATTCACATATTCTAGTCAGGCATGATTCATTTATCTATTAATTGAAAGCATCCACCTCAAGGAGGGAAATTATGCATAAATAAGATTTTCCTTTTTTTCCCTTGGCCACTAAAATTACTGGATTTTTCATATCATGAGTGTCGACCATTTTAAAAATATTTGTAAAAGGCACTAGTTTCCAACCAATACTTCACTCGTATTGCATCTGCTAAGATGCTATGAAAAAAAAAAATCTTTCCAATTACTGAAACCATTTTCAATAACAGTGTAACTGCACAGCCGTTTGTTCGTGCAGTGAAATAAAAATGAAACAATGGCTCGGCAGCAGATCTGACTGAAGCCTGCTATAATGGGCGGGGCCAATTTGCTATATAAACAGGCATCTCACCATAAGATCCTCAGATTTCTTCTCCTTCAGTGAAAAGTATCATGTCTTCGCTTACTCTACGATCAAAAAGCCGAAGAAAAAACAAGCGCAGCTCGCCACCGTAGAATCAGCAGAAGTGAGAAGACTGTACAATGCAGAGGGGCAGAGAGTGTGTCACCTGTCAGATTGAACCAAAGAGTGAACATGCCGTCCTGGAGCAACGTTACCTCAGATGAACGATTCAGAGAACCTGGGAGATCTATAGCAAGACAGAGATCAATCTCTTCACCTCAAAAGATGAGTCTCCATTGGAGCCGACAGACCTTCCCGAGAGCAGTCTGAATACGATCTCTCAGGCTAGAGCCCTGTCTACAAGACATCTCTTCAGGCTTAAGTGGCCTGTTTTCTCCACCTGGTGCTCAGCCCTCAGCAAAGACCCAACCTCCTGTGACACATTGTTGATCTTGTCCTTCTTACAAGAGCTGCTGGATAAGGGACGCTTTTCCAAAGAGGTTCAATGCTCTGTGCAAACCTGTCCTGACTGCACTACATCCAGGCTCCTTCCTCTACCATTTCTGTGTCCGCCAGGTCATCCCTAGGAGTAGATTTTATCACAAAAGGAGTGTTCTGTCAATATGTCCTGGAACAATTCTTTAGTTGAGGCCAGGCAAAGGGAGTATCATAATATGATGCATAATTGGAGAAACTAACCAAAATATCATAAGCGTTTCCCAAAACACGGTCGACTGTGTACAGAATCTACATCATTTCAACAAGTGGATCAACAATATCCTTGTTAAAAAACCAACATATGCTGGTTAGGTATGCTTGCATGGTAGATTGTTTGAGTTGTTTTAAGCTGCTCCTTTTTTGGTTATGAGCTGGTTATATTTTGAGCTAAAACTTGAATGAGTTAAACATGTAGACATTCAAACTGGTGAGCTTAAGTACGATTTCTGTTTATTTTAATAATGTTGTGTTATGCGTGTTAGTAATGAGATCAGTGTTGTGTGTGATTGTGTTGTGCAGCTGCTGCGGTAGCTCTCAGCTGTGTCAGTGCATTGTGACTCTAACTAACAGAGGTTTTTGTACAACTCTTTAACACTGTGTGAACACAGCTTTACTGTTGATCCAGTGGTAACTCTGACAGTAATAATCTCCCGAATCTTCAGTCTGGACTCCACTGATGGTCAAAGAGAAATCAGTTCCATAATCTGCTCCATTTCCACTGAATCTAGGTGGAGTTCCAGTATGAAGTGTTTTGATGCTGCGCACTACAAGTTTAGGAGGTTCTCCAGGTTTTTGTAGGAACCAGGAGACACAAGACTTACAGTCACCATCTGATTGGCGTCCAATGGAGCTGCTGGTTTTACAGGTCAGAGTGACTGTTTGTCCGTTCTGAACATGTTTCTCTGTTGGAGTCTGAGTAACAGTCACCTGTCCTGTAGAGCCTGAAGAACAATTTGAAGACTTTAAACTTTTTTCAAAAATCTTGATATTTTAACTGCAAAAAAATCTGTGTGTTAAAGAACTTGGTCTTACCTTCAAAATACATCACTAAGATCAAGAAGAAGATGATGAATGTCATTGTAGTCATGTTTATGTTATTATGATAAACAGTGTCAGTCATGAAGTGTTAAACTCACAGCACTATAAACACTCCCAGAGCACTGAAGCATGTGCTGACAATGCAAAGTGGCTTTCGCTATTAAAAACATCTAGCTGAAAACTGTAGATCAATCACAAATAAATTTCTAAAACAATTACAAATATGACATGAACATTTAAACTCCTTTGTACTACATGTATAATGTACCATTGTTGTCTTATGGTCAAACATGTTTCTCTGTGGGAGTCCTGTAGAAAAACATTTGAAACGAGACAACAATAGTACAAAATGATACAAAAAAAAAAAAAAAAAAAACTTTATTGGACAAATCCAAGACATATAAACTAATCTAGCACATAAACACATGCACTCACACATTCATATAAGTTGCAGAAAGTGAAATAAATGATTTTAAGAGAGTGGAAATGTGGAATCCCCCGTTTTTAGCAATATATGCAATTACTTAGACCTGAACAACCATCAGTGATTAATTACGTTTTTTAGTGGGGCTATTAAACATACATCTATTAAATGTACTACTTCAGACAGAATCTGAAGGTTTACTCGTGCTGCCTGTGTTAAGACTCACAGAAAGCGTCGTCGACTTGAAGTGGGTTTCCCATGTTGTTGGAGGTCTAGTAGTAGTCTGGAGTTATGTCTTGGGGAGCCAAACGTTGGTTGTTGGCTGAAGTGTGGAGTCTGTTTTGGCAGTGAGTACAGATGAGATCGCACTCAGAGACATGGCTTTGTGGCAAAAATGAACTCAGATCACAAAACAGAAAAGAAAAAGAGTGCTAGAAAAACACAAAAACTTACAGGCAAAAAGCAGTGGCAAAAGCAAGTTTTTAAACTCGGCTGTTGGACTACATTTCTCCTCACAATCATAACTCAACATGCTATCTTATTAGTTAAATGGTCTGGATTTTCCCACTCTTGCAGAGTAAAATTTATACAATGGTTTCTATAACAAGAACCTGATACATTTGAAAAACAATTGATCAGTAGAAACGTTTCAAGAAAGAATTTCCAAACTTATACATCCCAAATTTACAGTCAAGCCCGAATTATTCATACACCTAGCAATTTCTGTATGTTCAAGAGGCATCATTGTGGGAAAAAAAATATTACTTATCTTTTACTTACATTTGAACAAAAAGTGGCATGTCCAAAATTATTCATGCCCTTCTCAATAATCAATAGAAAAGCCTTTATTGGCTATTACAGCAATCAAATGCTTCCTTTTATTGCTGACCAGCTTTGTGCATGTCTCCACTGGTATTTTTGCTCATTCATCTTTAGCGATGAGCTCCAACTCTTTCAGGTTGGAGGGTCTCCTTGCCATCACCCTGATCTTTAGCTCCCTCCACAAATTCTCAATTGGATTTAAGTCAGGACTCTGGCTGGGCCACTGCAAAACGTTAATGCTTTTGTCTTCTGACCATTTCTTCACCACTTTTGCTGTGTGTTTTGGGTCGTTGTCGTGCTGAAATGTCCACTGGTGCCCAAGTTTCTCTGCAGACTGCCTGTTGTTGTTGGACGAGGACCAGTGTGAGTGGTTTGGGTGATTTTGTTCTCCATTGTTCAATGAATGGGACTGACAATAACAAAAGGAAGAAAAACCAATTTAGGAGAGGAGGTACTTGGCTCAGATTGCAGTCAGGATTGTGCACCTACATACCTACAGTGTTAAACTCACAGCACTATAAACACTCTCAGAGCACTGACGCATGTGCTGACAATGCAAACAAGTGGGCAGGATTTACAACAGCTTGAGTTGGTAACAAAATCATATACAATAACAATATAGAATACAGTATATAATTTTACCATGCCTGATATATCTGTTTAGTAAAAACAGTAGTTTTGTGAGATATTTATCATTTTTGTTGACTGATATGAGTGTTTTTGGACTCTATACTGATGCATATAGTCTTGAATGAAGCATCACTCAAAAGCTGTTGTGTAAATATCCTCCACACGGCCATATTTCACCAGTGATTTATTTATTCTATAATCAGCAGTGTCTAATATGATAATACATAGATAAAAATTAACAGTATTCCACTAGTCATGTGATTTTAGCATGGCAACCCAAATGAGGAAGGGCTAATCAAACAGCTGTTTCTGAAATTTTTACTTGACTGTCGTATAGATATCATTAATGTATGTCACTGTCATGTAAATTATAAGAATAAGAATACATAACTTAATATAGTTAACAATAATTTTGAATACATCTGTAAAAAGATCAACTCTTCTAACTGAACTGAATTGTGTCTTATATCATGAGTGCGTTTGTGTGTGTGAGAGAGGTGAGAAAACCCAGAAATAGTATTACAGTGTTAAGAATTTAACAAAAAAAAAAAAAGTTATTTTATGTTATGATTGTTCAATTAAATTTTTTTACCAACTCATTTGAGTCTAGACTGAACAATGTGAGCAATTTTGATTAATTTCTCTAAAACTGCAGGTTTTTCTCTGAATCAAGATGAAGAACAGAAGCATCATTATGAAAAACTCCACAACATCATCCATGATAAAAGAGGTCAAAGGTCACCTCAGAGGACACAGCTCATGAAATATATTTCTTTCAAATGTGTTAAATCAGCAAACGACAAGAGAAAGAATGAGAAATACTCTCTCTCTCTGCTGGAGTTTGTGTTCACTCGAGTGGAATAGAGGTTTTTGTACGAGCGTTTCATGAGATTGTATCACTGTGGTGGACTTTCGGTGGAGGAACTAAACTGGTGCTCGGTAAGTTTATTTATTTCCCTTGTATATATATATTGATATTTATTGGTTTTAGAAAATGTTAAAATAGCTACAGCTCTATAATAAAAAATGTAATTAAAATTGTTATTGTCTAAATAAGACCTTCAGAAGAACTGAATTATTCATTCTGAACAAACAATTATTACGACGAATTTCCATAATGTGGACCACTTTGAGTTTTATGAGTTATCACAGGTGTATTTATTTTTCCTTTATTCATTATATGTTGTTCATATTATATTATAGTTCATATTATAGAGTCCATAGTTCATTTTCATAGAAAAAAGGGTCACACTTTATATTAGGTGGCCTTAACTATTATGTACTTACATCAAAAAATAAGTACAATGTATTAATGTGGTCATTTTCCATTGCAAAACACTTTTGCTTCTATTAAGGCGGGATATGGGTAACGTTAGAGACAGGTTTGGTGGTATGGGTATGGGTTTAAGGGTGGGTTGGAGTGTATGTCAACAGTGGTAATTACAGAAATTAATTACAAATGTAATTACATATATGTTTTAAAAAATATATAAGTACAATGTAAAAACATGTATGTACACAATAAGTACCTTGTACCAAATGATCAATTAAAATGTAAGTGCATAGTAGTGTAGGCCACCTAATGTAAAGTGAGACAGATAAAAGGAATGATTTTCAATCTTTTTTGCTAATTTTGTGCGTATAATTCTGTTTTATAATATCAGAAAAAAAAGTGCAAAATCGATATAAATTTTAGAAACAATGATTTTGTTGTTTTTGAATTATGATGTAATTTCCATGTGGTCTGAGCTGTAGTCACAAAATAGCAGTTATTTTATGGCTACAGTTTGCTATGTTGTGTTATTTCCTGTCTTTTAAATTAGTATGATAATTGAAAAATGATCATAATAATTAATATATATATATATATATAGTTATAAAAAAGTTCTATATTTCATATTTAAAAAATGTAAGAACTTTGTTACTGTATGTGTACATTGTATATTATATAATATACAAACTATGTGCAGTTTTAGATTATATAATAACAGGAACATGTGTTGTGTTTGTCTCCTGCAGCTGGTCCCACAGTGAAGCCCTCGTTGTCTCTGCTGCCGCCCTCTTCTCTGCAGATCTCTGGAAACTCAGCCGCACTGCTCTGCCTGCTCAGCTCTTACTCTCCACAGGGGGCGCAGGTGAGCTGGACACTGGACGGCGCAGAGGTCAGAGAGGGGGTCGTGACCAGCGCAGAGAGCGAGCAGGACGGCAGCTTCAGCCGCAGTAGTGTCCTGACCCTCAGCAAAGCAAGCTGGGAAGCGGGAGAGCTGTACGTCTGCAGAGTAACACATGATGGATCTCCTCATGAGATCTCGTTCACCAAGAGTCACTGTTAGTCGCTCAGAGTCCTGAAGATGAGCCGTATCTGAGTGTCCTGTGTCAGGCAGGATTCACATGAGTCTAGTGCTGCAGCTGTAGTCATTTACAACTCAATACTGAAAGAGAGCTCTAGTGTCAAAGCACTGGCTGATCTTTCAATCTGCTGTGTTTGCTGTAACATTCAATAAAGCTTCTCAACAAGCTCCATTTGTGTCTGACAACATCATTCAACTAACAGATGAAGATGCATGTAGTGTTTGTTCAGGTGTTTTCCAGAAGCTTGATCAGTAGCAGTAAATCTAGTCAAATAAAGCTCTTGGGGTTTGAACATGGTCTCTGGAGACAGAGCTGCTCTATTCTGAGAGGATCAGAGTCACTCCACCCTGACAATGCAAATGGGATTTTCAGCCCACACTCCCAGTGTCACTGTTTGATTGGTTACATGATCTGGACTGAAACAGACCAGTTTCACTTCTGCTGTAGTCAAGCAGCACACAAACTAATCATTACATATGTAGGAGAGGGTGAAAATATATGTAAATCTTTCTGTGGGTCAAATGAAAGCATCACATCCAGCTGCAGAAGGGATTGAATGCAGTCTGTTCAGTTTGATTGACAGAGATCAAAAATTATACCTAAACAGCAAAATCCCCAATGTTAATTTAACGCTCTGAGTGTGGACACATATAAACACTGAAGCAGTGTTAAAGTTAATGAGATAATTAGGTGATTAATAAATTGATGATTGATCATTATTGAAGACACCTGATGTTAATAAGCAGAATCACCAAAAGAGAAAACCATTATAGTGGGCAGTGTTTGCATTAGTTGGGCTCTTGACCCTTAAATCTTTAATATTAACATTTTGTTTGGCTGTTATTACTGAGTTATATCTAAACCAAGAGTCATCAGGTGGCATTGACTGTGTTTGACATAATCATTATATAGTGACTTGAGTTTTCTTTATAGATTACAATAAAACTGTTATAAAACTGTCTTTTAACATAGATACACAGACATGAAGAATTAGCGTGAGAATCACAACAACGGTGACCATCAAAAAGCGTGTTGTAGCCAATCAGAACTCATCCATGACTCCCATCATGCATTGCAGCATGAATAAATGATGATCTGAATTGTCTTTGTAAATGTAAATAGTAAAAAAATGTTCAGAGTTGATCTGTTGGCTGGTTCTTGATGTCTATGCGCGCTTGATAGTGATGGGTGAAACTACTTATTATATTTTTTCGATATGATGCATTACATTTAAGGCCAGTTTCATCGATACGCTACTTCCAAACTTAGCTATTAAATTTTTACATTTATTAAATGTATTAGAGTAAACGTAATTATACCCTTAACTTTACATTTGTAATGCATTTTAATATTTAATATGCTCTAATTGCAACTAATTAACATTTATTTTTTTCACGTGGTTAAAATATGTTTACTGTATTGGTAACTACAAAACCTATAAAATACAAAGTTTCATAAGTGGCTGCCAGTGACAGGCTGTTGGACACATAAAATACAACTTTTTTATTCTGACAGTGTGTAATTTATATTAACATTACTACAAAACATGATCAATGAACTTTAAGTGTTAATTTAAGGAAATGTAATTGCTCAAATTATGTAGGCTATAATTTCAGTTTGTTTATTTTAAAATAGCTCAAACATGTTTTTATTTTCTGTTTTCTGATAAGCATTGTTCTGGGCTGCCGTTACCAAAAGCATCAATGCTTATGAGACTTTTGGTAAACGCAGCCCTGTTTGAATGCACTGTCTGGAGTGAGTGAATGCTCTCTGTGATTGATTGGTTCTGTCTTGCAACATTTGCGTGCATTTAGATGAGTATAAGAAAATTGTTATATCGTAAACAGTTATTCCCTAACACGTCCAATTCAATGCACAATGTACGCCTTGCTTTTTGTTAAATAAACAAAATCACTGGTAAATAAAACACCTATAGTATCGACATTTTTAATTTGAGTATCGATACTTTCGATACTGGCATCAGTATCGATATATCGATACTTTATTTAAGGGTCAAGAGCCCAACTAGTACAAATACTGACCACTATAATGTGGTTTTCTCCTTTGTTGGTTCAGCTTATTAACATCAGGTGTCTTCGTTAATCACCTAATAATCTCGTTAACTTTAACACTGCTTCAGTGTTTATATGTGTCCACACTCAGTGTTAAATTAACACTGGGGATTTTGCTGTGTGATGATCATATTAAAACATTTACTCATTCTTTACAGAAATACAATATTTCTGTTAATAGCAATGATGTTGTGTTGTATTGATCAGTGTTGTGTGTGATTGTGTTGTAGAGCAGCTGCAGTATCTCTCAGCTGTATCAGTGCAGTCACTGTGACTCTGACTGACGGAGGTTTTTGTACAACTCTTTATCACTGTGTGAACACCCAGCTACCACTGATATAGTGTTCACTCTGACAGTAATAATCTCCTGTATCGTCAGTCTGGACTTCACTGATGCTCAGAGTGAAATCAGTTCCATAATCGGCTCCATTTCCACTGAATCTAGATGGAGTTCCAGTATGAAGTGTTTTGATGCTGCGCACTAAAAGTTTAGGAGTTTCTCCAGGTTTTAGTAGGAACCAGGAGACACAATTCTTACAGACACCGTCTGATTGGCGTCCAATGGAGCTGCTGGTTTTACAGGTCAGAGTGACTGTTTGTCCGTTCTGAACATGTTTCTCTGTTGGAGTCTGAGTTACAGTCACCTGTCCTGTAGAATCTGAAGAACAATTAAAAGATTTTAAGCTTCCGAAAAAAGATGTTTGTTTTATTTGTTTATTTTTGTTTTTACAAAAAAAAACCCTCAAAGAATCTAGTTAAAAGAATGCCTTACCTTGAAAACACACTCCTATGATCAAGAAGATGATGAATGTCATTGTAGATGTTGTGTCTGTTATGATGATAAACAGTGTCAGTCATGAAGTGTTAAACTCACAGCACTATAAACACTCTCAGAGCACTGACGCATGTGCTGACAATGCAAAGTGACTCTTGCTATTTAAAGCATTTATCTGAAGACTGCAGCTCAATCTCCCACAATGTTTCATCATTTCATTTTACTGAGACACTGCAGATCTTCAGTCTGGACTCCACTGATAGTCAAACTGAAATCAGTTCCATAATCAACTGTTACTGACGGTTACTGAGTTACTGACGGGACTGTTTTAATGTTAATGCACTGCAGACGGCTGACAATGTCACCATCTTACAATCTTACTGATGAGTCAATAAATCTTCACAAATGATCCTTACAACAGCTTGACCCAGTATGGACAAAACAGTAAGCTATATTCCTCCATCCAATTACTGTCTTTCTGTCACTGTTTCATCAAGATTCTAATTTAGATTCCACAAATATAAACATTCGTGAAACTTCAGCAATCTTAAGATTTGCTGTATCATTGTATAAATATTGTGCTTAGTTCTTTATTATTGGTATGAATGCAATCCAAAGTGACGCGTTAAAGATAATTAATCATCAGATATTCACCAAATGCTCATGTCTGCTGAAGCTCAGATAAGTGTTCATTCTAGTGGCGTCCCTTACTGTGTGTATAGACAGGAAACAACTCAACATTGTTCTAGAAATACTATATTAATTTACTTACTCATTAAATTCAGATGAAATGTATTGTTCTACAGTGGTGAGAAAAAGTGTTGGACCCCTTCCTGATTTTTTTTTTTTTTTTTTTTTGCATGTTTGTCACACTTAATCTTTCAGCAGAGGTGGGACTTTCAAGTCACAAGCAAGTCTCCCAAGTCATAAATCCCAAGTCATCAAAGAGTTAAATTTAATGGGATAATTGACTAATCAAGTGCTGATTGGGCATTAGTGATGAACATCTGTTGTTAACAATCAGCATCAGTGAGGAAAAGAGAAACAGGAGATCTACAACTGAGTAAAGCCACAGCCTTAGATGGAATCAACTGAAAAAACACACAAACAATGTCACCATAATTGTGGTCAAGGTTTGCTTTAGTTGGTCTCTTGACCCTTTTGCTGGTTCAAAATAATTCGCTTTTAAGCAATTGTGATATTGTTTGATAGCACGCATTTATGCTCTGCTGAATCAAATCTTTGCATAACAATTTTTTTCACGCTTTTTGTTTGTAATTCATGAAGTTGTCTATTTTTATGGTTTATTGACTGATGTTTAGCCATTACTGAACTGCTATTTAAAAAAAAAAAATTCTATTGAGCAACTGCCACTGTAATGCTTTAAATTAAAAAAAAAACTCACTATTGTTCAGGCTTTTAGACATGAACACTTGTCATATGATCCTCAACAGTGGTGACAATAATTACTCATACTACAGTGTATGGTAGGAGTTTTTAATGAGTAATGTTTTTTACCCAGCATGCATTGCAGAATTAAGCGTTTTGTTGATTGTGACCATTGTTGAGATTCATATGCTGGTTATTGATGTTCCCATTTGTCTAAAGATTTAGGGGGGTTACTTTCTTTTTATTTGCATTGTAAATACATTAAAAAATATCACTTTATGTGCAATAGTCTCACATTTAATTTTACTAAATTTAAACATACAAACAACAAAAAACAGTTATTTATTTAGATTCTAACCAATCCAACTCAAGACTATTTCATCAAACAATCACAGCTAATATCTCCTCACTGCAAAGTATTCAGCTTATTGCTTCACAACAGCACATGTATTGTTACAGTCAGCAATCAAACAAAGCAATCAAAGGGCAAGAGCCCAACCAAATGCAACACTGATCTTCATGATGGTGGCATAATTTTAACCAATAAAACATAAACATCTGATCCTCTGTAATTCTCAATAACAGCAGGTGTTCATTACTAATGCTCAGTCATCATTTAATTAGTCATTAATCTCATTAAATTTAACTCTTTGATGACTTGGGTTTTGATGACTTGGGAGACTTGCTTGTGACTTGAAAGTCCCACCTCTGTCATACTGCAGATAATTTTTTTCATTTTGTTCATGTTTTAGAAAATATTAGAAGCTTTAATTAGTGATGAATGTGAAACAGATACATAATATCAACACTGAGTGTTTGTTTTACTGGGTTGATACTACTACTACTACACTGTAAAAAACAACCTATAGAATCTACTCAATAAAATGGGGTAAACTGATGTAACAATTTGCACAGTTTGTTTGGGTAGATTCTATCCTATATATCTGAGTAAAGAATACCTGAATTGATCAGCTAAGACAAACTAAAAAAAGTAGGTAAAGTCTACACAGCAAAAAGCCCAGTATTAAATGAACTCTCCCAATAGTTTGAGTCCATACTCAAGAGTATTAAAATGAACACTGAAGCAGTGTTAGAGTTATTGAGGTAATTAAGTTATTCATTGAGTGGTGATTGACCATTATTAAAGACCTGTGTGATGTTAAAAAGCAGAATCGCCAAATGGAGAAAATCTAATTTTGTAAGTCACCATTATAGTGGTCAGTGTTAGCATTAGTTTAGCTCTTTACCATTAACTTCTTAACATTAGGTTTTGTTTGGGTGCTCTAATTGAGTTATAACGGTCAGCCAAACCAGGAGAAATTAGATTATGTGGTGTTGAACATACTTTGACAAAGTCATACTGTAATGACCAGAATAACTGAGTTATATTTTATGTTAATTACGCTGGATTAATCAGAGTATTAATTTTGAAGCTTATTTTGACAAAAATATACACATATTTTAGATATAGACACACAGACATCAACAATCAGCATGAGAATCACAACAATGGTGACCATCAAAAACGTATGTTGTAGCCAATCAAAACTCATCCGTGTCTCCCATCATGCATTGCGGCATGAATAAATTATGAGCTGATTATTTCCGTGATGTTTAGAGTTGATCTGTTTTTGAATATGCTGTTTGTCACCATTGTTGAGATTCATATGCTGATTCCTGATGTCTGTGTGTGCCTAAAAGAGCTACTTTTAAAAAAATTTGATCAGTGGAGCTTGTAAAAAGGCCAATAAAAAAAAAAAAAGCTTTATTATTTTTTCCTGCTGTGAAACCCCAATGCAGTTGTAATAAATAAAGAATATAGAACTGAAAGAATACACTCTAAACGATACCAGTGGCTCAAATTAAGCTTATTTTAAACCAGAATTATCACCACTGCATGACTTTTGCTCTTTAGCTTGTCTGGCTGGTTTAGCTAAACAGCTAAACAAAACTTAATGCTAAAAAGTTACAGGTCAAGAGCCCAACTAATGCTAACACTGACCACTATAATGGTGACATAAAAATGTTGGTGTCTTCAATCATTTTCAATCACCACTCAATGAATCACTTAATTACCTGATTAGCTTTGACACTGCTTCAGTGTTGATTTTAACACTCTGAGTATGGACTCAAATAAACTCCCGGGAGAGTTCATTTAATACTGCACTTTTTGCTGTGTAGACTTTACCTACTATTTTTTTTGTTTTTCTTAGCTGATAAATTCAGGTATTCTTTACTCAGATATATAGGATAGAATCTACCCAAACAAACTGTGTAAATTGTTTCCTCAGTTTACCCCATTTTATTGAGTAGATTCTTAAATTCAGGTATTCTTTACTCAGATATATAGGATAGAATCTACCCAAACAAACTGAGTGCAAATTGTTACATCAGTTTACCTCATTTTATTGAGTAGATTCTATAGGTTGTTTTTTACAGTGTACTACTAATAAATCTAATAATATTAAAGAGCATATGTTTTCTAAAATGATATAGAGTAATACATATAAACCAGTTTGACACAATACTAAAATCTGAAGTAGTATTCCTATTTTATAATAAATTATTTTGTGTGCAGTACCCTTGGGTAAATATATTGCAGCCTTAATGTCTGGCTGTCAATCTTTTTGTTATTAAAAAATAAAAAAAAACAGATTCCTTTCTTATTCCTTAAACAACGTATTAGTAATACACTACAATAGAAACTGCTGATTACAATGTAATCTGACTTTAACCATTCATATGTTTTTAAGATACTGAAAAAAGCACAAATGTCAGGGCATGTCAAAACTTCTTCAGGGCCCCAAAACACCCTCAGACCCCAGAGGGTTAAACATGGACTGACATATTGATGAATGTGTAAACATTATGAAAAAAAGCTGATCTATACTTGCTTACAAAACACAGTAATACAGATTGTTTTTCTATGACTGAAAACAGACCTGATTTACTCAAGTCAAATGCATCCTCTGTTATAGAGTTAAAGAAGTGTTAGCTAGACTTGCTTCAGACTCATTATAACCCCAGGCTTGCTGGACCTCTGATTTATCGTCATCCACATCGTTGTTCTGCCTCTTTGTGGAATTTGTCTGTATGTGTTGTTTCAAAACTGTTCTGATCGAATCTTGAATTGTCTGATTCACTTTGATATCCTACAGAAGTTTGATGAGTGACTCAAAGTAAACAATGAAGAGATTGAGACATCACAAAACTACAATAGTATTTTTTTAAACAACAGCAGCTGCAATTATTTGCAATGCTTTATACTGTGACCAGATAAACAGAAATTGTCTCACAAATATATAACGATGTTGCAAAAAATCAGAGCTTTGTATGTTGCTTGTTTATTTACTTACTTATGTGTTTTACTTATTAGGGCCCGAGCCCAAAAGGGCGAAGGCCCTATTGTTCTTCTAAGGGTTCTTATTTTTAGGGCCCGAGCCCAAAAGGGCGAAGGCCCTATTGTTCTTCTAAGGGTTATTATTTTTTTTTATTTTTTTATTTTATTTTTTTTCAACCTTCCGGGCACTTTTGGGGGCCTTAACATACTCAAAAACTCTTGAAAATTTGCACACACGTCGGAATCTGTGGCCATCAGGACGCCAAAGAGGCTGGGACCCGGGCGTGGTTCAGGGCCTCTACAGCGCCCCCTGGAACACAGTTTGAAAACTTGATGTACTGCGCACACATACTTGCATGTATTGATATGAAACTCGGTACACATATAGATCTCACTGAGCCAAACAACTTTTGTACTCTATGTCATAGGCTCCACCTGACAGGAAGTGAGATATTTAGGGCTGTTTAAAAAGCGCATGCTCTGGAATTTAACGTACTCCTCCCAGGAATTCCATGGGATTGTCACCAAACTCGGTCAGCATGATCTCAAGACATTGGGGACGCTAAATTGCGAGGAGATTTTTGATATCTCGAACGGTTTGGCCGTGGCAAGGCGACAAAGTTATGGCGAGAAATGAGAAACAGGAAGTGTCTAATAACTGTTGACCACATTGCCTGATTCTGATGAAACTTCACCAGTTTGTTTGTTGTATGATGCCGATTCCATAAATGTGACTATTATGAGTCAAAGTTATAGCGCCACCAACTGGCAGCAGGAAGTGTGTCATTTTCAAAATGCTTTGAAATCAGCCTCTTAATTTTACTCGATTTTCTTTAAACTTCATCAAAATCATGTCAAAACACGGCCGATAAGAATATGTAAAGGGGTCGATGATAAATCGAATGCTGTTGCCATGGCAACATGTCAAACTTTAAAATTAGATTCCTGTCTTTTCGAGGCAGTTAACATGCTTAGAATTTCATGAAACTCAACACACACATCAATATTAATGATAGTTAGACACTGGCAAAAGGTCATAAATGGGCGTGGAGCAGGCACTCTATAGCGCCATCTTTTGACAAAAGTTGGGGGGTTAGTTTTTCCTACAGTCACCAAACTCTGTACATATATTAATCTCATCAATTTGGACAACTTTCTAAATCAAACTCATTAGCTAAGACCAACAGAAAGCCGGCTGTTTTGATTTGAAGGTGGATTTTTTGAAAAATCAGGTAGTAAACAAATTCACACTACTCCTAAGAACAACCAGCTGTTCACACCAAACTTTTTTAACATGAAGAGAAGATTCTGAAGATGTTAAATTGCGAGCGGATTTTGGATATCTCGAAAGGTGTTGACGTGGTGATTTTTTAAAGATGTAGTAAAAAACATAACCCTAATTTTTTATATCTTTAAAGTGCAGCATCCAAACTCTTTAAAACTTTTTTTCACACAGAGATCTAATAATTCTGAGCAAGTGCTGCAAATATAAATTTTATACAAGCTTCAATGAATTAAAGAAAATTAAAAAAATAACTCAGAAACCTGCTGTCACTCTGGTGAATGTCTCTACAGTATGTGTGTGCGTTCAGTCAGGCACAGAGAAGCTCATTATTGCAGGGGGGAGGGGTGAGAGGCAGAGAGGGTGACAGAGTAGAGATCCATCCTACAGACCATCTTTGAACAAAAAATGCACGTATGTAGTACTACTGTATGTAGTGTAATTACATAAATATGTCTGATCTTTGAGAGTCTGATATTTTGAGAAAATATAAAGGGTCACTAAGTCTTTCATTGTTCGTATTTTGCAGTTGTTGTTTTTTATTTATTTTTTACTTAACTGTACCATGAACTTGTCCTATTCAGTCACATAGCAAAAGATTTAAAAAAAATACAACTTTTTAGCATGATCAATTTATCTTCATTGATAGACAATATTTACATAGTGTTATTTATTGAATATAAAATAATAATAATAAAAAATTAAGACAAACTTTGACAACAAAACAAACGTTACTGTTATCTCTTCAAAACATCTGAAAACCATAATTTTAAGATCAGTTATATATATGTATCACCCCGTTAAAATACTCAACTTGATTTTTAAAGATATTTTGAAAGAATGAAGCGTTTATAGAGCACTTTATTGTGTATTGCTGTACACCCACATGAACTGTGTTCATGTTCATGTTAATTCACAGTACATAAACTTTATATGAATACTTTTTTTTAGCTTAATATTAATTAACATTAATAAATGCTATTTATTTATTGGTCATGTTAACTAATATAGTTAATTTTAACAAATGAAACTGGATGCCAACATTTTATATTTTGTGTGTATGTGTCTGTGTGTTGATTTTAAAGTGTAACCCTTTCAATTCTGTAAACTTAAAATCCAAACTAGCAGAGGGTTACTGTGAATGCATGTGCCAACTGGGCACCGTCTTCCTTATTGATTCTTAGTTATGTAGCACTTAAGAGTGATGTCTTATAACAGGAGTCACCAGCAAAGCAATATCCACACAAAAATTGTACAGATAGGTAACAATGACATTTAAGCAGAAGTGGTGGATGTAAAGGAAGCAATAATAACATTTTGCTATCATCATGAATCATGTTCTTATCATCTTCATCAGAAAATAGGGAATTTGTAGCATACTGGTTCACAGTTGGCATTATCTGAAGTCCTTGCATTGATTGCATTTAGTTAAATCAACATTATATTTGGTCAGTCTGATCTTGAGGCCTTAGAGATGTTAAATTGTGAAGATCTTGAGTTTTCATTAAAGGGCATGTCCGTGGTGGCCTGACAAAGTTTGATGTTTCTGCATAGACATAGAAGTGGTTATAACTTAGCCTGAAAATGTCTGATCTGCCACAAAATTCACAGGTTTGGTAAGAGTCCTGGCCTGAAGACACCTAAAGACCAATATTCAGATATTATCATAGCGCCACCTGTTGGCAGCAGGATATCTCATATATTTCACTAACTCAAACATACCAAGGTCAATCTGCACCAAACTTCATATGTTTGATAATAGTGCTGGCCTGAACACATCTACATGCCAATAATCAGTTATAGGCATAGCGCCACCAGCTGGCAGCGGCAAGTTTGGCACATTTAAGTGACTTTGACATATTTCTCCTACATTTACTGTATTAAAAGCATACTGCCCACCGTTTGCTGTTTTCCTGAAGCCACCGGTCGGCGGTGAGCCCGGGTGCGAGGGCCCGTTCATCGCTGCTCGCAGCTTTATTTTTTATTTTTTTTTTTTTTACACCTTCCGGGCACTTTTGGGGGCCTTAACATACTCAAAAACTCTTGAAAATTTGCACACACGTCGGAATCTGCGGCCATCAGGACGCCACAGAGGCTGGGACCCGGGCGTGGTTCAGGGCCTCTACAGCGCCCCCTGGAACACAGTTTGAAAACTTGATGTACTGCGCACACATACTTGCACGTACTGATATGAAACTCGGTACACATATAGATCTCACTGAGCCAAACAACTTTTGTACTCTATGTCATAGGCTCCACGCAACAGGAAGTGAGATATTTAGGGCTGTTTAAAAAGCGCATGCTCTGGAATTTAACGTACTCCTCCCAGGGTTTCCATAGGATTGTCACCAAACTCGGTCAGCATGATCTCAAGACATTGGGGACGCTAAATTGCGAGGGGATTTTTGATATCTCGAACGGTTTGGCCGTGGCAAGGCGACAAAGTTATGGCGAGAAATGAGAAACAGGAAGTGTCTAATTACTGTTGCACACATTGCCTGATTCTTATGAAACTTCACCAGTTTGTTCGTTGTATGATGCCGATTCCATAAATATGACTATTATGAGTCAAAGTTATAGCGCCACCAACTGGCGGCAGGAAGCGTGTCATTTTCAAAATCCTTTGAAATCAGCCTCTTAATTTTACTTGATTATCTTCAAACTTCATCAAAATAATGTCAAAACACGGCCGATGAGAATATGTAAAGGGGTCGATGATAAATCAAATGCTGTTGCCATGGCAACATGTCAAACTTTAAAATTAGATTCCTGTCTTTTCGAGGCAGATAACATGCTTAGAATTTCATGAAACTCAACACACACATCAATATTAATGATAGTTAGACACTGGCAAAAGGTCATAAATGGGCGTGGAGCAGGCACTCTATAGCGCCATCTTTTGACAAAAGTTGGGGGGTTAGTTTTTCCTACAGTCACCAAACTCTGTACATATATTGTTCTCATCAATCTGGACAACTTTCTAAATCAAACTCATTAGCTAAGACCAACAGGAAGCCGGCTATTTTGATTTGAATGTGGATTTTTGGAAAAATCAGGCTGTAAACAAATTCACACTTCTTCTAAAAACAACAAGCTGTTCACACCAAACTTTTTTAACATGAAGAGAAGATTCTGAAGATTTTAAATTGCGAGCGGATTTGGGATATCTTGAACAGTGTTGACGTGGTGATTTTTTAAAGATATAGTAAAAAAGATAACCGTAATTTATTTATATCTTTAAAGTGCAGCATCTAAACTATTTAAAACTTTTTTCACACAGAGATCTTATCATTCTGAGCAAGTGCTGTAAATATAAATTTTATACAAGCTTCTATGAATTAAAGAAAATTAAAAAAAGAAATCAGAAACCTGGTGTCACTCTGCCTGAGTCTGCCTGAGTCACTCTGCCAGTCACCATTGAGTGTCTGAAGAGAGACTGAAGGGGGGAGGGGTGAAAGGGAGAGAGGGAGAGAGGGTGAAACATGCTGTTTTGCTTAAGACCATCTTTGAGGAAAAAATGCACAATGATGTTTAATCTACATAAATATGTCTGATCTTTGAGAGTCTGATATTTTGAGAAAATATAAAGGATCACTAAGTCTTTCATTGTTTGTATTTTGCAGTTGTTGTTTTTTATTTATTTTTTACTGAACTGTACCATGAACTTGTCCTATTCAGTCACATAGAAAAAGATTAAGAAAAATACAACTTTTTAGCATGAGCGGTTTATCTTCATTGATAGACATTTATTTTCATAGTGTTATTTATTGAATATAACAATTTTAATTAACAGTTTCAAGAAAAACTTTGTCAACAAAACAAACTTTGCTGTTATCTGTTCAAAATATTCTGAAAATTTTACCATTTTAAGATCAGTTATATTTATATCGCCCCATTACAATACTCAACTTGATTTTTTAAAGATATTTTCAAAGAATGAAGCGTTTATAGAGCACTTTATTGTGTATTGCTGTACACCCACATGAACTGTGTTCATGTTCATGTTAATTCACAGTACATAAACTAATGTTAAAAGATACTAATTTACCTTTAAACAATATATGAATACTTTTTTTAGCTTAATATTAATTAACATTAATAAATGCTATTTAATTAATGTTCATGTTAACTTATATAGTTAATGTTAACAAATGAAACTGGTTGGCAACATTTTATATATTGTGTGTATGCGTCTGTGTGTTGATTTTAAAGTGTAACAGACAATTCAGTAAACTTAAAATCCAAACTGGCTGAGGGTTACTGTGAATGCATGTGCCAACTGGGCACCGTTTTCCTTATTGATTCTTAGTTATGTAGCGCTTAAAAGTGATGTCTTATAACAGGAGTCACCAGCAAAGCAATATCCACATACAAATTGTACAGATAGGTAACGATGACATTTAAGCAGAAGTGGTGGATGTAATGCAAGCAATAATAACATTTTGTTATCATCATGAATTACATGTTCTTATCATCATCATCAGAATATAGGGAAAATGTAGCATATTGGTTCACAGTTGGCATTATCTGAAGTCCTTGCAGGTGGTTAGGTTTATAGCAAACTCCTTCTAGAGATTTAATGAAATCAACATTATATTTGGTCAGTCTGATCTAGAGGCCTTAGAGATGTTAAATTGTGAAGATCTTGAGTTTTCATTAAAGGGTGTGTCCGTGGCGGCCTGACAAAGTTTGTTGTTTTGCCATGGACATAGGTGTTATAACTCAGCCATAAAATGTCTGATCTGCCTCAAACTTCAGAGGTTTGGTAAGAGTCCTGGCCTGAAGACACCTAAAGGCCAATATTCAGATATTATCATAGCGCCACCTGTTGACACCAGGATATATCATATCTTTCACTAACTCAAACATACCAAGGTCAATCTGCACCAAACTTCATATGTTTGATAATAGTGCTGGCCTGAACACATCAACATGCCAATAATCAGTTATAGGCATAGCACCACCAGCTGCCAGCGGGAAGTTTGGCACATTTAAATGACTTATGACATATTTCTCGTATATTTACTGTATTAAAAGCATACTGCCCACCGTTTGCTGTTTTCCTAAAGCCACCGGTCGGCGGTGAGCCCAGGTGCGAGGGCCCGTTCATCGCTGCTTGCAGCTTTAATCTTATTTTTCTTTTCTTTTTTTCAACTGTAAACATCACATAACAAGCTACTGAAAAGTAAAAAAAAAAAAAAAAAAACACACTTTAAAGACTTTACTTAAAAACACTTTAGCTGCATAATTTATTCATGCCCCAAACATGGATGAGTTTTGTACTATGGTGGCACCCATCATGCACTGCAACATGAAGCTTTTTGTTGATTGAAATGATCAGAGCTTCAACTAATATTTTATAGATACACATTAACCAAGCCAACAAATGCAGAAACATGACTGTAGTCAGATTATGAACATATGGTGACCTGGAGAAATGTTTCATATTATTAATAGTTTTTGAAGTGCAAAGTGTCACATGTGAGTCACATATCAGGCCTCAGTGTGTGCTTTATTTGATAGTTCGTGCATTTGTTGATTTAGATACACAGGACAAAGAAATACTAGCTACACTTTACAATGATCACAGAGTGAATGAATGATATGATGTACTGTATATGCCTAATAAATAAGTATAGTAAGTAAGTAAATTAATGAATGAATAAATAAATACTGTATTAATGTCTCAGTCTAAATTTTGCTATAATCTTTATGTTGTTTGTCATTCTCTCATCAGCAGCTGCAGTATCTCTCAGCTGTATCAGTGCAGTCACTGTGACTCTGACTGACGGAGGTTTTTGTACGACTCATTATCACTGTGTGAACACAGCACCACTGTGTGCACTCTGACAGTAATAATCTCCTGTATCTTCAGTCTGGACTCCACTGATGGTCAGAGTGAAATCACTATTAGATCCGCTGCCACTGAATCTAGATGGAGTTCCAGTGTAACGGCTTGATGCATAATATATGAGGAGTTTAGGAGCTTCTCCAGGTTTCTGTAAGTACCAGGCTAAACAATTACCACTCCACACACTACTGCTGATTTTACAGTTTATTCTGACGTCTTGTCCTTGAGCTACTGTTATTAATGGACTCTGAGTTACAGTGTACTGTCCTCTACACTCTGAAAGAAAAAAGGACAAGAATTAAAATGATGTATATTTCACATTTTAAAACTTATTCTGTAATTGTTGTCATGAAAGTTTTACTACAAACCTTGAGCAAACAGTGTGAGTGTCCAGATGAGGATGAGGATGTTGTTCATTGTTGTTGTTTTGTCTTGTGTGATGATGAAGAGTCTGTTCTGTTCTGCTGTCAGTCATGAAGTGTTAAACTCACAGCACTATAAACACTCTCATGCAAAGTGTCTCTCTATGTAAATGCTCTTCACACACAGAACAGACAGCCGTCAGTCTCAGATTAATTATTTCATGCATGTTCATGTTCTACAAAATAAGGTTCAATAGTAATAATATAAATATAAACTATAGAAAACAGACAGACAATAATGAGTGTTTGTTGTTGCTTTAACAAATAAATGAACCCAAAACTATTCCATTAGGTTTGTATTCATATTTGTTTTATTCACTTATTTTATTTTTTCCTCATATTTTATTCATACTGTTCATACTGTTTTCTGTGTTAATAAAAATTACTCCATAAATGGCATCATCTCTCCTACAGTCAGTGTAAAGAGATGTCCACAAAGATCAGCAGCATTGACTCAGACCGAAGCCGGAGCTGAAGGTGTTCAGGAGCATCAGGTCTCAGGACAGCAGTGCTGGAGTCCAGCAGAAGGACGGTCTGAACATCTGGAGCAGCAGCCTGACTCTCTCATGAGGCTCTCAGTAAACTGTGAGGAGAAGTGAGGAGAGATCAGTGTTTAGAGATCCACTCACTGGCTGCATTCAAAATCGCATACTTAATGAGTAGGTACTTAATTTCAATAAGTACGTACATAACGAGCGCTAAAAGAGTACTCAACAGCCAAATCTCGTTGAGTATGAATGTGATCCGGACTTCATCCGCCATGATGACGTTATCATGCTACAGTATCTACGACGTTAAAACAAGAGCAACAATTTAAAAGATATGAGCAACAGGTTTAATTCATCTATCTGCATATATTTTGATGTTGATAAAATTTCTCATTTTGTGGTCTTCTATAAGAAACAGATGCCTTCATGATTGTTTTAGGTTTTTAGGCTATAACCCACAGTTTAATCCTTACAGATATTTTTATTACGAAAACATAAAATCGCAACCTCTTGAATATGTTTTTAATTTATTTATTTTATGTGCAAAATTGTTTATCCACACGCAAAACGTAAATCTCTTTTGTTTTCCTCTTTTTCTTGTTGGATTTCTCTTGTTTTATCCCAGAGTCTTATAAATAACAAAAAATAACACATGCAATTTTGATGCATTATGATTATATGAATATTATGATAATTTAAAGTTATAGATATTTTTTTTTTTCACGTGTAGATAATCTCATGTACGCAAACCCACAGTCATTATGATTGTTCACTGATAGAATAACCTACTACCCTTTCCTGCTGTTGTATGTACTTATAAGTTCTGCAGTAATAATAAAAAAATAAAATAAAGGCGACAGGTGCATAGAACACATAATGGCATCATTATAACCCTACCCAGCAGTTGCCCTCCTTGTTTGCAATGTTTGCAATATCTGCACAAAGGAGACGACAATCAGTTGCTGGAAGATCTGAAAAATTTAAGTATTACTTAGAAATTAAGATTACCTCAGAATGCATTGCTATGCAGCAATCGTCTTTAAGATGTATATGGTTTATGTACATTCCCTTTGGAGATATGTGTTTACTGGATCTCCCCTGTTTGCTATACACAATAAAACATGTTTTTACAGAACAATCACAAATATGATTTAACGGTTTGCACTACACGATTGTAACACAAGGAACAGTGCAACGTTACTCACATTTGAAAACACCCTCGTTGCTGTTCTCCATCACGTTCGATGATGACGTATTGATCTCCCATGGGCTTCTGGGATAGAAAAGTATCCCTCGATAGGTACTTCGAAATCTGGGTGGGACGCAGTAGGCATCCAGGGATCTCTCTGTGTACTCTTTTGTGATTACTCTTCTCACCTACCCATTTCGCCTACTATATAGTAGGTAAGTAGGCATATTCTAACAATACTTAGGTATACGTACACCTGAATCTCGCAAGAAATAGTGCTTCATCCAGGTAAATCTCACCTACTCTTTTGTGGATTTTGAGATCTCATGAATACTTTTTCTTTGCCCTACTGCTTTTTGCCTGCTAAATAGTATGGAAGTATGCAATTTCAAATGCATCCATTCTCTCTTCTGGATTCTCACTGATGTCCAGAGGGGGAAAATCCATGTTCCGTGAGTAAAAGTCCTCCCCAGTATTTTGTTCCAATCACCTGGATTTGTTTTTTTAACCAGGAGGTTAGGAGGTTCAAGTTAGTAAAATAATTAAGTGATTAATTGAATGATGATTGTGCATTAGTGATGAACACCTGCTGTTATTGAGAATTACAGAGAATCAGATGTTGATGGTTTATTGGTTAAAATGGTGCCACCATCGTGGAGATCAGTATTTGCTTTAGTTGGGCTCTTGACCCTTGGGTTGACTATCTCTTTGTTAAGATGCATATGTTGTTGTAAAGCAGTGAGATCGGATTTGTGCAGTAAGTTAATAGCTCTTTTTATATTGAGGAACATTCAATATGAGTTTACCTGAATGCACCCAAACTAACTTTATTTTCTTGTTGCATGTTTAAATCTGCAGAACTACAGCATGCAAGCATGGAGTTCTTCAATTAGTTACAGTAAATTAATTTAAGGCTTGTACAATGCATATGAATATTTTACTATTCTTATTATTATTCTTATTATAATATTCTGTTATACTTGGTCACTCACAGACATAAAGAAAAACCATATGAATCTCAACAATGGTGACAACTTCATGATGCTCATCCACATTAGTCACACGCAGGCATTCTAAACTCATCTGTTGTTGCAAGCTTTTGATTCAGCAATGCACAAATGTTTTCCGTAAAACAGTATTGCAATTTCTCAAAAACAAATTACTTTTAATTACTCCAAGAGACAATCTAAAGCAAACCTTGCCCACAATTATGGTGGCATTGTGTTTTTTTTTCTTTCTTTTCTTTTCTTGACCAATAAAACATCAACATCTAAACCTCTGTTAATGCTCAATAAGAGATTCTGCAGACATGAAATAACATCAATCTAATTAGTAATGGGTGAAGCTGGTGATGCTTGTTTGTGGAGATGTTTAATCTGACCTTTTCAGCTGATTCAAGTCAGTTGTAGTTTTTGTGTTTCTCTTTTCTTCAGTGATGCTGCTTGTTAACAGCATGTCTTCATCACTAAGGCACAAACATCCTTTAATTAGTGAATTAGTTATCTCATTAACTTTAAATCTTTGGGGACTTGAGATTTGACTCAAGAGTTGCTTGTGACTCAAAAGGAATGATCTCTGACCTACTGGCTGAAAAACTGTGCTAATTAGCAAATCCAGGTGATTGGAACAAAATACTGGGGAGGACTTTTACTCATGGAACATGGATTTTCCACCTGCACCCATCATGCAACATGAAGATTTTGTTGATTGAAATGATCAGAGCTTCAGCTAAAATTTTATAGACACACATCAATCAAACCAACAAATGCAGAAACAGGTTATGCACATACGGTAACCTGCACAAATTATTATTATTTTAGTTTTTTAGAAATTATTAATAGTTTTTGAAGTGCAAAGTGTCATGTGAGTCACATATCAGGCCTCGGTGTGTGCTTTATTTGATAGTTCTTGCATTTGTTGATTTAGATACACAGGACAAAGAAATACTAGCTACACTTTACAATGATCACAGAGTGAATGAATGATATGATGTACTGTATATGTCTAATAAATAAGAATAGTAAGTAAGTAAATGAATGAATAAATAAATAAATACTTATAGTATTAATGTCTCAATCTAAATTTTGCTATAATCTTTGTGTTGTCTGTCATCTATCAGCAGCTGCAGTATCTCTCAGCTGTATCAGTGCAGTCACTGTGACTCTTGACTGACGGAGGTTTTTGTACGACTCTTTATCACTGTGTGAACACAGCACTACTAGGACAGTGTACACTCTGACAGTAATAATCTCCTGTATCTTCAGTCTGGACTCCACTGATGGTCAGAGTGAAATCACTGTCAGATCCACTGCCACTGAATCTAGATGAAGCTCCAGTGTAACGGGTTGTTGCAGCATATATGAGGAGTTTAGGAGCTTCTGCAGGTTTCTGTAAGTACCAGTGTAAGTAATTACTACCACACACGCTGCTGCTGGTTTTACAGTTTATTCTGACTTCTTGTCCTGGAGCTGCTGTTATTAATGATGGACTCTGAGTTACAGTGTACTGTCCTCTACACTCTGAAAGAAACAATTAGAATAAAATTATGAAAACTGTAAATGATTCATATTTTACACTTCAAGAAATAAACAATTGTAATTCGATTTTACTACACAAACCTTGAGCAAACAGTGTGAGTGTCCAGATGAGGATGATGATGTTGTTCATTGTTGTTGTTTTGTCTTGTGTGATGATGAAGAGTCTGTTCTGTTCTGCTGTCAGTCATGAAGTGTTAAACTCACAGCACTATAAACACTCTCAGAGCACTGACGCATGTGCTGACAATGCAAACAAGTGGGCAGGATTTACAACTTGAGCTACTAACCAACTAATCAACTGTCTGTATGAAGAAAATTTTACTTGTAGAGCAATAGTTTTAAACCATTTAGTGATAATTGCATATTGATTAATGTAAAATAAAATCAAAATATTGATTTTATGCCCATTATGGTCTTTTTAAAGGAACACTCCACTTTTTTTTGGAAATAAGCTCATTCTCCAACTCCCCCCGAGTTAATAAGTTGAGTTTTACCGTTTTGAAATCCATTCAGCCGTTCTCCTGTTCTGGCGATATCACTTTTAGCATAGCTTAGCATAGATCATTGAATCCTATTAGACCAATAGCATTACGTTCAAAAATGACCAACGAGTTTCGATATTTGTCCTATTTAAAACTTGACTCTTCTGTAGTTATATCGTGTACTAAGACGGCGGAAGATGTAAAGCTGTGATTTTCTAGGCTGATAAGAAACTACACTCCCATTACGGCGTAATAGTCAAGGAAGTTTTCTGCTGTAATATGGACACAGCAGGCGCAGTAATATCACACAGCACAACGTGACCAACTGCATGCACAGGGAGCGTTCCTTAGTTGGAATTTACCCAGCTGGGAACTAATTTCAGGCAGTCCTTTAATGTTGAATCAATGTTGAAATGTGGCTATATGGGAAGTCTTTTCATGTAGCCTATTTTCCCACTTGTGTAAAGGTCATCAGGACTCATAATTTTTTCAAAAGAGTCTAGACTGAAGAAAGTCAATCGGAGAACTTCAGAATAGCTGATTACTTTGTCTGAAGCTGCAGGCTTTTCTGTGAATCATGATGATTGAGCTGCATATAAAGAACAGAAGCATCATTCATCATGAGTCCTGATGACCAATGATAAAAGAGGTCAAAGGTCACATCAAATCTTATTCAATACATTTCCTCAAAAAAGTGTTAGTCAGCACATAACAAAAGACTGAATGAGAAATGTAGCGTATTATAAAGTCGAACTGAATCATGTCTACTGTCAATGAGATGAATGTACTCTTCAACTTCAACGTAAATTAAAATAATTACATTGTTCTTCAAGACATAACAAACATTTTTTATTTGAACAAATAACAAGAACTTGTGTTCATACTTTTTAAGGAATATTTAACCAAATCTACATGACCGACAACAACTGAGGTGTTACTATCAGTGTGTTGAAGTGTTGTTTGCTCTCTCTCTGCTGGAGTTTGTGTTCACTCGAGTGGAATAGAGGTTTTTGTACGAGCGTTTCATTAGATTGTATCACTGTGGTACACATTCGGTGGAGGAACTAAACTGGTGCTCGGTAAGTCTGTCTATTTTAATTCTCCACTGCAAACATACAATTTAGATTGTGTACAATATTATTTTTAATTTGAAACAGGAAATTTTTATTATTCTAACAATAATATTTTTAGTAACACTTTACAGTAATGTTTAATTTGTTAATATTAGTTCACTGCATTAAATAACATGAACTAACAGTGAAAAATTATTGCAAAGCAGTTATTAATCTCAGTTCATTTTGACTGCAGCATTTACTAATACAGTATTAAAATCCAAAGTTTCTTCTGTTAATATTAATTAATGGACCTGAGTTAAAATGAAGAAAAAAATAACCAGTTGTACCTTTATTAATGAATGTTAACAAAAATTAATACATACTGTAATGTATTGCTCATTGTCAGTTAATATTAGTTAACGCATAAATTAACATTAATTAATTAACCTTATTGTAAATATGTGAATAACTGTCATAAGATGTCAGATAGAACCTTATAATTCCAAGGAGACACTTTTTAAATATGGTTTCACAGTAAATATTTAATCTGATTGATATTTCATCAATATTTATTAGTTTATCACATGCATATTACACATGGAAAAAAGACATGAAATGAAAAATGGTAAAATACATGTTAAAATGTAAATGGTGGTACTTTCTGTAGATCAATAATTTTGAATCTCTTTTGCTCATGTTTTGCTAAAAGTTCAGTATTTAAAAATTGAGTTTTAAGTTAAATATCTCACCTAACTAAAATGCAAAGACAATATTTAGGGATATAAAAATTCACAGCGGCTATTTACACTAAGTGCAAATAACTATAGATTATATTTACACGATGTTGATATAGCAGGATTTTCTGATATTTATAATACTTAAACAGATGCAATTATCTGCAAAGTATTGTAGTAAATTAAAACAGTATGCAGTATTTACGTACTGAGTGTAAATTATAGTTTGAATTCAGTGTATTAAATGGTACTGCCTTATTGCGACAAAAAGCCCTCCCTAAACCTAATTGATACTTTATTCTCAACTTTTCAATAATGTCCTTCATTTTTACTGATAATAAATGCCTTTCTGATATGATATGAGATTTGAAAAGGGAGAAAAAAAAAGTTCATCAAAAGGGGGATTTGAACACGCATCGTTCGCATTGAAAAGAGTGACATACACACTTTAGCCCCTGCACCACAGGAGCTGACTATTTATAGCCATCTTTTGTAATGTTGACTATTCCAATCACACATTGCTGGGTGGAGTTAGTGTAAATAGCCTCTGCCAAAAAATTACTGTGGTTATACTTATCTTAATATGGTTTAATTTAGGAACTTTCATTAAAATGTATGTAGTGTTTGTGTTTTTTCTTAGTGTTTGTGAAAGTGTTGTGTTTGTCTCCTGCAGCTGGTCCCACAGTGAAGCCCTCGTTGTCTCTGCTGCCGCCCTCTTCTCTGCAGATCTCTGGAAACTCAGCCGCACTGCTCTGCCTGCTCAGCTCTTACTCTCCACAGGGGGCGCAGGTGAGCTGGACACTGGACGGCTCAGAGGTCAGAGAGGGGGTCGTGACCAGCGCAGAGAGCGAGCAGGACGGCAGCTTCAGCCGCAGTAGCGTCCTGACCCTCAGCAAAGCAAGCTGGGAAGCGGGAGAGCTGTACGTCTGCAGAGTAACACATGATGGATCTTCTCAAGAGGTCTCGTTCACCAAGAGTCACTGTTAGTCGCTCAGAGGCTGATGTTTGTGTCCTGAAGATGAGCCGTATCTGAGTGTCCTGTGTCAGGCAGGATTCACATGAGTCTAGTGCTGCAACTGTAGTCATTTACAACTCAATACTGAAAGAGAGCTCTAGTGTCAAAGCACTGGCTGATCTTTCAATCTGCTGTGTTTGCTGTAACATTCAATAAAGCTTCTCAACAAGCTCCATTTGTGTCTGACAACATCATTCAACTAACAGATGAAGATGCATGTAGTGTTTGTTCAGGTGTTTTCCAGAAGCTTGATCAGTAGCAGTAAATCTAGTCAAATAAAGCTCTTGGGGTTTGAACATGGTCTCTGGAGACAGAGCTGCTCTATTCTGAGAGGATCAGAGTCACTCCACCCTGACAATGCAAATGGGATTTTCAGTCCACACTCCCAGTGTCACTGTTTGATTGGTTACATGATCTGGACTGAAACAGACCAGTTTCACTTCTGCTATAATCAAGAAGCCCAGGTGAAAAGGAAATGTATTTAAATAGTGCTTTTTGGACATACATATATTTAAATTATACCATAATAAATGCTTATGAAATGTATTATTTTGAAACAGTAACTATAAGCATATTTCAAGATATGCTTAAGATAAAGTTATGGACTTAGATATTTGGACTATATTTAAAAATATTAAATTGTGTTAAATTGGAACAACTTCAAGTACATTTAGTGCAATTTAAGTGTATTTACTTTACAATACATATAAAATAATATTTAAATACGTTGATTTGATTACTAAAAAACTAATTGCAAAAGTGAATAGCACTTTTTTTTGCAAACTTAATCTTGTAAATGGCTGAACAAAACAAAGAAACAGAAGAGTTTATTGCCACAAACGCTTGTCACTTCATTGTGTATGACTTGTATTTTCAAGAAATGAAGGCTTGCAATTCAGACACTGTAGTATTTAAATACTGCTTTAACACAGGGCCTGTGAAAGAGAGAGAGAAAAAAAATCCATGTTTGAACATGTTATGCATCCATGTTTGAATATATAATTAAATACATAAATACATTTAATAGTATGTTTTTTTTCCACCTGGAAGCACGCAGACAAACCCACTTCATTTCAAAAGAATAATGCATATAAACATGTCAATAAAATCACAAAAATCTATGATCACAGCTTGAACACAAAGTAGAACTTTTTTTTCTACTTTTTTAAATACCACATCACATTGGAAAGGCATTTATTTTCAATAATAATGAAGGAAAATAATAAAAAAGTTGAAAATAAAGGATCAGGTCGGGTTAGGGCAGGTGTAGGGGAGACTTATATTGTTCCAATAAGGTGGCATCCATTTAATAATTTGAACTAAAATTATAATCTACACTCAATGTGTTATTATTGTATACCATTATTTATTGTATAATGTTATATCCTGCTATTTGTACATAGTGTAAATAGAGTCTATAGCTATTTGCACTTAGTGTGAATAGCACATTGCTAAGAAAATACTGCTACTTTCACTTAATGTAAATAGCATCTATCGCTATTTACACTTAGTGCAGCTAAAAAAAAGACTTCTGTAATAATGAATAACATTAATGATTAAACAATGTAAAAATCATTAATATTATTTTAATTGTATATATATTTTTTTATTTTAATTTAATTGTATACTTTATTATGTTAATCAATCAATTTGGAAATTTAAAGTCTTTTTAATTTTTATATATGCCAAGTTTTATGCATTGCAATATTCATCAGCAGCTGCAGTATCTCTCAGCTGTATCAGTGCAGTCACTGTGACTCTGACTGATGGAGGTTTTTGTACGACTCTTTATCACTGTGTGAACACATATTTACTGTTTGGATAGTGTAAACTCTGACAGTAATAATCTCCTGTATCTTCAGTCTGGACAGCACTGATGGCCAGAGTGAAATCTTTTCCATAGTTTGATCCACTGCCACTGAATCTAGATGGAGTTCCTGAGTAAAGGCTGTTTATGTCATGAATCAGAAGTTTAGGAGTTTCTCCAGGTTTCTGCTGATACCAGGCTAAGTTGTCATAGTCTATTCCCTCATCTGTACTACACTCTATTGTAACTCGTTGACCCTGTTGGACAGTTTTAAGTTTAGGCTGAGTCACAGTGTATCCTCTGGATTCTGAAGAAGAGAACATAAAATAAATTAGTTTGTAAATCTTCTTAAAGCAGAATATTTAAATGATAAAAACAATACATATTAGCAATATAAAAAATAAACATCCAACCTTGAATAAAAGCTGCAGTGGTCCAGATGAGGATGATGATGTTGTTCATTGTTGTTTTGTCTTGTGTGATGATGAAGAGTCTGTTCTGTTCTGCTGTCAGTCATGAAGTGTTAAACTCACAGCACTATAAACACTCTCAGAGCACTGACACGAGCAGGAACAAGTGGGCAGGATATGCAAACAAACTCATACATTCTTCATATATAATATTTTACTTTCAGAATAATGTTTTGAACCATTTAGTGATAATTACATGTTGATTCATTGTAAAATATATTTTTGTTTATATTTTGCTGGCTGATATGATATGATTTTATATTAACATTTATCAATGTAGATGCAGCATTATCTGTAGAAACAACCTATTCACAGTCATGCATGATGCATTTATTTATTAAGTTAAAGAACGTTACCAAGATAAAGTGAGTAGTTTTCATCTGGTCATGTGATCTCAAGATGGTGGCCACTATAAGAAGGGACCAACATTATGAATAAAAGAAGCTTTTTTCTACTGAAATGACTGAAACTTTCATGTAGTTAGCATAGATCATGTTGAACATATTTATAACTGTTATAATCAAACTGCAGTACAAGAGTCCTCCGCTTAAAGCTCGGCAGGTTTATTTGCGTCGGGCTGTTGTATAAGACTGAAGGGCTTTATTCTGCGATAGCAGCAGGCTGGATGTACATTAACCCACTTATTACAGTACATGGCTTCTTGCCACAAACGTAAATAAATAGACATAAAACATTGATCTGAGCTGTGAAAAAAAAATCATTACAAGGAAGTGTTGTCCAAACTAGACAGGTATTTAAGGGAGACACATAATTTCACCACATAAAATAATTATGGCAATAAAAGATATTGATTTAAGATGAAAAGGTTTCCAAATCGTACCAGTTCGTTAGTTATCTTATAATCCATTAAAGTGTACAAAACAGTCGTCGCAAAATGGCAGCAGCTGGGTTTGTATGAAAAGAGACACCAGTATGACATAATTAATTAAATAATTGTACTCATAATATTTAGTTTTTAATATTTTTTTTATTAAGTTAATATTTCATTAGCCAGCCAAAGTTTCCACACAGAAAATATGTTCCCAGCAAGTGAACAGCACCAAATGCAGGCAGTGACTCGGATGAGCTTGTTATTTTTCTTTAGCAGTTGTTTTCTGCACAGCAAAAAAAACAGTATGAAATGAACTCTCCTGGAAGTACATGTGAGACCACACTCAAGAATGTGAAAGTGTTAAAATCTGAGTGTTAAATTAACACTGAAGCAGAGTTAAAGTTATTGAGGTAATTAAGTAATTAATTGAGTGATGATTGATCATTATTGAAGACACCTGATGTTAACAAACAGAATTACCAAAGAAAAAAATCACAATTTGTATGTCACCATTATAGTGGCCAGCATTTGCTTTAGTTGGGCTCTTGATCCTTACATTTTTAAAGCTAGATTTTGTTTGGATGTTGTAACTAAGTTACAACAGACAGACATGCAAAATTATCATTTACAGCCTAAACCTAATCGAGATAAATTTGTGTGTGTGTGTTGGTCATGACAGCCCAGTGATTCTGAAGTATTTGATCACTAATTGAAATTTTTCTTAAAAGTTGTTGGGATAATTAAAATAACATAAGCTACTTTTTTGAGGGACACACATATATCAAGAATCAGTGTAGGAATCTCAGCAACGGTGACAAACAGCATATATTTAGAAAACA
Organism: Garra rufa; assembly: GCF_049309525.1. Classification (NCBI taxonomy): domain Eukaryota; kingdom Metazoa; phylum Chordata; class Actinopteri; order Cypriniformes; family Cyprinidae; genus Garra; species Garra rufa. The sequence goes on along the minus strand of NC_133385.1, from coordinate 33,947,782 downwards.
GATTTTGATTGCTGGCACCCAGAATGCACTGCAACATGCTTTTTTGATTGTCACTGTTGTTGAGATTCACAGCTTGATTCTTGATGTCTGTATCTAAATAAAACTATCTAAAATGATCCCTCCCACAACTCATCTCATTGGTTAGTGAAATGGATTGACGTCTCTGCCACGATAAACAGGTAATGCAGTTGGAAGCTATACTTATGAATTATACATTTAATATAAACGCTGAATCCTTTGCTTGTTTATTCAGCTTTTCGATATGTACAAATCTCAATTAAGTTTTTTAAAAACGTGCGCTTATGACTGGTTTGTGGTCCAAGGTTACATACATTTACAAGCAAGACATCTTTCCGCTGTTTAGTTATCCCATTTCTGGCAATCCGTGACTTTAATAAAAAATGTTAACCAGTGGTGTTTATTACAGTTTTTTTGATTATTGCCTTAATTGTTAATAAGATACATAAAATTAATAATACTAATAATGCAGTAATTTCGAGAATATTTTATATTTGAAATACATTAATTTCTCTAAGAAATTGAAATAACACCCTATAACAATCTATTGACCCTTCCCGAAGTATATCTACTAAATTGAAACATATTTTCATTTCTTCTAATTTCGCTATTGTCTTCTTTCAGTTTCATGTTTCCTGCACTTTAATTTGACGTATTCCACTGTTTCTTCATGCCCGCAATATTCACATTTCCCTGTACCATGTTTACCTATTTTCAGTAATGTTCCATTTAATCCCGTGTGTCCAAACCGAAGCCTTGATATTATTGTCTCTTCTCGCCTATTCCTCCCTGTACACCTTATTTCTCCCACTCTGCTTTGAATCTTATGAAACCATCGTCCTTTCCTATTTTCTTCCCATTGTTGTTGCCATTGTTTCTTTAATTTATTTTAAAAAATACTCTTAATTTCTGTTCTACTAATACTAACTGTAAAATCAATTTGATTATTTTTAGTAACTTCCTTTGCTATTTTATCTGCCATTTCATTTTTTTTTTTTGGCATTATTTGAACAATTAACATTCAATTCACGATGCATTACAATCATAAACAATTACTCATTTTAACAAAAATAATAAAATAAACATAAATGTGAAAAAAATTAACAGTAATAAGAACATCAAGGGGATATCCCATTAAAAAAGGTGCAAAATACACTCAGCAATCATTCCACAAAAACACAAAATTCATCTAAATCATTTTTGTATCTCTTGAGAAACAGGTTAGTTGGATAAATCATGTGTATAATTTTAAAGTAGGTTCCATTGACTTTGTTGGTGACGCAAAATTTGTTATGATAGGTCCAAATCAATTTCCAATTGATATTCTCAAAATGGTTATTCCAAAAGAACTTAAATCGAAATGTTGCAGGACAATAAATCAAATATCTTAAAAGAGTATTATTGCATTTTTTTTTATCTTTTATATTAATACCATTTAGTAAAATCTCTTTTTTTAAATGTTGATTGCTTGGATTCATTAAGGCCTTGTAAAAGTCTCACAAATCCCGCTGGTATTGCATCAATTACAATAATATATTCACAAGGAGGAAGTGGAATACCAAATTTCTTTTAAAATTCGCTATATGTAAGAAGATATCCTTCATTATTAATCAGCTGTGAAACCAACATAATACCATTTTCAATCCAATTATTATAAAAAATCGTTTTGTTCTTACATTTAACATATTTATTATTCCATATTATCTGTCTATGGGGAGAAAAATTGGCTGCATCCGAAATCGCATACTTCCATACTATTTAGTAGGCAAAAAGCAGTAGGCGAAGAAAAAGTATGCATGAAATCTCAAACACCACAAAAGAGTAGGCGAGATTTACCAGGATGAAGCACTATTTCTCGCGAGATTCAGGTGTACGTATACCTAAGTATCGTTCAATATGCCTACTTATCTACTATTTAGTAGGCGAAATGGGTACGTGAGAAGAGTAACCACAAAAGAGTAAGCGAGAGATCCCCGGATGCCTACTGCGTCCCGCCCAGATTTCGAAGTGCCGATCGAGGGATACTTTTCTACTTTTCTATCCCAGAAGCCCACGGGAGATCAATAGCCTACGTCATCATCGAACGTGATGGAGAACAGCAACAAGGGTGTTTTCAAAAGTGAGTAACCTTACGCTGTTCCTTGTGTCACAATCGCGCAGAACAAACTGTTAAATCGCTTAAGGTGTAACAGTATAGTATATTTGTGACTGTTCTGTAAAAAACATGTTTTATGTATAGCAAACAGGGGAGATCCAGTAAACACACGTATATCTCCAAAGTGAATGTACATAAACCATATACATCTTAAAGACCATTGTTAAATGTCTACAGTATTTAATATGTGACAGGAAAAAGTTCGCAAACAATTGCATATGAGCACGTAATAGACATCTGAGTGTTGTGTGCTGTTACAGTAGAATTCACTGTTGTCAACACTGTTTACTTTATATGGAATGTAAATAAACGCATTTACATAGTAACTAAACATAACTGATCTTTTTTATTAATATAAATAAATAGAGGAGCATTTGTGTTGGATAAAATGCGAGTGTAAATGCAGTGTTGAGCACATGAATCACAGAGGTGACTTGAAACTTTTCTGGATGTTACAGGGACAGGGACGTGATGGACGACAGAGACAGGTGAAGGTGGACACGCTGGTCAGCTGCTTCATCAGAATAAAGCTGCAGAATTGGCACAGCTGTTGATGGCAGTTGTTATTTACAGGCTGTGAATACATGATTGTTAGAACAATTACTTTGAATAAAGCTTTGTTTTATGTGTCTTTGACTTGTACTTATTTAACATCAAGGTTACTTTTATTTATTCTTTTACAAATTTATTTGTGTTTCTTGTTGTCAGTTAATAAAATATAGCATTAATTCATTACTTGACTGAGAATTGAGAGGTATTCACATTGACTGCATAGTCATGAATATGTCATGCATATGGCGTATTAAAAAATGCATGTAGTTAATTTTACTAAAAATATAATTAATTAGTGGTTAGCATTTATCAGTATTATTGTTCATAAGGGTTGGTGTTGTCTAGCAATGCATTCCGAGGTCATCTTTAATTTCTAAGTAATACTTAATTCTTTCGAGTGTAAAATCAAAAGTCTTCTCCAAAGACGTGATCTTCCAGCAGCTGATTGACGTCTCCTTTGTGCAGATATTACAAACATTGCAAACAAGGAGGGCAACGTACTAGGTAGGGTTGTCGTGATGCCATTGGGTGTTCTGTGCATCCGTCGCCTTTATTTTATTTTATTATCACTGCAGAACTTATAAGTACATACAACCGCAGGAAAAGGCTGTTTTATCAGTAAAAAATAATGACAGAAAAAAACTGTAAAGGGTTTGCGTACATGTGATTCTCTACACGTGAAAAAAAAAGATTAAATATCTTTAAATTATCGTAATATTCATTTAATCATAATGCATTAAAATTGCATGTGTTGTTTTTTGTTATTTATAATCCTCGGGGATGAAATAAGAGAAGTCCCACAATAAAAAGAGGAAAACAAAGGAGATTTTAAGCCAGTTTTAGGTGTGGATAAACAATTTTGCACATAAATAAATTAAAAACATATTAAAGTTACGATTTTAGGTTTTCGTAATAAAAAATAACATCTTTAAGGATTAAACTGGGTTATAGCCTAAAAACGTACTAAAAACATAAAGGTATCTGTTTCTTCTGGAAGACCACAAAATGAGAAATTTGATCAACATCATAATATATACAAATAGATAATATATACAAATAGATTAATTAAACCTGTCGCTCATATCTTTTAAATTGTTGCTCTTGTCTTAACGTCGTAGATCACATGATAACGTCATCATGGCGGATCGCATTCATACTCAACGAGATTTGGCTGTAGAGTAGGTACTCTTTTAGCGCTTGTTAAGTACCTACTTATTGAAATTAAGTACCTACTCATGAAGTATGCGATTTCGGATGCAGCCAATGTGTTTGTATATGATATTTTATCTGCTATTTCATTTCCCTTAACTCCATAATGTTTTCAACGTCATTACTTTGCCACCAATGAGATGAGTTGTGGGAGTTATGTTATCTCGACATTATTAATTTACCTACAACCAATGAGAAGGCGTGTGGGCGGGGCGACACGTTTCAGATTCAGCAGGCTGCAGACAGGGGCTTCTCAAATGAAATGACAATATTTCGGCTTTTTTTTTTTTTTCTTTTTAAATCAAACAACTTTTAGTAAATATCTTCGTATTGAAATAGTATGCTTAAATATTATAAAGCAGCTATAATCAACAACATAGATCCAACTCAAGTAAGTCTTGAGTTTCAGATATAGATCTATTTTGTTCTTATATATAATATAATATAACCCAGTTACATCAGCCAAGCAAAATATAACATTTAAAAAGGTAAGAGTCAAGAGCCCAACTAAAGTAAACGCTGGCCACTATAATGGTGACATAAAGATTGTGATTTTCGTCTTTGGTGATTCTGCTCATTAACATCAGGTGTCTCCAATAATGATCAATCATCACTCAATTAATTACTTAATTACCTCAATAACTTTAACTCTGCTTCAGTGTTAATTTAACACTCAGAATTTAACGCTTTCACACTCTTGAGTGTGGTCTCACATGTACTCCCAGGAGAGTTAATTTCATTCTGGATTTTTTGCTGTGTGGGAATATTAAACTTTGATATGTGGTGACTGACCAATCAGAATCGAGTATTCCACAAAGCCGTGAAATAGATTATATCATAATTTCCTAAATTCATCATATAAATAAATAGTCTATGAAATGTTTAATACAGTGTGTCACTGTGTTGTTTGTGATTCTCCCATCAGCAGCTGCAGTATCTCTCAGCTGTATCAGTGCAGTCACTGTGACTCTGACTGACGGAGGTTTTTGTACGACTCTTTATCACTGTGTGAACGCTGGATCATTATGGTAACTCTGACAGTAATAATCTCCTGTGTCTTCAGTCTGGACTCCACTGATGGTCAAAGTGAAATCACTGCCAGATCCACTGCCGCTGAATCTAGATGGAGTTCCAGTGTAACGGATTGATGTCTCATATATGAGGAGTTTAGGAGCTTCTCCAGGTTTCTGTAAGTACCAGTGTAACTCATCACCACCCAACACTCTACTGCTGGCTTTACAGTTTATTCTGACGTCTTCTCCTTTAGCTGCTGTTATTAATGATGGACTCTGAGTTACAGTGTACTGTCCTCTACACTCTGATAAGAACGAATAAGAATAAAATTAAGAAACAACTGCAAATAATTAACAATTTACATGTCAAAAATTGGATTTCTTTGTTAAAACTTTACTACACAAACCTTGAGCAAACAGTGTGAGAGTCCAGATGAGGATGAGGATGTTGTTCATTGTTGTTGTTTTGTCTTGTGTGATGATGAAGAGTCTGTTCTGTTCTGCTGTCAGTCATGAAGTGTTAAACTCACAGCACTATAAACACTCTCAGAGCACTGACGCATGTGCTGACAATGCAAACAAGTGGGCAGGATTTACAACAGCTTGAGCTGCTAACAAAATAGTACAGTCTTTATTGATAATATTTTACTTTCAGAGTAATATTTTCAATCAATTAGTGATAATTATATGTTGATTGATTGTAAAATATATTTTTGTTTATGTTTTGCTGGCTGCATATGAAGAACATAATAGATGAAATCAACTGAAATAAAAGAAGACATTAAAATGTCTTAAGATCTGATTAAGCAACTCCTAAAACAGCATTAGCAGCTTCACACATTACTAATCGAATTGACTTTATTTCTGTCAGACATCCACAGAAGATCATATATATATTTATATTTGTTATGCTGAAAAAAAGAACCAACGCAAAATATAGTATAAAAATATCTGGTGGTTTTGATTATGTTTTGCTAATGCCATAATCTGAATTTAACACCAGGTTTACCAGAGTTTTTTTATTTTATTTTTTATATTCATTGGTTTTTCACTTACTTAAGCTGAGCAGCCACAAATTAACCTTAAAGACACAGTTATAGCAAACAAATAAAAGACATTAAACCTTCTGAACTGAATAAAGAACTGTTTTGGATTACAACTGCAAAAAAAAAAAAAAAAAAGAACTATAATGTCTTGCAATGAAAATACATTCCCAAGATCAAGAAGATAATGAATACCATTTTATTCATTCTGTCTTTTATCACAGCACTACAATCACTCAGAGCACTGAAGCATGTGCAGACAATGCAAAGTGACTCTCAATATTTGAATAATTTACCTGAAGCTTGAAGCTCATTATTAAACATGGACTGACATATTAATGAATGTATAAACATTATGAAAAAGCTGATCAATAATTCACAGCAAAATCCCCGGTGTTAATTTAACACTCCCAGTGTTAATTGTGGACTTATATATACCAGAGGTGGGACTTTCAAGTCACAAGCAAGTCTCCCATGTCATAAATCCCAAGTCATCAAAGAGTTAAATTTAATGGGATAATTGACTAATTAAGTGCGGATTGGGCATTAGTGATGAACATCTGTTGCTAACAATCAGCATCAGTGAGGAAAAGAGAAACATCTACAACTGACTAAAGCCACAGCCTTAGATGGAATCAACTGAAAAAACACACAAACAATGTCACCATAATTGTGGTCAAGGTTTGCTTTAGTTGGTCTCTTGACCCTTTTGCTGGTTCAAAATAATTTGCTTTTAGGCAATTGTGATATTGTTTGATAGCACGCATTTATGCTCTGCTGAATCAAATCTTTGCATAACAATTTTTTTCACGCTTTTTGTTTGTAATTCATGAAGTTGTCTATTCTTATGGTTTATTGACTGATGTTTAGCCATTACTGAACTGCTATTTAAAAAAAAAAAAAAAAATTCTATTGAGCAACTGCCACTGTAATGCTTTAAATTAAAAATAAAAACTCACTATTGTTCAGGCTTTTAGGCATGAACACTTGTCATATGATCCTCAACAGTGGTGACAATAATTACTCATACTGCAGTGTATGGTAGGAGTTTTTAATGAGTAATGTTTTTTACCCAGCATGCATTGCAGAATTAAGCGTTTTGTTGATTGTGACCATTGTTGAGATTCATATGCTGGTTATTGATGTTCCCATGTGTCTAAAGTTTAGGAGGGTTTCTTTCTATTTATAAGCATTTTAAATACATTAAAAATTATCACTTTATGTGCAATCGTCTCACATTTAATTACACAAAATCTAATCGTATAATCAAAACAAAAAACAGTTTTTTATTTAGATTGTAACCAATCCAACTCAAGATTATTTCATCAAACAATCACAGCTAATATCTCCTCACTGCAGAGTGTTCAGTTCACTGCTTCACAACAGCACATGTATTGTTACATTTAGCAATCACACAATAGCGCCAAAGGGCAAGAGCCCAACCAAATGCAACACTGATCTTCATGATGGTGGCATCATTTTAACCAATAAAACATAAACATCTGATCCTCTGTAATTCTCAATAACAGCAGGTGTTCATCACTAATGCTCAGTCATCATTTAATTAGTCATTAATCTCATTAAATTTAACTCTTTGATGACTTGGGTTTTGATGACTTGGGAGACTTGCTTGTGACTTGAAAGTCCCACCTCTGTCTTTCAGATCATCAAACAAATTTAAATATTAATCAAAGATAACACAAGTAAACACAACATGCAGTTTTTGAATGAAGTTTTTAATTATGAAGAGAAAGCAAAATCCAAACCCACATGGCCCTGTGTGAAAAAGTGCTTGCCCCCTAAACTTAACAACTGGTTGGGCCACCCTTAGCAGCAACAAATGCAATCAAGTATTTGCAATAACTTGCAATGAGTCTGTTTCAGGTCAGGACTTTTGACTAGGCCACTCCAAAGTAAGTGATGACGAGGATGTGTTCATGTCCTCGGGCAGACTTAGGCAACGGCCCTACAAGATCCAGTCCGATCCGCTCGAAGGGCACCTCAATGATGGGTAAAGGAATCAGCGGGCTGGGGGGAGGAGTCCTGGGTGCCGTGCGCTGGCAGGTCGAGCAGGCTTTACAGAACCCCTTCACATCGGCCTCCAGGCCCGGCCAGTGGAAGCGGTCCCGGATCCGTTGTATGGTATTCGCTGCCCCCAGGTGACCTGCCATCGGATGGGAATGGGCCAACTCCAGGACAGACTCCGTCTTCGTTCGGGGCATGACCAGAAGCTCCTTTTCCTCCGGTAGGTAACTCTTTTGGCCAGGGTGGGGAGGACATAGCTGGGCCTGGACGAGGGTGACCGTGCTGCCCGAGTCCAGAAGCGCCCGGATGGGCTGGCTGTTCAGCTTCACGTCCGCCTCTGGAGCCGCAGGTGGGACGCGCTGATGGACGATGCAGCCCGACAGCCATGCCCGTGGAGGTGTCGTGGGATCAGCGGCTGGCATGGGCTCGTCCATTGGAGAGGGAACCGTCGATCTGCCAACTGCGCGCGAGGTGCCCTCCGGCGTGCGTCGCTCCTGGACCACCCTCCGGGGGAACGGCGGCGCTCTCTCCCCAGCCTCCCGATGGTTGACAGCATCCGCCAGCTCGATCGCCTCCACAAGGGCGAGGACGGAGGCGGGGTTCCTCATCCCCACCGCCTGACGATGGGACCGAGGCAGGGTGCGGAGGAGGCGATCGATGACCACTCGTTCCACTACCTGAGCTGCGTCGGGGTCTCCATCCATCAGCCAATGCTGAGCTAGGCGGACGAGTTCAGCGGCTTGGGCTCGGGCTGGCACCCGGGCTTTAAACTCCCACTCGTGAAATTGTTGCGCCGCACAGATGGGGGACAGACCAAGCCTGGCGAGGATTTCGCGCTTCACTTCCGTGTAGTTCTCAGCGATCACAGGGGGAAGAGAGAAATAAGCCCGCTGAGCGTCACCGGTGAGCAGGGGTGCCAGCGCCGAAGCCCAGTCTTCAAGCGGCCAACCCTCCCGGTTGGCTGTAGTTTCAAACATTTGTGAGAATGCTTCAACATCGTCGTGAGCCGTCATCTTGGGTAACAGCCGAGCAGCCCGCATTCGGGGGTCAGGTAGTGGAACTGGCTGGGCAGCTTGGGCACGAAGGGCAGCGAGTTCTTCTTCAGCTCTGCCCTGCCGAGTGGCCAGGTGTTCTACAATCTGTTGCTGGCGAATGCTTACTTCTGTGAGGCGTTGCAGTAGTTCGTCCATCTTCCACGGGGAGAGAGGGCACCGATCGATGCTGAGGGGGTGAACAGAAAGAAAAAAAACAATTTAATGCGGTGCAGTGCCAACACTTGTGTGTGATTTCTCCTGCAATGCCCGCATTCTCCACCAGATGTCACGGGGGAGAAAACACACAACAAGGTGGATAGTGAACAAAAGCCCCGGAGGGTGGATTTATTTAAAAAGTACGTGAAGAGGTGAAGGGAGAATTAAGGTGAGTGTTGCTTCGTGGCTGGTGCTCCTGTGTTGTCCTCGTGCTTGTGAAGGTGGGTGTCCAGGCGTGCTCAATCGGGCTGTCGGTCACTCGCTGCCTTCTGAGAGATAAGAGACAAAGGATTAGAGCCAGTACGTTCAGCATGAGACAGTCGTCTGTCTAAGTGTGAGCGGTGGTGGCTTTTAAAGCCAATTGATTATGATCGGCAGCTGTGACCGATCAGCCCGCGATGAGGACAGGTGTGCTGCGTTGGTTGCCAGGGCGACGCTGATGAGCCCAGAGAGACTCGTCACAGTATTTATTAAATACTCTTTTTGTTTGGACTTCCTAGGGCCTGCATGCTCCTTACAACTAAAACCCATGACAGAAGACAGGACCTATAAAGAAAAATGAACTGCATATTAAGACTTCCAGTTATTTTTTTATGTCTAAACATTAAAATTTAAATTGTAATATAAATATTATCTTATTTTAATGTACTAATTTTAATCAGACAGTTACTCAGCAAAATCCCCAGTGTTAATTTAACACTCAGAGTGTGGACTTATATAGACACTGAAGCAGTGTTAAAGTTAATGAGATAATTTGGTGATTAATTAAGTGATGATTGCCCATCATTGAAAACACCTGATGTTATAAAAACAGCAAAAATAAAATAGTATGAATAATATAAATTACAAAACTTATAATTTATTCATGCCACAGTGCATGATGGAAGGCCATGGATGAGTTTTGATTGGCTACAACATGTTTTTTGATGGTCAACATTGCTGTGATTCTTATGCTGATTCTTGATGTCTGTGTGTCTAACTTAGTTGTTTTCACTTCAAGAAATCTCAATTATTCAGGTCACTATTATATTGTGCACCTGTTGTTTGAAAAAAAAGTAACTGCATATAAATGTATTTATTCTATTTAAAAATAAATCAACACATTAATGATTAATCAAACTTTGCTAAAGATTGTCATAGTGTTTTTTGTTCATCCTCTCATTAGCAGCTGCAGTATCTCTCAGCTGTATCAGTGCAGTCACTGTGACTCTGACTGACGGAGGTTTATGTATGACTCTTTATCACTGTGTGAACGCTGGATCATTATGGTAGCTCTGACAGTAATAATCTCCTGTATCTTCAGTCTGGACTCCACTGATGGTCAGAGAAAAGTCTTTTCCACCGCTAGATCCACTGCCACTGAATCTAGATGGAGTTCCTGACTGGAGTCTGTTTGTGTAATATATGAGGAGTTTAGGAGTTTCTCCAGGTTTCTGCTGATACCAGGATAAGTAGTTGCTATATATCCCTACGTCCGTACTACACTCTATTGTAGCTGTTTGACCGAGCTGGACAGTTTTAACTTTAGGTTGAGTCACAGTGTATCCTCTGGATTCTGAGGAAAATAAATTAGTTTGCAAATCTTATTAGGCTTTTATATATTAGATTGATGTATAACATATTATCAGTATCAAAAAAGTCATCCTACCTTGAATAAATACTGCAATGGTCAACATGAGGATGAGGATGTTGTTCATTGTTGTTGTTTTGTCTTGTGTGATGATGAAGATTGTGTTCTGTTCTGCTGTCAGTCATGAAGTGTTAAACTCACAGCACTATAAACACTCTCAGAGCACTGACGCATGTGCTGACAATGCAAACAAGTGGGCAGGATTTACAACAGCTTGAGTTGGTAACAAAATCATATACAATAAAAATATAGAATACAGTATATAATTTTACCATGACTGATATATCTGTTTAGTAAAAACAGTAGTTTTGTGAGATATTTATCATTTTTGTTGACTGATATGAGTGTTTTTGGACTCTATACTGATGCATATAGTCTTGAATGAAGCATCACACAAAAGCTGTTGTGTAAATATCCTCCACACGGCCATATTTCACCAGTGATTTATTTATTCTATAATCAGCAGTGTCTAATATGATAATACATAGATAAAAATGAACAGTATTCCACTAGTCATGTGATTTTAGCATGGCAACCCAAATGAGGAAGGGCTAATCAAACAGCTGTTTCTAAAATTTTTACTTGACTGTCGTCTAGATATCATTAATGTATGTCACTGTCATGTAAATTATAAGAATAAGAATACATAACCAGTGATGGGCAAGCTACTTGGAAAATGTAGTGAGCTAAGCTAACAGTTACTCTTCATTAAATGAAGCTTAACTACACTAAAGCTACAGCCTTTGGTAATGTAGCAAGCTAAGCTACAGCATCATGGCAAAAGTAGTTCACTACATCTAAGCTATTTTTTAAAATTTCATTTTTCTATTGAACCAACATCATACAAAGTCAGTGCTCTCTCAGTGATCAATTAAATTGTCAGTCATACAGGCATGCAAGTTCAGTTTAATTGTTTATTCAACCACTCTTCCAAACCAATTTGGCAACAAAAATCTGTATCATGTACAGGGCTGGATTTATCTCATATTCTGGGGGGTTGAATTCTTTCTTGAAAAAAATAAAAACAAAAAAGCAATGGCACCAGTCTCACAATATTAAACGAATAAAACAGGGAAAACACAAAATTTGTAAATAAAATAATTTTATACATATTATTGAATAACATAGTCTATATATGGATGGGTGTTCGTCAACTGATTGCATGTCGTCAGAGTTTACAGTGTTGACAGCTTCGTAATAAATAGCCTAAAGGAAGCGCTGTAGATTTGTTGTATATAGCTACTAAAATATGACAGACCGCACAAAAACAGCACTTTAATTTACTGCCGTGTTTGAACAAAGATAGTGATTGATTTCATGAATACAGGAGCCTGATTTTTTTAATTGTCAGAATCTATAGTACATAACAAATACAAAAATAAAAACAAATCACAAACTTTTGCAGTCAAGACTGTGAATAAAAGACACGTGTGGAATGTAAGCCAGATTTGGCCCAGACTCTGTTACTATCTGGGAAGCAAAGCTAAATTCTATTGTAAATTTGTTAACTGACAGTAAGAATATATAACCGAATCAAGCGGCTATTTTCGTTTGCAGAAGGTAAAATGCATTAACGTAAAAATTTAACCGACAGGTCACAGCGGCTAGGCCTATAAGTCACATTTGTGACCCTGGACCACAAAACCAGTCATAAGGTTAAATTTTACAAAACTGAGATATATACATCATATGAAAGCTCAATAAATAAGCTTTCTATTGATGTATAGTTTGTTAGGATAGGACAATATTTGGCCGAGATACATCTATTTGAAAATCTGGAATCTAAGGGTGCAAAAAAATCAAAATACTGAGAAAATCACCTTTAAAGTTGCCCAAATTAAGTTCTTAAAAATGCATATTACTAATCAAAAATTACATTTTGATAGGTTTACAGTAGGAATTTTACAAAAAAATCTTAATGTAACTTGATCTTTACTTAATTTCCTAATGATTTTTGACATAAAAGAAAAATCAGTAATTTTGACCCATACAATGTATTTTTGGCTATTGCTACAAATATACCCCAGCGACTTAAGACTGGTTTTGTGGTCCAGGGTCACATTTTATTATATTCTGAAATAAACAGGCCTACAGCATAATGTTATGACATTATTTCCCTCACTCCACAACAAATCCTTTAACTTTAATCTTATTCAGAACAGAACAATGATGAAATAAATAAATAAATAAATTTGCCTAAACAATCCAAAACAAATTAAATGTGAAAGTAAAGATGGGCTTATGTAGACTACCTCTCTTGCGACAAATACAAATGTTTCCATATCTGCAATGTATTTGAAGCAAAATTATTATGCATTGGGTAAGCTTTGTACTTCATGCACGTCGACGGAAAATATCATGATGAGCAAAAATGTGCCACGGGACCGGTGGTCATGCTGAACTGCATGTTATACACACTATTTAAATTGACTAGTGTAACTTTTGGGTGACTGTGTTTTATTTTTCAAATGAACATAGTGTGCGCGTAAGACACGTAAGACACCAGCGCGACCAAACAGCTGAATATCATATTCTGTCATGTTGGTCATAGTAAAGGCATAATTTGCTACTGCAAAGTCCAAAGCAGTTTGAAGTATTCAGAATATTAGCAAAGATTATTATAATTCGTTTAGACTAGAACACGGTTTCATTCTTATTTTGCTATGGAACCTGGTCGTTTTATGTTTGTTTGTTTTTACTAACGAACCGAAATATTTTGCCTTTCGCCATGAATTTGACACCCACTCTCTGCCCATCTTGTACTTCTGAGTTTGAGATCTTCCCAGAGCACTAGCCTGCTTCAAATACTAAAATCAAGGCGCCCATCACTAGCATTGCAGATTATACAGTTTTCTGTTGCTATGTGGGCGCTCAGTTTTTTTCTGACATTTAGCTAAAATATCGACAACAAAAGTCTCGACAACCAGTGCTAGACTAAGACACACTTTTCTCATATCTTCGAATGCAAAAAAAAAAAAAAAAACATTAGCCTTTATAAATGTACTTTCAATCAACACTTCTTTATTTACCTCAAGTCTGCAAACACGCTGAGATGCTTCAAACTGCGTGCCGCACTTCATTCACGAGAGAGGCGGGAGGAATAATACGGTTTGACTGACAGTTTAATGAGCCAATGGCATCACAAGGTTTAGTGGCGGTGGCGTCGCTTACTGACCCAGGATCAGTGATCCGTAGCAGTTATATTTCCGATTTGAGCTTAAAGTATAGAACAATATATAGCTTGTAGCTTTTGTTGACGCTACCGCGTTACTTGATCAAAATAATAGCTTAGCTACTGAAAAGCTATTTGATTCAGAAAACAGCGACGCTACCACCACGCTACTGAGAAATGTAGTTAAGCTAGTAGCGTCACTACTTGTAGCGACGCTACTGCCCAACACTGTACATAACTTAATATAGTTAACAATAATTTGAATACATCTGTAAAAAGATCAACTCTTCTAACTGAACTGAATTGTGTCTTATATCATGAGTGCGTTTGTGTGTGTGAGAGAGGTGAGAAAACCCAGAAATAGTATTACAGTGTTATTTTATGTTATGATTGTTCAATTCAATTTTTTTACCAACTCATTTGAGTCTAGACTGAACAATGTGAGCAATTTTGATTAATTTCTCTGAAACTGCAGGTTTTTCTCTGAATCAAGATTAAGAACAGAAGCATCATTATGAAAAACTCCACAACATCATCCATGATAAAAGAGGTCAAAGGTCACCTCAGAGGACACAGCTCATGAAATATATTTCTTTCAAATGTGTTAAATCAGCAAACGACAAGAGAAAGAATGAGAAATACTCTCTCTCTCTGCTGGAGTTTGTGTTCACTCGAGTGGAATAGAGGTTTTTGTACGAGCGTTTCATGAGATTGTATCACTGTGGTGGACTTTCGGTGGAGGAACTAAACTGGTGCTCGGTAAGTTTATTTATTTCCCTTGTATATATATATTGATATTTATTGGTTTTAGAAAATGTTAAAATAGCTACAGCTCTATAATAAAAAATGTAATTAAAATTGTTATTGTCTAAATAAGACCTTCAGAAGAACTGAATTATTCATTCTGAACAAACAATTATTACGACGAATTTCCATAATGTGGACCACTTTGAGTTTTATGAGTTATCACAGGTGTATTTATTTTTCCTTTATTCATTATATGTTGTTCATATTATATTATAGTTCATATTATAGAGTCCATAGTTCATTTTCATAGAAAAAAGGGTCACACTTTATATTAGGTGGCCTTAACTATTATGTACTTACATCAAAAAATAAGTACAATGTATTAATGTGGTCATATTCCATTGCAAAACACTTTTGCTTCTATTAAGGCGGGATAAGGGTAACGTTAGAGACAGGTTTGGTGGTATGGGTATGGGTTTAAGGGTGGGTTGGAGTGTATGTCAACAGTGGTAATTACAGAAATTAATTACAAATGTAATTACATATATGTTTTAAAAAATATATAAGTACAATGTAAAAACATGTATGTACACAATAAGTACCTTGTACCAAATGATCAATTAAAATGTAAGTGCATAGTAGTGTAGGCCACCTAATGTAAAGTGAGACAGATAAAAGGAATGATTTTCAATCTTTTTTGCTAATGTTGTGCGTATAATTCTGTTTTATAATATCAGAAAAAAAAGTGCAAAATCGATATAAATTTTAGAAACAATGATTTTGTTGTTTTTGAATTATGATGTAATTTCCATGTGGTCTGAGCTGTAGTCACAAAATAGCAGTTATTTTATGGCTACAGTTTGCTATGTTGTGTTATTTCCTGTCTTTTAAATTAGTATGATTATTGAAAAATGATCATAATAATTAAAAAAAAAAAAATAATAAAAAAAAAATATATATATATATATATATATATATATATATATATATAAATCGTTATAAAAAAGTTCTATATTTCATATTTAAAAAATGTAAGAACTTTGTTACTGTATGTGTACATTGTATATTATATAATATACAAACTATGTGCAGTTTTAGATTATATAATAACAGGAACATGTGTTGTGTTTGTCTCCTGCAGCTGGTCCCACAGTGAAGCCCTCGTTGTCTCTGCTGCCGCCCTCTTCTCTGCAGATCTCTGGAAACTCAGCCGCACTGCTCTGCCTGCTCAGCTCTTACTCTCCACAGGGGGCGCAGGTGACCTGGACACTGGACGGCTCAGAGGTCAGAGACGGGGTCGTGACCAGCGCAGAGAGCGAGCAGGACGGCAGCTTCAGCCGCAGTAGTGTCCTGACCCTCAGCAAAGCAAGCTGGGAAGCGGGAGAGCTGTACGTCTGCAGAGTAACACATGATGGATCTTCTCAAGAGGCCTCGTTCACCAAGAGTCACTGTTAGTCGCTCAGAGGCTGATGTTTGTGTCCTGAAGATGAGCCGTATCTGAGTGTCCTGTGTCAGGCAGGATTCACATGAGTCTAGTGCTGCAGCTGTAGTCATTTACAACTCAATACTGAAAGAGAGCTCTAGTGTCAAAGCACTGGCTGATCTTTCAATCTGCTGTGTTTGCTGTAACATTCAATAAAGCTTCTCAACAAGCTCCATTTGTGTCTGACAACATCATTCAACTAACAGATGAAGATGCATGTAGTGTTTGTTCAGGTGTTTTCCAGAAGCTTGATCAGTAGCAGTAAATCTAGTCAAATAAAGCTCTTGGGGTTTGAACATGGTCTCTGGAGACAGAGCTGCTCTATTCTGAGAGGATCAGAGTCACTCCACCCTGACAATGCAAATGGGATTTTCAGCCCACACTCCCAGTGTCACTGTTTGATTGGTTACATGATCTGGACTGAAACACACCAGTTTCACTTCTGCTGTAGTCAAGCAGCACACAGACAAACTCATCAGATTTATAAGAGATAGTGAAAATATACATGAAAATATAGAAAACAAGATTCAGCCATTCTGACACTAACTGTGCAATAATGTAAATCTTTCTGTGGGTCAAATGAAAGCATCACATCCACCAGCAGAAGTGACTGAATGCAGTCTGTTCAGTTTGATTGACAGGGATCATATATTACACTTAAAACATGATGACCATTTTGAAACACTGACTCATTCTTTATTAGAAATACAATATTCATGTTAACCGTTTATTATATTGTTATTAGTGTCTGTGTTGTGTGTGATTGTGTTGTAGAGCAGCTGCAGTATCTCTCAGCTGTATCAGTGCAGTCACTGTGACTCTGACTGATGAAGGTTTTTTTTCAATGATGATCAGTTGCTTGTTTGAATCCTCATTCGTAAATTGAATCCCACATCTCTTTCTTACTGACACCTCAGATCTACTGCACTACACCAGAAAACATACAGAGATCATCACCATTGCCCTCTGCACCTGAATAAATAAATACATGTAAGAATTATATTTGTGGACTATAATTCAGTCTTGAATTTCAGTACAACCCACAGATTAACAATTAACACTACTCAGTGTTTATATGGGAACCAACAGTAGAGCAGTGCCAAAGTTAATAAGATAATTAAGTGATTAATTACGTGATGATTGAGTATTATTGATGATACCTGCTGTTAACACGTAGAATCACTGAAGGAAAAAGGAACAAGAACAGGAAAAAAGACCAGCAGAAACACTATGAATGACTAACAGACACAGCTTTAGACAAAATCAACTGAAATAAAAGTGGTTATTAAATCTTTCAAGATCTTAGCAGTCAACTATTAAACAGCTCCACAAACAGCATTACTATCTTCACTCATTACAAACCAGTTTGCCCTTTTTTTTATTTTATTTTTTTTACCAGAGTTAACAAGGTTTACCTGTAGTTTGTTCATGCGTTTGAAAGTACATCATCTGAAAGCTTTGCCTTGGGTTTCTGTTTGTTAATCATCTTTTAACATTACATTAACCACCATTTTTCATTAACTTCTGTGTATTGACAAAGAAAGAGATTGATGAAAAACCAGATCACCTAAAGTTCTGTTAAATATATTCAAATGACTGTCAAAAATTGGGTTGTCTTACGTAGATTGGCGATTGATTCAGTAAACAACAGTGAAGTTAAGACATTACTCAACTGTGAAATGTTTTATTAAACAAAAGCAGCTGCTATTGTAGAAAGATCACTGTGATGCATTTACACTGTGACCAGATGAACAGCAATTGTTTCTCATAGATGCAACAACAAAAGCAATATTTTTTCATTGCTGACACGTCAAAAATCATCACACAAATCTCAACAATGGTGACAATAAACAAAACATTCAGGTAAACAGATCCACTCTAAACCTCACAAAACAAGCTGTTGAAAAGTCACAACAACAACAACAACAATAATAAAAAGCAGAAGCTGCATAATTTATTCAAGCCAAAATGCATGCTGGAAAACATGGATGAGTTTTATACGCTGGATCCCATCATGCACCGCAATGTGAAGCTTTTTGTTGGTGGAAAGGGTCAAAGCTTGAGCTTATATTTGATAGATAAACATTAACCATGACAACATCTGCAGAAACAGACTGTAGTCAGATTATGAACTTGTGGTGACCTGGGGAAATTTATCATTTTAATAATAGTTTTTAAAGTGCAAACTGTCATGTGAGTCACATATCAGGCCTCAGTGTGTGATTTGTTTGATGATTCTTCCATTTGTTTATTTAGAAACACAAAACAAAGTAATACTGGTTACACTTTACAATGATCACAGAGTTAATTAATGATGATATGATGTACTGTATATGTCTATTAAATAAGCATAGTAAGTTAGTAAATAAATAAATACTATAATAAATCTCAAGTTTTTGCTATAATCTTTATGTTGTGTGTCATCCTCTCATCAGCAGCTGCAGTATCTCTCAGCTGTAAGTGCAGTCACTGTGACTCTGACTGACGGAGGTTTTTGTACGACTCTTTATCACTGTGTGAACACACAGCTACTAGAACAGTGTCTACTCTGACAGTAATAATCTCCTGTATCTTCAGTCTGGACTCCACTGATGGTCAGAGTGAAATCACTGTCAGATCCACTGCCACTGAATCTAGATGGAGTTCCAGTGTAACGGCTTGTTGCATAATATATGAGGAGTTTAGGAGCTTCTCCAGATTTCTGTAAATACCAGGCTAAACGATTACCACTATCCACTCTACTGCTGGTTTTACAGTTTATTCTGACTTCTTGTCCTTGAGCTGCTGTTATTAATGATGGACTCTGAGTTACAGTGTACTGTCCTCTACACTCTGAAAGATAGAAAAAAAAATGATGTATATTTCACATTTTACAACAAATACTGTAACTGTTGTTATGAAAGTTTCACTACAAACCTTGAGCAAACAGTGTGAGTGTCCAGATGAGGATGATGATGTTGTTCATTGTTGTTGTTTTGTCTTGTGTGATGATGAAGATTCTGTTCTGTTCTGCTGTCAGTCATGAAGTGTTAAACTCACAGCACTATAAACACTCTCATGCAAAGTGTCTCTCTATGTAAATGCTCTTCACACACAGAACAGACAGCTGTCAGTCTCAGACCACAGATGAATTATTTCATGCATGTTCGACAAAACATTAGAATCTTTACAACTTGATGAATATGAGCTATAGAAATTAGACAGACACTCTCTGCAATGAGTGTTTCATTATTTTACTTGGTTGATAATAAACATAATAATTTTAAAGAATCTGCTTTATCTGCTTTCTAAATGCATATAGATTCATACATGTGAACCACTTTGACACGAGACTAAAAACTGAGGTGATATTAAAGTGTTTAATGATGGTTTGGTGTTCTGGAGTTTTTTTTTTTTTTTTTTTTAATGGGAGATTTATAAGATGAATATTAATTTGATTAATATTTACAGAAGTCAAAATCAAAGCACAGATGGTGAAATGTTTTTAAATCTATAGCTTAAAATCTTAAAACCTGTTTCAATTATACTGGATATTATTTACTCAAAATTCAGTTAGCAAATAAAACAATATTTTATCTTTATGTCTTAGATTCATTTTTGCCTTTTTTAAATTTGAAAAGGTAACAGGCTTCATTTATAGAAATGCATGTACGATTGTATCCTAAATGATCAGTATCCTAAGTGAAACAAATTGGGAATTACAAAGACAAAAAAAAAAGAGGTGAAATGATGTGAAACTGTTCTTATCTGTACAAAAGATCATTCGTACAAACCTTTGTGCAGATTTATCCATCAAAATAATGCAACATTGTCTATAATAATGTTAAGATAACAACAAAATCAAGATGAACTGAGATTTATACAGATTAATGCATTTAGAAATAATTTCTAAATAGTTTGTAGGGAACTTCTATGCACGTCTTTTCAAACGAGGCCCCAGAACTCAAGCTAATATTTTATAATCAAATGTCACTCATTGAACCATGATAGCACCTGCAGATGGAGGAAATTATGAAACTATTCTGTGTAGTCAAATCATGAACCTCAAACACTGAAACATTTCCCCATGTCACTATTGGTTTTTCTATGTGTTGACTCTATGTATTTTTACCGTATAATTAAGCTCCTGTGAGGACACTAAACATCTGCTGATGGAGCTGCTCTATTCTGAGATGAACAGAATCACTCAAATATGAGTTTGACTGTTTGACACTTTATTCTCTGAAATGAGTCAGTTGAGTTGGACTAATGGAGAGATGAGGTTTGTTCATATTCATCAGTTCACACTGAGACTCTCAGCAGTCATACTGACCTCTGAATGTTTGAATCAGCTGTTGACTCTGTGATGAGACACTCACAGATTCACTCTGATGTGTGTCCTTCAGTATCTGTGCCACTCACAACTGAATGACTCTGGCTGATGTTTTCTTTGTTTTGAATGATGAACTAAACCAGGGTACCTCAAATCCTGTCCTGGACAGTCACTGCCCTGCAGAGTTTAGCTATTAATTCTTGGCCAAACTAAGGCTAAGAGGCTAAGTGTATCCCATCACGCATCATGTTTTGGAAATAAATAGGGAAACTTTTTTGCTAAGATCTCACATAAGGTCATGGAAACCTTTCAGATGTAAATTAAGTATTAATAATAATCTGATATTACATATAATTTGGTAGTAAAACACAGTGTTGCACTTTTTATTGAAGCAAAGATGAGTAGATTTATATTGTACAGCATTTGCAACTGCTCTTTATCACTCAATTAGAAGCACCACAAGTTAAATTGTGACTACTGAACAGATATTTAGAAATTTATTTTAAAATGCAAAGCATCGGAAATAAAAATCAAGCTTTATAATCACTTGCATATTTACAACACAAGTGTCTTCCATCAGGTAGTGAAAAGTGTGAATTTTTACAGGAGACTCATCTCATTTTAACTTGGCCCACCTAGGGACGCCAATTATGTAGTGAGTTCTGCTTTCGCCCACTAGGAAGGCGAAATAGTGTAGTGATGGCGGGTACTTGTATCACAGATGACGTTATGATTCTTGGATCACATGTCACTTAATGTGCAGTTATGAGTACATCACATAAGAAAGATTGGTGGGATATCTTACTTGTAGAACCTCTCACTGTATTATCAACACAAGGAAGACACAAGTGTAATAAAATATATTTTATTAACAAAAGATAGACAAGAGTAATCAACAACTACTAAATGAATACTGTGAAGCAGTAGACCCTTGCAGATCTACTGCTGGGAGGTCCGTGGAAAAAAAAAAAAAAAAAAAAAAAAAGAAGATGGCTTGACCCGTAGAGGTAAACGAAAGGTGATTTATTTACAGTGCGCCAAAAAAAGAAAACCATCGACGAGAGTATTTACATACGTGTTCAGTCCAAAAACAAGTACAAATAAACAAAAAAATAAAAATAAAAGAACAAAAGAAACAACAAATAATATATTCAAACGAGTATCCAGAATATACCACAGGTTAGTTTTGCTTACGACACCGCAGTAGCACGTTTGCCAACTTGATGAACAAGCCCCAGATATGAGCCTGGCCTCCCTTTTATAGGCCAGGCTCCACCCCCTACCTGGAGGGTACCATTGATCGGTAAGTATTAATCTCCTTTTAGCTCCTACAAACATCACATAAAACACCAATACACATTCTGAAACAAACATTAAACATAAAAATAAAATAAACCATTAAGACATAATAATAACACAACTAATTAACATGTAATATCTTTTTTTTTTCTCCACAGAAAAGACGACCGTTCCCCACACAAAAATCAACATTGGTTTTGTCAGACTATGATCGCAAGCGTGACGTCATAAGCGGGTGCCGCTAGATCGTTCGGTTTGGTCGTGACGTCATAAGCGGGCGCCGCTCGATCGTTTGGTTTGGCCGGCGAACGTGGGAGTCCGACTCCTTCCCACACAAACACAAAACAAAACGAACAACAAAAGAAATAAAATAAAACTTCAAACTAACAACAGTGAGTATGTGTGGTTTATTCAGGGTATGTATACTGTAAAGAGGGGAGAAAAGTGAGTGAAATGTCCGTGTGCCATCCAGATTACGTGTGTACCCGCTCTCTGACGGCTAAAACGCAGAGGTTGGAATGAAGTAAGTGTATATGTATATGTATACTGTGTATGCCAGTACTGCCGTTCCCAGCGGTGAAGATCAACTCTTCACATCACCTTCCCCCTCTCCAAGCCGCATACTGTCCGAGTAACGAGACAGGTAGTCGGCCACCAAGTTAAGCCTCTCAGGCCTATGTCATACCTTGAAACTGTAGGGCTGGAGAGCTAGGTACCATCTCGTGATGCGGGAATTGTGATCTTTCATCGTGTGAATCCACGTCAATGCCCGATGGTCCGTCTCCAGGTCAAACTCTCTTCCCAAGAGGTAGTAGCGGAGGGATTCCAGGGACCATTTCATTGCGAGACACTCCTTCTCGATCGTGGAAGACCTGGTTTCTCTGGGCAACAGCTTCCTACTCAGGCACACAACTGGCTTCTCCTCTCCCGCAGTCCCCTGGGCTAGTACCGCTCCAATTCCCTTCTCTGAAGCGTCCACTTGCACCAGGAACCGCTGATCAAAGTTGGGGCTTTGTAGGACTGGGCCGGAGCACATCCTCTCTTTTAGGGTGTTGAACGCTTCCTCACAGGCACCAGTCCATTCCACCGGGTTCTTACCAGTCTTGGTTAGTAAATCTGTTAGTGGTGTTGCAATGTGAGCAAAGTCCGGGATGAATCTGCGGTACCAGCCCACTAGGCCCAGGAAGGATCTCACATCCTTTTTCGTCCTAGGTAGGGGACTGTGCTGAATTGCTTCCACCTTGCACACCTGGGGTCGCAGTTCACCATTGCCCAGATGGTATCCCAGGTAGCTGGTCTCTTGCCTAGCCCACTCACACTTTGTCACATTCAAGGACAGGCCCGCTGCCTGGATCTTCCCCAGAGTATGCCGTAGATGTTCTAGGTGGTCTGCCCATGTATTGCTGTAGATCACAATATCATCCAAGTATGCAGCAGACCACCTCTCGCAGCCCTGGAGAACCTGATCCATGAGTCGTTGGAAGGTCGCAGGTGCCCCGTGCAGCTCAAAGGGTAGGACCGTAAATTGGAACAGTCCCAAACGTCCTAAACGCAGTGTATGGTTTAGAGTTTGGATCCAGGGGCAACTGCCAGTACCCCTTACACAAATCCAAGGTAGTGACATACTGGGCCTGTCCTATCCGCTCCAGCAAGTCATCAATTCTAGGCATCGGGTAGGCATCAAACCTTGACTGGGCATTAAGTTTGCGGAAGTTGACACAAACACGCAAGAATCCATCCTTCTTCGGGACGATGACGAGGGGGCTACTCCATTCACTGTTGGATGGTTCGATTACACCGAGTAGCTTCATCATCTCTATTTCCTCCTTCAAGGGTTTCAGTAGTCTCTCTGGTATTCGGTATGGCCGTTGTCATGAAGGAGTTGTATCTGTAAGGTGGATGCTGTGCTGTACCAGTTCTGTCCGTCCAGGCCTCTGACGAAACAGTAATGGGAAGCAATCCAAGAGGTCTTGCATTTCAGCCCTTAAGGGGTCATTCAGATGGCTCAAGTTCACTGTAATTGACGGAACCGTGCCTGTTGATCGTACCACTTCTTCTGTGACGCTTGTGCTTGCTGCAGGTTTTCCCTTGCTTGTTCTCTGTAGTGCTCAAGCCGATCTCTCATCTCCAGGATGAACTTTACAATGCTTCTGTCCTCTGTTCCAGCAATGGGCCCCATCCAGGCTTTTTCCAACAGATCAAGCGGGCCCTGGACTGGCCATCCATAGAGGAGTTCAAAAGGGGAGAATCCAGTTGAGACCTGGGGTACTTCCCTGTAGGCAAATAAGACAAAGGGCAGCCACTTGTCCCAGTCACGTCCTGTGTCTGTGACAAACTTCCGCAGCATGCTCTTCAGTGTCTGATTGAACCTCTCCACCAGTCCATCAGTTTGTGGGTGGTAGGGACTCGTTCTCACCGCTGTGATACCCAGTTGCTGGTGGAGCCGCTTCATCAGGCGGGAAGTGAAGTTCGTCCCTTGGTCAGTTAAAATCTCCTCTTGGATGCCTACCCGGGAGAACAGCTGGATGAGAGCACGGATGACTTTCGGCGTAGTGATGGTGCGAAGTAGGAAGGCTTCCGGGTACCTTGTCGCGTAGTCACAGATGACCAAGATGTATTGGTGTCCCGCACTGCTCTTCTCAAGCGGTCCCACAATGTCCATGGCGATGCGTCGAAAGGGGGTAGATATGATGGGTAGCGGATGTAGTGGAGCTCTGCCCCGCTGACGCACAGTACTGGTCTTTTGGCATGTGGAACATGTAGTGCAGTATGTTTTGACATCAGTGTACATGGTTGGCCAGTAGAATCGTGAACTAATGCGTGTGCATGTTTTGTGTTGGGCCAGATGTCCTGCCCATGGAACGGTATGTGCTAGATGTAACACTAGGGGGCGACAAGACAGGGGGACAATTAAACGTAAGACATCACCCATTTGCACATACAGCACATCATTTTGCAAAACATACTGTTTATTGCCTACATTAGAATCACTTGTACAA
This sequence comes from Garra rufa, assembly GCF_049309525.1. Classification (NCBI taxonomy): domain Eukaryota; kingdom Metazoa; phylum Chordata; class Actinopteri; order Cypriniformes; family Cyprinidae; genus Garra; species Garra rufa. The sequence goes on along the minus strand of NC_133385.1, from coordinate 33,922,875 downwards.
CCAACTTTTGCAAACAGCGGTTTCAAAGTTTCATCCTCCCGTTGCAGTTCACTAATGTTTTCTGGGACCTGCCAGCCATTAACCTCAAGACCCTCTGTGGAAGGTTTGGGAATGGAGTACCCATGTACTTTATGAGGCGCCGCTGGCGGCGTGTCTTTCTCAGGCCTTTAGTCCCGCCCTGCAGCAGACTACTATCCAAGTCTGGCAAGGGCTGAACACCTGCCTTAGCTTGGGCCCTTGTCACAGCGGGAAAAGATTGTTCAGTGTCATGAGTGGTCACATTACTATCAGCTTCAACCTTCAGGTTATCATCCTGGTCAACATTCACATCAGTAATCAGCAAATCAGTCAGCACAGGCATGTCCCTTCCCAAAATCATATCGGCAGGCAGATTGTCCACTACTGCTACATTTAGCATGTACACCTGGTCCTGCACACCAACTAACACTTCTGCCCGGGGATACCGCTTTACATCCCCATGTACACATTGAACTGCCGTTGTAGAAGCATAGTTGACATTAGAGACATGACAAGACTTAATAAGAGACAATGAACTACCAGTGTCCAGCAAAGCTTTCAGAGAGTGTCCATTAACAGAAATGTCCAAAACCATTTGACTAGCTCTCCCCACCCCACCAAAGTCAGTAACATTGTCTTTTTCCCTAGGGGCATAACAGAATCCAGTCAACTTGGACTTCCTTACCGGGCACACTGAAGCCTTGTGCCCTGGCTGCTGACATGCAAAACAAATGAGTCTTTGACCAGATGTAATTTTAAGCCCTTGTGTACCTGCTGTAATCTCTTGGGGTTGGTGGCTCAATTCAGCCCCCCAACCACTAGCATGTTGGGTATAGCGTGCTTTACCTTTAGGGGGTTGAGAATGAGGAACAGTCCTGTGAGCATTCATGTACTGCTGGGCCAACTTGGCGGCTTCCAGTCCTGATGTTGGCTCGTGCTCCTTAACCCAGGTTCGGCTGTCGAAAGGGAGCACTCGAAGTAACTGTTCCACGATTACGAGTTCTCCAACCTCCTCTTTGGTATGCAGATCCGGTCTTACCCAGCGCTGGTAGAGATTTCGCAGACGATGATAAATTTCTGTAGGAGACTCCCCTTCTGGCACTGTCACCGCCCAGAATCGTTGACGGTAAGTCTCTGGTGAGATGTTAAACTTCTGCAGAAGTGCATCTTTCAAGTCGTCGTAATCATCTGCTTGATCCTCATCCATCGCAAGGTATGCTTCCAACGCCCGTCCAGTCAACAGTGGCAACAACCGACAGCTCCACTCCTCTCTTGGCCACCGCCAGGCCCTGGCCAGTCACTCAAACCGCCGAAGATAGCTCTCGATGTCATCCCCCTCCTGTAGAACTGGCACCGGCATCTCCGTTCGACGAGGTGGCAAATTCGGCCGAGTAGAAGCTCTTGGTGGTGAATCAGTAAGTTGAACTGGTGCATAGTTTGTGGATACCCTCTGTGGCGCAGGAGTCGGTAGTTCCATCCGCATGCTCCTGGTATCACTTGGAGTCACTGTTGCAGGCCTGACTGTCTGCAGAATGGACTCTCGTAACCCTTGGAGCTCCCGAAGATACCTGTCCTCCCTTAGCTTCTGCGCACCCAGAAACTCTCTCATGAGGCTCACCATGCCCTTACTGGAATGGGATGGACCTGGCTCACTCTGGGCACTTGGAAGCCCCATTGATGGCTCATCCTCCTCTGAAGATGTCCCCAGCGTGTCCCATGCAACATCTTCTTTGACAACATCCTTTGCCTGGGAACGCAAACCAGGTATTTTCCCTTTTGGCGCTTTCCTACGGGTAGCCATCCCACTTCTGACACCAACTGTGAAGCAGTAGACCCTTGCAGATCCACTGCTGGGAGGTCCGTGGGAAACCCCCCCCCCAAAAAAAAGAAGATGGCTTGACCCGTAGAAGTAAACAAAAGGTGATTTATTTACAGTGCGCCAAAAAAAGAAAACCATCCAGCGACGAGAGTATTTACATACGTGTTCAGTCCAAAAACAAGTACAAATAAACAAAAAAATAAAAATAAAAGAACAAAAGAAACAACAAATAATATATTCAAACGAGTATCCACAATATACCACAGGTTAGTTTTGCTTACGGCACCGCAGTAGAACGTTTACCGACTTGATGAACAAGCCCCAGATATGAGCCTGGCCTCCCTTCTTATAGGCCAGGCTCCACCCCCTACCTGGAGGGTACCATTGATCGGTAAGTATTAATCTCCTTTTAGCTCCTACAAACATCACATAAAACACCAATTCACATTCTGAAACAAACATTAAACATAAAAATAAAATAAACCATTAAGACATAATAATAACACAACTAATTAACATTTAATATCTTTTTTTTCTCCACAGAAAAGACGACCGTTCCCCACACAAAAATCAACATTGGTTTTGTCAGACTATGATCGCATTGCGCCGACCCGGCGCAAGCGTGACGTCATAAGCAGGTGGTTTGGCCGGTGAACGTGGGAGTCCAACTCCTTCCCACACAAACACAAAACAAAACGAACAACAAAAGAAAGAAAATAAAACTTCAAACTAACAACAGTGAGTATGTGTGGTTTATTCAGGGTATGTATACTGTAAAGAGGGGAGAAAAGTGAGTGAAATGTCCGTGTGCCATCCAGATTACGTGTGCACCCGCTCTCTGACGGCTAAAACGCAGAGGTTGGAATGAAGTAAGTGCATATGTATATGTATACTGTGTATGCCAGAACTGCCGTTCCCAGCGGTGAAGATCAACTCTTCACAATACCATAAATGCAAAAGGAATAAAGTGCATAAGATGCATAAAATGCGAATGATTCAGTTGGGTGTTGCTGTGTCAGAGCTATGTTATCTTATTGAGAGATAAACTGTTGCTACTCTGAGACAAATAAGGTGAAGAACCTTACTATGCATTAAACAAATAAATGAGCTATTATTTGTTATCAACTGCAATCAGCTATATAATATCTAATGTAAATTAGAAATATCATATACTGATAATACACAAAAATGTCAAGGTCTCTGGAAGAGGTTTGGAAGTGATATTTACGTTCTCTGTGGTTGAGTGAGCAGTCCGGTGGCGGTGAATTCTTCCACTGGTTGTGCTGGGAGCAGTCAGTGGGAAAAGGAGCAGGAATCCATTTCAACAGCCTTGAGGAGATTGCAATTTGGCGCTTCTCCATTTCCATGCTGTGATTGGCTGGTTCCATCAGAGCGGGGGAACATGGGGTAGCCCACCCTTCTTTCCTCTTGTGGAATTCATTTGCATAGTCCAAACACAGAGTTAGAAAAGTGTCTATAATGTTTTACTGGTGCATTTCTCACTTTCCAAAACACAATCAGAAAACATTTGGTCATGTAATGAACACATTAAGTCCAAACATTATGGGAAAATATTGAACTGTGATGCATGCATTCATTTGTCCATTAACAGCTGAGGTTGTGTAAGATGTTGCACTACACATTGCTGTCAGTGAGAATACTTATTTCTCTGAATAAGTATAAGATGTGTGTGTAGTGGTTTACACTAGTTCAAGGTTTGGAAACAGTTATGAATGGATTTGGATGGATCTCCATGATCTCTCTTTGTTTCACCCACTGCTGCTGCGTCTGGAGATCCAAAGGAATTTTTATGACCATCACAGGACCAAACCTTAGAAAACAGTCTCAAGGTGGGTGAAGGGCAGAACTGCGTCTTGACCAATAGGAAGTTCTGTCCTTCCCGGGTTTTTGTACCAAAGGTCTCTTCCTGCCCTCTAAGAGGTGTCTGGCATCCTTATCTGATGGCGTTGGACAGTTTGCTTATCCACCAAGATCCAATCAAAATGTGGCAAACCTTTGTCCACTATTGTGGTCAGGAAGGGGCCCTTGCCATAAACTGGGGCCCTGGAATGCGCGTTCCACTACAAAAGTTCTACACACACTTGTGGTCTTCATGCTCACTTGAACACTTGGGCCAAATACAGGAAAAATGTCACATGAGTAGTCAAGTGGTTAAGTGCAGAGACTGCAAGTATAGATATTTGGACAGGGCATCACTTACCTGTGATTTTCTGTGGATCCTGAAGACCTTGTTGAGCTTTCTTAAATGTGTATGATTAGGTTAAAGCTAAACTCAGTAGGAACGCTGAACTAAACCCAACCATGCTGATGTTGTGTGTGAAAATTGTATGAAAGAATTGGATTATCCAGACAATAAATTACAGATGAGACTCGATCATGAGTCAATAAGTCTATTATAATCATGTGCTTGTTTAGGACTGATGATTTACCTGCTCAACAAAAACGTCTCGGGTTACTAATGTAACCTTAGTTCCCTGAGGGAACGAGACGCCGCGTCATGGAACGCTATGGGGAACGCCATTGGCGGGCCGCACTCTGAATCATGTCTACAACCAATGAATGACGGGGGTGACGTCACAGGCGCGGTGACGTCATCGACCAGGAAGTATAAAGCACGTGCGTTTGACGCCCGCGGCAGCTCTTTAGGAATGAAGCAAGCGCCGCAGGGTGCGGGAATTATGGTCCGAGACGTGGCGTCTCGTTCCCTCAGGGAACTAAGGTTACATTAGTAACCCGAGACGTTCCCTTCCGGGAACTCGAGCCGCGTCATGGAACGCTATGGGGAACGAGACTACCAACGCCCCCATAATTTCCAAGCCCTGCGCAGTGTCTGTTCAACCAGGGTGGAAAAGAGAGAGCCCTTGTCTAGCATTCCGCGGACAAGAAGGCCCTGTAATCCTCGGCCCTCGGGCACACGAGGAATGGTAGTCTTCCTCTGTCTGGTCGCCGGCCAGAACGAGAGGTACTCCGCGGCCCTCAGGCACACGCAGAGTCTTAGTCCTTTGTCTGGGAGATAGCCAGAACAAGAGGGACCGAATGACCACTGTCTGGCATTCCGCGGACAGATGGTGTAGGTAGTCCTCGGTCCGTAGACCCACGAGGACAGTGAACTCGACCTCAAGAGTGCTCCTCGGCCCGCAGGCACACGAGGAGAGGGTGATCCTTTGTCTGGGGGTTCAGCCAGAACAAGAGGGATCCAAGACTCGGCCTGGAGCTACGCCAGGACGCGAGGAAATAAGCCATTGTCTAGCATTACGCGGACAAGAGGGCACTGCAATCCCCGGCCCTCGGGCACACGGGGAAGACAGTAGGGGCCTCTGCCTGGTAGCCAGCCAGCGCATGAGGCACTCCTCGGCCCTCAGGCAGACGAGGAGTCTTAGTCCTTGGTCTGGGAAAGGCCAGAAACCAGAGGGACCGAAATACACTCGGTCTGGTAGCATCCTGTGCCAGAACACGAGGAGAATAAAGCCATTGTCTAGCATTCCGCGGACAAGAGGGCTGTATAGTTCTCGGCCCTCAGGCACACGAGAACAGTGGACCCCTGCCTGGTTTGCCAGCCAGTGCGAGGGGTACCCCTCGGCCCTCGGGCTCACGAGGAGTCTTAGTCCTTTGTCTGGGGTTCTGCCAGGACAAGAGGGACTGAAAGAGCTTTTGTCTAGTTTTCCACGGACAAAAGGTTGAAGGATGCAGATCTCTCTTTTTTTGTGGCGAAAAGTGACTTCTCTTCTTTTTTCCGCAGAAAGAATGCGCCTTGAGAAGTCTCCTCCTGGCTAGGGAGGTGGCTGACTCTCTGGACCTAGTCTCGCTAAATCGAGAGGACAGCGGAGCCTGGAGCAGCTCTGAGGTCAAGTTCATAGTACCTGACGAATGTCAGGGGCGAGGACCAACCGGCAGCATTGCAGATGTCCTGGATGGGGACACCTGCCGTCAGAGCTCTCGAGGCAGACAGACCTCGAGTGGAGTGAGCCTTGAGTCCCAAGGGAGAAGGGAGACCAGAGGACTCATAAGCAGTAGTAATGGCATCGATGATCCATCTACTAATAGTAGGCTTTGAAGCCGGGCCCCCCCTCTTTGGGGGGCCGTAACAGACAAACAGTTGTTCTGTTCTACGCCACGTGGCAGCTCTGTGGACGTAGGCGTCTAGAGCTCTGACTGGGCACATGCAGTTAAGCTTCCTGTGATCCGGCTCCGTGAATGGAGAAGGATAGAACGCTTGTAGCGTTATCGGCTGTGGCGCTAGGGAGGGGACCTTCGGGACGTACCCGACTCTAGGGTAAAGAAAGGCTTTGGCCATCCCTGGAGCAAACTCTAAATGAGAAGGGGCCACCGAAAGGGCCTGCAGATCCCCAACTCTCTTGAGAGAGGTGAGTGCTAACAGAAGCGCTGTCTTGATAGTGAGTATGCGATCTGTAGACTCCTCTATGGGCTCGAATGGAGGCTTGCATAGAGCTTCTACTACCACAGCCAGGTCCCACATGGGAACCCTGGGCGTCACTCGAGGCCTCAACCTGAGTGCACCGCGGAGGAAACGGATGACCAAGGGATCTCGGCCCACTGAGAGACCACCTTGAGGGGCGTGGTAGGCACTTATAGCCGCCACGTAAACCTTCAGGGTGGAGTGAGCTAGCCCTGCGGGAAGGCGAGATTGTAGAAACTCCAGGACTGTACCAACCGGGCAGTTAACTGGGTCTAAGTGGTGCTCGTGGCACCATCTCACAAACAAGTTCCACTTAAGGCCATACAGTTTCCTCGTAGAGGGAGCTCTGGATTGGAGAAGGGTCTCAACAACCTCGGTTGAGAGACCCGCTCCTATGAGTTGTGCCCCCTCAGGGGCCACACCCATAACCTCCACTTCTCTGGGTGGGGGTGGCAGATTGCGCCCCCGGCCTGAGATAGGAGGTCCCTCCTGACGGGAATCTCCCATGGAGAGCCGTCGAGGAGAGATATTAGGTCCGAAAACCACACTCGGGCCGGCCAGTACGGGGCTACTAGTAACAGCCGTACTTGAAACCGGCGGACCCTTTCCAGAACTCCCGGGAGCAGAGCGATCGGGGGAAAAGCGTACAGACGAAGCCTCGGCCACGTCTGTACCATGGCATCCAGCCCCAGTGGAGCTGGAGGAACTAGAGAGTACCAGAGGGGACATTACGATGTCTCTCGAGTCTCGAAAAGGTCCACCTGTGCCTGGCCAAACACTCTCCAGATCTGCTTCACCACCTCTGGGTGAAGCATCCATTCCCCGGGCCTCGGCCCCTGCCTCGACAGGACGTCTGCATCCACATTCAGATGTCCAGGAATATGGACTGCTCTCAGGGAGAGGAGTTTCCCTTGCGACCAAAGGAGTATCCGGTATGCCAGCTTGTACAAGGGGCATGAGCGGAGTCCTCCTTGATGGTTTATGTAATAAACTACCGCGGTGCTGTCTGTACGGACCAGCACGTGACGGTTCCTTAGGTCTGGAAGGAAACACCTCAGGGCCTTGAGCACAGCCAGCAGCTCTAGGCGATTTATGTGCCATGAGAGGTGGTGAGTGCTCCACAGGCCTTGGGCTGAGCGGCCACTCATGACCGCTCCCCGTCCGGTGAGGGAGGCGTCTGTTGCTAGCGAGACGCGGCGACAAGGAGCCCCCAATACCGGACCCTGAGAGAGGAACCAGGGTTTCTTCCACATGGCCAAGGCACGTAGGCAGCGCCGCGTGACCTTGATCTTGCGGAACGGGTTTCCCCTCGGGGAGAACCCCCTGGTTTTGAGCCACCACTGCAGTGGCCTCATGTGCAGCAGTCCAAAAGGTATTACGTTGGAAGCGGCTGCCATAAGACCTAACAGTACTTGGAACTGTTTGACAGTGAGTGACTGGCCTAGCTTTTTTTACTGCAGTCAGTATGGAATCGATCCGGGCAGGAGACATACGTGCCTGCATCGAGATCGAATCCCACACCACGCCTAAGTAAGTGGTCCTCTGTAGTGGAGAAAGCACACTTTTCTTGGCGTTGAGTCTCAACCCCAACTCTTTCATGTGAGCGAGAACAACACCTCGATGCTGAACCGCTAACTGCTCCGAGCTGGCTAGGATAAGCCAGTCGTCTATGTAGTTGAGTATGCGGATGCCCTGGAGTCACAGTGGAGCCAGCGCAGCATCCACACACTTCGTGAAAGTTCGGGGAGAGAGAGAGCTAGGCCGAAAGGAAGTACTCTGTATTGGTAAGCTTCGCCCCTGAAAGCGAACCTGAGAAACTTCCTGTGTTGAAGAAGGATGGAGACGTGGAAATATGCGTCTTTTAGATCTATCGTGACAAACCAGTCCTCGGACCTGATTTGTGACACGACCTGCTTGACTGTAAGCATTCTGAACTTCAGTTTCCTGACTGAGCGGTTTAGAAGCCTGAGATCTAAGATGGGCCGAAGCCCCCCATCCTTCTTCGGAACAATGAAGTACCGGCTGTAGAACCCGGATTCCCTGTCTTGAGGAGGGACCACCTCGATGGCCTCCTTCCTCAGAAGAGTTTCTACTTCCTGTTCCATTACCAGACCCTGCTCGGGGCTTACTAAAGTTGGAAATACCCCGCTGAAAGGTGGCGGCTTGGTGCCGAACTGAATAGTGTAACCTTTCTCTACAGTACACAGGACCCACATTGAAACATTTGGCAGTAGTTTCCACGCTGCCAGAAAGTTTACTAAGGGAACCAGCCTCTCGAGACTGGTGTCTGGATTTATTTGAGGAACTAATTCGGAGACCTGTAACAGCGAGCTGGCAGGAAGTTCCTGAACTAGCTCCTCTGAAGACCCCCACGGGGGTCGCGAACTCTCCAGGGCCGCTATGTTTCCTGGCGGAACAGCTAGAGAATGACGTTCGTGGGAGATCGCCGCGCCCTGTAACACTGGCAGGGTTAGCTGACAAATCTCCTGAGGGCCCCGAGGGGGTTTGAAACCCGCACCTTTGGGGTACGGTGCAAACTCCCTCGAGAGGGGCTGCCCTCAACGACCCTGAGCCACAACCGTCAGGGCCGCTTGGTCGAGGACCTCCTCGATTGGAGGACGACCCTCAGGTCGGGCCTCTTCTTCGAGGAAGCCCCCGACTTAGAGCGTTGCTTCCCGGGTCCTCTAGGTTTAGCCGGAGGAGCACGGTCGGCAACGCTCTGTTTCTGCGCCTGCCTATGGGAGCTCGTGCACGGCTGAGGCTGCTCCCGTCCAGCAGCCTCAGAGGAGAACACACGGCGAGGAAGGAATGTCCTGAACGCCGCCGCCTGCTTGCGGGCCTCCTGGTGCCTGGTGACAACGGTGTCAACCGAAGCACCAAAGAGGCCAGATGGTTGCAGGGGGGCGTCCAGGAGCGTGACCCTGTCCTTCTCTTTGACTTTGGACAGGGTCAGCCAGAGATGCCTCTCCGCGGCCACCAGGGCTGCCATAGACAGCCCCACAGCGCGGGCGGACTCCTTGGTGGCGCGGAGAGCGAGATCTGCAGTTTTCTGCATCTCTGTGATGTTAACCTCCTCGCCGCTGCTGAACTCCTTCAGCAGGTCAGCCTGGTACGCTTGGAGAATTGCCATGGTGTGAAGGCACGTACCGGCTTGACCTGCTGCCGTGTAAGCCTTGCCCATCAAGCCAGATGTAACTTTAAGCGGCTTTGTGGGCAAGGACGGAGCCTTCAAGGACGACGCCGAGCCGGGTGACAGATAGCCCGCAAGCGTCTGTTCAACCCGTGGCATCGTCCTGTAGCCGCTCTCCTCCGCACCCCCCACATTACCATAGTTTTCAGCGGGGGAGAAAAGGCGGAAGGAGTATGGCTTTTCCCACGATCTCGTAAGCTCTTTATGGAGATCGGGGAAAAATGGAAGGCTCCGTTTGTGAGGTGCTGACTTGGTCCGCAGGAAGCGATCATCTAATCGGCTTCTCTGCGGCTCATGGTATACTTCCGCGGGCCAGGAGATGTTTAATTTGGCGACCGCGTTTGTCAGCACCTCCACGAGCTCCTCATAGTGTGGCGAGCGTGGTGGTGGCGGTTGTGACTCCTCCAGGATCTCCATCTCAACCTCCTCGGAGGAAGAGAGGAGAAACTCTGGAGCCTCCTCCCGGGGGGAAGTAACCGCAGTGCGGGCTTCCGCATCCAGGAGGAGGTCACTCGATCCGCTGAGTGAGGGCGGAGATAGGGGGTTGCCCGTCTCCAAACCCTCCAGCAGATTGAGCTGCGAACCCCACGAGTGCAGCTGCCACTCCGCCTCGGCGGAAGCGGGGCCAGACCCGCGGGGAACGCTGGTGAAAGCCCTCTCCTCGAAGAGGGCTTTCCGGGAGCGAAGCACCCGCACTGGAAGGCGTTCACAGTGCGGACAGTCAGTCTTTTCGAGGGCTGACTGTGCGTGCCCCGCTCCCAAGCAAACCACACATAGGCTGTGTGTATCCCCACCAACAATGTAGCGTTGGCAGGGAGGGACACACTGCCTATGTGGGTGCTTCGCCACCAAAGTTCTTTTTAAAGGTTGCTTTTTAGAAGCCATTAACTCAAATAAAAGTGTGTCAAACTGGACACAAAAACAGCAATGGCTTTAGAAGATAGACAGACACAGAGCGCTCTCGCTGAATGACAAAAGCTGCCGCGGGCATCAAACGCACGTGCTTTATACTTCCTGGTCGATGACGTCACCACGCCTGTGACGTCACCCCCGTCATTCATTGGTTGTAGACATGATTCAGAGTGCGGCCCGCCAATGGCGTTCCCCATAGCGTTCCATGACGCGGCTCGAGTTCCCGGAAGGGAACCTACACTTCCTTTAGATCTCCAGTCAAATCTTGACATCACAATGTTATAAAGACAAGGCAAATCTTGGAAAATTATTAACTTTGTGGCAGCAAGTTTGGATGAACAAGCACCACACAGTTATTTATTTATTTATTCATATACAATGTGAAATCTAGTAAGTGATATATTATATTTCCTTGGTATTATCACACAATCTGCACTTCCAAACCAGTCGTTATATTCATCTTAACTCTGATTGTACTGTATTTAAAACCCTGATTGTTTGTTCACTGTCTATTGTGGATTTACTTAGTTTTATGAGTCTGGACATTATGGCCCAGTTTCCCGTTAAGGGCTTAAAATAAACCAGGACTAGGCTAATTCTACTTAAATTAATCCACACTAAACAACTGACTTTCTGAGATGTTGCTTAAATTTGGATTAACTAGTTCTAGACTACAGAGTCTCAGATTATGGTAATCAAGGACAAGTGAGATCATCTTTTGGAAACCCGATATAGATTAATGGCATGCACATGTGGCTAAAGAGAGGTTGCTATAAAAACCTGGTATGGAATACTTGTAATTCATCAGTCTTAAGGAGTGTGTTTGATTGATAAATTGATAAAGGCAGAAGAAAACGCTCAAAAAATTTCAGTGAATTTGAGAAGACCCTTTTAAAACAAATTGTATCAAACTATCCTGTAATTGTAAACAAACAGCATGATTCATGTACAGAAAACAAGAAGAAGAAGGCATGGATTTCCATATTGAATGAATTCAACTCAAATGAAAAAGTAACCAAACGGACACTCCAACAAGTTCAGGTAAGATTTATTGTTGCCCCATTCTGACAAATCAGTCAATTATAAATGTTTTCAATAATGAAATGTAAAAAGAAAACAATATTATATAGAACTCCTACTTCAGAGTATATATTATCTTGTAAAGGTCCTGTGGAAAAACATAAAAATAAACATGAAAAAAAAAAACAACTGCTGCTACGCGTCAAGAGCGTTTCAAGACAGGTGGGGGACTCCCAGTTCCACCAGACACAGAGGAGTTGGGGGACTTGTTGGCTGGGATTATTGAAAGTCAGCAACCCCTGGAAGGTATTCCAGATGATGACCATTTGGACAGTTCAGGTGAGGAATCTTTCAAAGATTCATTTGATAGGACACGTCTCATTTACAGTAACATGTGCTATCCCATCCAACATAATTAAATGCAAGTCATCTCTTGTAACAAAAATTATGTAATGACCTTTATTGTTGAAGTCAAATGTAATGCTACATTTTTTTTCATACAAAGATGACCTGAACTTGACACAGGACTTGGGGGGCGCAGGAAACAGTCAAGATGCTCAAATGAATCCAGCAGCAGCCAGCACCAACATCCTGCAGTAGCATAAGTCAGCATCCAGCAGTCTCTAATCCAGGCAGCAGGTCAAGAGGGAAAAGGATGACCATTCATGAGAAACTTGCCATAGAGTTCCATGAACGTAAATTACAGTATTTAAAAGAAGAACATGAAGTCAAAATGAAAATTCTTCATCTTAAGTTGTCTATGAAAGAGAGAGACATGAAGCAGCAGTGTCAATTGTCTTTGGAACCAAATCTCAGTTAAATAAATAATTTCCTGAAATTTTTTTACCTGTCTATGCCAATCATTTATGTATCACTCAAGGCTCATTTATGAGAAGTGCTGCAAAGCAAAAGCATCTCTGTAAGCAAGTCCATTTCTGTCATTGGCTAGCTCAGTGATAGGGACATTTTGGTCATCATCATCTTCAATATCAGGGTCTGGGCAGCCACACTGTTTAAGAAAATTATGAAGCACTGCTGTTGCAATAATAACAATGCAGCACCTCCTAGGTTCAAACCCCAGTGTATTTCGGAGACACTGGAAACGATTCTTCCATACACCAAACATGCGCTCTATTAGCCCTCTGGTGAGCATGTGAGCTTGGTTATAGCGCTGTTGCTCTGGTCTGACTGGATGGAGATAAGGGGTGAACAAGAAGTTTGTCTGTGCATACCCACTGTCACCAAGTAGAATTCCAGAGTGTTGTCTTGTTTCAAACTGACCGTACAAAGAGGAGTTGTGGAAAATCCTTGAGTCATGAGTTGAACCTTTCCAACGTGCAACAATATTGGAGAACTGCATAGTGGGAGTGCGCACTCCTTGTACATTTATTGAAAACCAGTTTTTACGATTTCTGAATTCCTTAGCATCTGCTGTAGAGGGACACTTGATGGGAATATGGCAGCCATCGATACAACCAATGACTCCAGGGAAGTTTCCATATTCATAGAAATCTACCTTGTAGGTGGCCTGTTCAGCAGCATTTGGGAATTTGATGAAATCCTTTTTCAGTTCACATATAGCACTGCAGACTTTGTGTACTATTTTGCACACTGATTCACCTACACCACACAAATCCCAAGTTTCACGGTGGAAGGTTCCACATGCCAAAAACCTTAAGGTAATTAATATTTGTAAGGAAGGAGAAATAGGGGTGCCCCTGACTAAGTCACCTGAAAGCTTGGGCTTCAGCAAACCAATTATTTCTGTTGCATTTTCCTTTGACATACGGAAACGGTCAAGAAAATGTAAATCATCAAAATCATTTAGTGCAGTGGTTCTCAATCCTGGTCCTGGGGGACCCCTGCTCTGCACATTTTGCATGTTTCCCTTATTTAACACCTGATTGAGATCATCAGCTTATGAGGAGAGAGATCCATGAACTGAACTAATCAGCTAATGATCTCAGTCAGGTGTGTTAAATAAGGGATGGTCATGTTGCTGGTCAAGGACCAGCATAAACCAGCAAAGGACCAGCATTAACCAGCAACATGACCAGCATAAACCAGCAAAAACCAGCAAGGGACCAGCATAAACCAGCAAAGGACCAGCATATACCAGCTAAAACCAGCATCCCAGCACCAAAACATACCTAACCAGCATATGCTGGTTTTTTCAGCAGGGTTGCTCCTGTCTTTCAGCAACCTTCTTTCTGGTCTTGGTGGTGGTCTCTGATTGTCGTTGAAATAGTCGAGGTAATCCATTTTCTGCTACTGTGGACGTGAGCCTTGAGGCAAGACGTTTTTAATCTGAGGTTAAACCTGCTTCTGACCAGGTTTAATTTAAGACTTCATTTAGATCTGAATTAGGTCTAATCCTACTTCTAGAAATCCGATTGTTTAAATCTAGACTAGTGCAAGTCTGAGACTATTGTAATCCATGTGTGAGAAAGCTACTTCCATAAATCCAGGTTTAAAATGACATTTAGTCTATGACTAGGCTTAATCCCCGTACGGGAAACCGGCCCTATAAATTTTGCAATCTGATCTTGCATGGCCTCTAAATGTTGTTTGTCTCTCTTCCTGTGTTTGCCTTTTGTTTGACCATCACCTGGTTTTGAACACTCTCTGGATTCTCCTTTTTGTTTTTACTAATGCACTTCTGCACATGGATTCAGACCACTCTCTGCCTGATGCTTCACAACTGTATTCCATGAATAAATCATCTCTGAAATGTTTTAATACGCTGTGTCATTGTGTTGTTTGTCATCCTCTCATCAGCAGCTGCAGTATCTCTCAGCTGTATCAGTGCAGTCACTGTGACTCTGACTGTCGGAGGTTTTTGTACGACTCTTTATCACTGTGTGAACACTGGACCACTGTGGTAACTCAGACAGTAATAATCTCCTGTATCTTCAGTCTGGACTCCACTGATAGTCAGAGTGAAATCACTTCCATAGTTTGATCCACTGCCACTGAATATTTATATATAAATATATTTATGTAATAAATGAGGAGTTTAGGAGTTTCTCCATGTTTCTGCTGATACAAAGACACACAGTCACTACAGCCTGAAATCGTCTGACTGGTTTTACAGCTGATTGTAACAGTTTCTCCTGGTTTAATGCTGGATTTTATTGCTGGATTCTGAGTCACTTTAACTTGTCCCCAGATTTCTGAAATAAGACAGTTTATTCATTTAGTGGTTACTGGGCTGTACATTTCACAAATGCGGTCTCTGTGGCTCCCTCCAACCGCCGCCAGCAAGAACCTTCACCAGAGTTTTGACACTACATTTCCCAGCATCCCCGTACCTAGGACTCTGACTTCCGGTTCCGGGTCTTCCAGGTCACTTCCCCTTTTCGGACATTTTAGGAGCGCCGCGCCGGCGTTTCCCTCGCAAAGTTTTGTTATAGCCATGCTCGCAATCCTGCGCGTTTTCTTCTCTGACTGCCTACCCGTTATTGCCAACCGGACTGTGTATCGTTTGTGTGAACTTTTGCCGCCTGCATTTTAACCGACCCTCGCTCGTTTCACGGATCACCCCTTTGGATATCCGCCAGCCCCGGCCTATTGCACGGACTCTGATTAACCCTTTCGACTTGTCTTCACCATACCAGTCTGCTGTCATTTTACCCTGCCTGTTTTCTCGATTTGTGTCAATAAAGCTGTTGCATATGGATCCAACTCCTCCGGACCAGTATATGGCAACGTCACAGTACATTAGATGTCTATAATGTTATTAAGTACAAAATATTTACCCTGAAAGCAGAGAGTCAGAGTCCAGATGAGGATGATGATGTTGTTCATTGTTGTTGTTTTGTCTTGTGTGATGATGAAGATTCTGTTCTGTTCTGCTGTCAGTCATGAAGTGTTAAACTCACAGCACTATAAACACTCTCAGAGCACTGACGCATGTGCTGACAATGCAAACAAGTGGGCAGGATTTACAACAGCTTGTGCTGCTAACAAAATAGTATAATCTTTGTAGATAATATTTTACTTTCAGAGTAATATTTTGAACCAGTTGGTGATAAGTATACAGAATGTTGATTCATTGTAAAATATATTTTTGTTTATGTTTTGCTGGCTGCATATGAAGAACATAGTAGATTAAATCAACTGAAATAAAGGATACATTAAATCCCTTAAAATCTGATTATACAACTCATAAAACAGCAATAACAGCTTCATATTACCAACCGGATTGACTTTATTTCTGTCCACAGTAGATAGAAGAGAATTACAGAGGTTTAGATGTTGGTTTTATTTGACATTACCATGATAGAGATCAGTGTTTGCTTTAGTTGGGCTCTTGAACCTCAACTTTTTCCAAATAACTGTCACGGTGCATACAGGAACAGGCAGGTAACGACGGTGTAAAGGCCAGGACACACCAACCCGACGCCAACCAACTAGCACCGACGAAAGCCGACCGTCTTGTCGCCTCTAGTCGGCTGCGTCTGCGGGGGTATGGGCAATTAAACTGAGCTCGAACACACCGAACTGACGAAACCCGACTACAAACTAGAAGGTGCTTTCTGCGCATGCGTGAGGAGATATACCGTGGCGTACCTGCAGATGGCAGTAGTCTGTATTTTCATTCCAAGAAGAGAACCCGGAAGAACCGCTGCACGGTTTGCATGGCGTTTTCCGTTATGACGTACAGCGCTGGCCTGTCTTGGATCAAATTGATCAGCTCGCCTTCAATAGCTTCGTTCCACACAGCCATAGTTGGTTTCAAATTGTGCGAATTGCGAAATGATGACAGCGAGCCGGTTCCCTTTTGACTCGTTCCTTTGCTTGTTACGTCACTTCACGTTCAAGTCCTCCACGCGCTCTGATTCGATGTCTGAACAGCCAATCAGAGCGCTCTCTTTCCCAGACAGCCCCGACAAGCCCGACACCGATTCAACATGTCGAATCGGGCAAACTTTGGCTGACGCGAGACCGACGAAAGCCGACAAGAGCCGACGTCCGGAACACACCGAACCAACGCGCATCACAGACACCCACAAACTGCCCGACGAGGCCAGACGGCCGATCGTCGGGTTGGTGTGTCCCGGCCTTAAAGTGCAAAGTCTTTAATAAATCCTTGGTTTAAAATACATCGGCAGACAAGAAACTGGAACACGGGGGTGAATGTAAGAAATGCGGGGGAAAACATAGGAACAGGAAAACATTATTGCCGGACAGTGAAACAGGGGAAAATGGCCAACTTATAAAGGGGAGCAAAATAACTAAAACAGGTGGGGCGAATTAAGCTGATGAGGAGGAAGACCAAATATGGGCAGGGAGAAACCAAAATAACCAATAGGCCATGGCAAGGCCGCCATCTTGACCAGGGACTCAGGCGAGGCCGCCATCTTGGTCGAAGATTCTGGCGTGGCTGCCATCTTGGTTAAGGATTCCAGCGAGGCCGCCATCTTGGTCGGGGACTCAGGCGAGGCCGCCATCTTGGCCGGGGACTCAGGCGAGGCCGCCATCTTGGTCGAGGATTCTGGCGAGGCCGCCGTCTTGGCTGGGAATTCAGGTGTGGCAGCCATCTTGGTTGAGGATTCTGGCGAGGCCGCCATCTTGGCTGGGGACTCAGGCAAAGCTGCCATCTCGGCCGGGGAGTCAGGCGAGGCTGCCATCTTGGCCGGGAATTCCAGCGAGGCCGCCATCTTGGTTGAGGATTCTGGCATGGCCGCCATCTTGGTTGAGGATTCTGGTGAGGCCGCCATCTTGGCTAGGAATTCAGGTGTGGCCGCAATCTTGGCTGGGAACTCTGAAGCCAGCTGTATTGAGCGCTGGGCGGCGGGCAGCGGGTTTGAGCGCAGGGAGCAGACCAGCAGCCGTGAGTGCGAGGACGAGGCCGACAGTACTGGGCTGAGGACAGCGGTGCCGCTTTGGAGGATGTAGGGGTGTTTGGGACTTGGCAGGCAGTCCGAGCCGTTGGCACGGTATGTGGGGGTTCCTGGTTTTGGATGAGCGGGCGCAATATGGCGTGCTCCAGAGGGAACTTGATGATGAGACCTACAATCTCTCTTCACTTCTTCAACCTCAAAGTTAGAGCCGTTTAAATAAAGGATGGGATTGATAAGATTGATCAAGGGGAAATCACACACAGGAAGATCGCAGCGGATAATCTCCTCATCCAGCCCCAACAGAAACACGGCACCGAGAGAGGCTTCGGGCCAGCTCACCTGATGGGAGAGCTCAATGAATTCCTCCACATACCGTTCCAACCTCCGACCGCCCCGCCGCAGTCTCTATAGCTTTTCCTCAGCCCAGTTCATCATTGGTCCAGCAATCTGTCACGGTGCATACAGGACCGGGCAGACAACGACGGAGTAAAGTGCAAAGTCATTTGAAATAGAGCAGAGGTGGCATCATCTCTCCTACAGTGAGATTTCCACAAAGCTCAGCAGCACTGATGAGAGAGACAAACACAGGTGTCCCTTCAGGCCAAAGCCGGAGCTGAAGGTGTTCAGGAGCATCAGGTCTCAGGACAGCAGTGCTGGAGTCCTGCAGAAGGATGGTCTGAACATCTGGAGCAGCAGCCTGACTCTCTCATGAGGCTCACAGTAAACTATGAGGAGAAGTGAGGAGAGATCAGTGTTTAGAGTAGATCCACTCACTCTCTCCTCTGGATTCTCACTGATGTCTCAAATGGAGACCAACAGCAAATGAGACTCCATTCATTCTCCACTCTGAGCTTTACTCTCTTTCATCTGTAATCTGCTCTACTTTTCACAACCAACATCAGGTATGACTGCATGAATGCTTTTACATTGATATGATATGATACTGATATGCTTTATAGTTAGCCATCAAAGAAGTTATATCTTCATGTCTTGATTGTTCTGAGTATTTAGAGTTTTACTGTAATGTTAATCATTCCCCACACCAACAATACCTGCCGGACCTCAGATCCGAGTCTGTTTTTACCTACCTAAACTGCTGTTATTATTAATTATATTATGATTAGTGTGATGAGGCCCTGGTTCCAGATGTTATGAAATACAGCTGAACTAAGAATTATACTAAAATGTTTGATAATGGCCAGTTTGAATTTGTGTCCTGTCTACTTAACCACCTTATGTATATTATTAATTCAGGCAGAAACACAATAAGTATGATTGGCTCAATGATGATCAGTTGCTTGTTGCTCACTGACACCTCAGATCTACTGCACTACACCAGAAAAGATACAGAGATCATCACCATTGCCCTCCACACCTGGATGAAGAGATGTAAAAATGCTGTTTGTGTACTTGAATTTCAGTACAACCCAGTGTTAAATTAACAATTAACACTACTCAGTGTTTATATGGGAACCACTGGTAGAGCTTTGCACTGAATCAGTTTAATGGGAATGAATTTAATATAAGTTAATTAGATAATCAAGTGATTAATTATGTGATTATTGAATATTATTGATGATACCTGCTGTTAACAAGTAGAATCACTGAAGGAAAAAGGAACAATTAGAACAGAAAAAAAAGAAAAAAAGACCAGCCGAAACACTATGAATGACTAACAGCCACAGCTTTAGAGAAAATCAACTGAAATAAAAGTGTTTATTAAATCTTTCAAGATCTTAGCAGTCGACTATTAAATAAGTATAGTAAGTCAGTAAATAAATACTGCATTAAATCTCTCAAGTTTTTGCTATAATCTTTGTGTTGTTTGTCATCCTCTCATCAGCAGTTGCAGTATCTCTCAGCTGTATCAGTGCAGTCACTGTGACTCTGACTGACGGAGGTTTTTGTACGACTCTGTATCACTGTGTGAACACATATTTACTGTTGATGTAGTGTTCACTCTGACAGTAATAATCTCCTGTATCTTCAGTCTGGACTCCACTGATGGTCAAAGTGAAATCACTATTAGATCCGCTGCCACTGAATCTAGATGGAGTTCCAGTGTAACGGCTTGTTGCATAATATATGAGGAGTTTAGGAGCTTCTCCAGGTTTCTGTAAGTACCAGGCTAAGTCAACACCATCATCCACTCTACTGCTGGTTTTACAGTTTATTCTGACGTCTTGTTCTTGAGCTGCTGTTATTAATGATGGACTCTGAGTTACAGTGATCTGTCCTCTGCACCCTGAAAGAAAGAACAAGAATAACATTTGCACAAATCTGACATTGTGTACATTTCACATTTTAAAGAAATAATAAAATATTAAGAATTATCAAGTTCACGTTCACAAACCTTGAGCAAACAGTGTGAGTGTCCAGATGAGGATGATGATGTTGTTCATTGTTGTTGTTTTGTCTTGTGTGATGATGAAGATTGTGTTCTGTTCTGCTGTCAGTCATGAAGTGTTACACTCACAGCACTTTAAACACTCTCAGAGCACTGACGCATGTGCTGACAATGCAAACAAGTGGGCAGGATTTACAGCAGCTTGATCTGATAACAAAATCATACACAGTAGAATTATAGAATATATCACTTTACACTGACTAATATAACTGTTTAGTAACAATTGTTGAACCATTTTGCAATAAATTAATCATTTTTGTTTATATTTCACTGTGTTTTTCCGTTTTGTTTTCAAAGCAATTTGTGCAAAAGAATCTCAAAAACGTTGACAAACGGCATATTCAGAAATCTCTAATCATCAGAAAACAAGCTCCTAAAAGTAACATTAAAAAAATAAACAAAAATAAAATAGTGAGAATAAAGGAGATCACTAAGACAATTCAGCCTATAATTTATTCATGCTACAATGCATCATGGGAGCCATGGATGAATTTTGATTGGTGGCACCCATAATGTACTGCTACATACTTTTTTGATTGTCACCATTGTTAAGATTCACAGATTGCTTTTTGAAATTTTTGTCTAAATAAAATAAATTATTTTTAACCTTTTTTTTAATCAAACAACTATAAATACTTCAGATTGAATTGAAAATGTTGTAAATCTTATGCTATAGTCTGTTATAACTCAATTATAACAGCCAAACACAATCTAACTTTAAACCAAGATATTTAAACTCTGTCACTCTTTCTAACAGTTGGTCATATAATTTCAGTGTAATCTGTTCAATTTTCTTTTTCCTTGAGAAAACCATATATTGAGTTTTTGATACTGAAAACTTCATTCCCCAGTCTACTGACCATCTTTCAACTTCATTTACAGTATCTTGTACTCCTTTAATTACGTTTCCTAAATTCCTACCTCTTTTCCATATAGCACCATCATCCGCATACAGCGCCTTCCCAATGCTTGGTCTAACTCTTTCAAAATCTCATGGACCTCCTCTGCTATAACTCTGCTGAAATTTATTAGCATACCCTACAATAATCTTTATCTTGTCTGATTTCCTTTCCACTTGCGAGGTACCATTAACCACCGCACAAATAGAAGCCACAAAATCCATTTTGTTCATCACAATATGTTGATCTGGTTTATTTCTCACAGAATTTACATCTTTCTGAGAATAGGATTCTCAGAATTGTACTTCACGGGTTTCTTGTTGTACCGGGCATCCTGCATATGCTGCACTGTGTCTTCCTACGCAATTGCAACCATTTATCTCTGCACCCTCCTTACACTTGCCATAATCGTGCATTTGCACAACGCATTTTCCCTTTACAGATACTAGCAGTATGTCCCATGCGTTGGCATTTGAAACACCTTAAAGGCGGAGGTACGTACTCTCGCACTGAGAAGCTTACGAATCCTAGCTTTACTCTTATCGGCAGATTATTCCCTTCAAACTGTATCATCACGCTCATGCTTTCACATTTTTTATTGTCTTTCCACATCTGTAGCCTTCTAGCAGAAATGACTGTGCCTTCACCCAGACTGCCTTTAATATCATCCATACTTACATTAAGAGGTACTCCCGAAATAACACCTCAAACTTTATTGCCTACTTTATGTGCACGTTATCCGTGCCCCTGCTAGCATTTTCATTGTCATTATTTTTTCCTTCTGCTTCTGATCCATGCATTTACTCATTATTCTTCCATTGCTAAGACAAGATACAGCTTTCAGTACTCCTATCTCTTTCTCGATTATTTTTCAATAGTTTGACAGAATGGGCTTGCTGTTCTGTCTGTTTAGCAAAAGTAATAATCACTTTGATTTCTTTTCCTGACATCTCTTTAATAGCTTCATTTCTCGTGTGTCTTGTTTGTTCACAATCAGATCCATCACCCAAACTGCTCTTTTTTCCCTTTTATTGTATCTTACTTCCTGATACTCCATATCTTGACCATTATCGCCATCAGAGGTGTCTCCCCAAGCCACTTCTCCTTCCGCCATTTTTCTCGCCGACCAGTCCACGTTCCAGAGCTGGCTGTTTGTTCGAGTTCGATTTTTTTTTCCACCCACATGCACACACACCTGCATTTAAATTAGCCTGATTTCCTCCATTTCCTTCTGGCTACTGACTCCTCCTACTTGTTGCAATGTATTATGGGTTCTGTAGTTTGTTTCTCCGTTACATAGTGCTTTTTAGACATACATATTAAATGCATTAGTTTGAAACAGTAACAATGAGCATATTTCAAAATATGCTTTAGATAAATGTTTAGCTATTTCGGCTATATTTTAAAATATAAAATTGTGTTAAATTTGGAACAACTTATACATTTAGTGCAATTTAAGTGTATTTACTTTACAATACATTTAAAAAAATATTTAAATGCTTCATTTTAATGTGATTCAATAACATTTCAATAGCATTTCAGCTGATTAGAAATGCATAAGCATTACATTACTAGTTTACTATTAAGCTGTTTTTTTTTTCGGTATTAAAAATAGTCTAAAAGGTGCAAAAATCTTTTAACATAAATGATTAAACATACACATAAAATGCTGCAGTACATTAAAAAAGCACAAAAGCATTTATAATATCTTCACCAAAATACATAATAAATAAAATATTAATAAAATGCTCTTGGAGCCGATTTTAACCATTTGTAGAACATTTCAGTTATGCCATATATAAATATTACATCACTAAATATAAGCATCAAAATGCAATTTTACTGAAAAACTCATTTCAAAAGTGAATAGCCCTTTTTATTTTATTTTTTTGCAAACTTAAGCTTGAAAATTGCTGAATAAAACAAAGAAACAGAAGAGTTTATTGCCACAAATGGATTGTCACTTCATTGAGTATGACTTGCATTTTCAACAAATAAAAATTTAAAGACTGCTTTATCACAGGGCCTGTGAAAGAGAGAGAAAAAAAAAGATTAACAGTTTTGCATCCATGTTTGAATATATGTATTATAATATGCATAGAGACACATTATAATTTTTAGAATTAAATATCCTTATTAAAATGTTTAATCATAGTTGACCACTTTTTTATTATAATACATTAGAAGTTTATACATTGTGAGAATACACTTATAGTACATATAGCTATAATGTATTATGCGGTAGTGAATTAATGTGCTTTATAAAACATTAGAGTTAAAAAAAAATGTTTTTTTCAAACTATCTTACTTTTGAAAAGCAGATTGAATGTTCGTTATGTAAATATTTAAAACATACTGCAGCAGGCCCACACATGGTTATAAAGTATGTATACAATAAACCCTATAAAACCTGAATCATTTTCATATCTTCTTTCACAAAGTACACAAAATTTACTTTAAGTAAGAGTAAAATTAAAATAAGAGTAAAAAAAAAAAATCTGTAAATACACTAAAACTTCACTTAAATTATTCTTGTGTTAAGCATATGACTTAAAAGCTCAACTATTAGCATACTATTTACAAACACATTAATATGCAATTCTATATTCAATATTTTAATGCACTTCAAATAAGCATATTGTGGATACAAATGCCCTATAAACATGCTTTTTAAGTATATTTTTGAAATACATTTAATAGTACCAGTGGCCGTTTAGGGTATTATGTCTTTTTAATAGTATGTCTTTTTCACCGTGGAGCACGCAGAAAAATCCAATACATTTCAAAGGGATGATGTGTATCAAAATGTCAGTAAAATCACAAAAATCTATGATCACAAATACAGTTTTTGCTGAACTTTTTTTTTTTTTTTTTTCGTTTTTAAAGATATCACACTGGAAATACATTTATTTTCAATAATAATGAAGGAAAATTATGAAAAATAAAGTCAGGTTGGGTTAGGGCAGGTGTAGGGAAGGCTTATATTGTTCCAATAAAGTGGCATCCATTAAATAATCTGAATTAAAATTATCTACACTCAATGCGTTGTTATTGCATACTGTTTTATAATGTTTTATCGTGCTATTTTTACATAGTGTAAATAGAGTCTATAACTATTTGCACTTATACTGTAAATAGCACATTGCTAAGAAAATACTGCTATTTTCACTTATATTGCAAATAGCCGCTGCAAAAAAATAAAAATAAAAAATAAAAAACAAGACTTCTGTAATAATAAATAACTTTATTGAATAAGTAATGTAAAAATCCTTAATATTATATACTTTATTATTTTAATATAAATTTAGAAATTTAAAGTCTCTTTAACTTCACTATGTCATGTTTTATGCATTGCATTCTCCCATCAGCAGCTGCAGTATCTCTCAGCTGTATCAGAGCAGTCACTGTGACTCTGACTGACGGAGGTTTTTGTACGACTCTTTATCACTGTGTGAACACATATTTACTGTTTGGATAGTGTTCACTCTGACAGTAATAATCTCCTGTATCTTCAGTCTGGACTCCACTGATGGTCAGAGAAAAGTCTTTTCCACCGCTAGATCCACTGCCACTGAATCTAGATGGAGTTCCTGAGTAAAGGCTGTTTATGTCATGAATCAGAAGTTTAGGAGTTTCTCCAGGTTTCTGCTGATACCAGGCTAAGTTGTCATAGTATATTCCCTCATCTGTACTACACTCTATTGTAACTCGTTGACCCTGTTGGACGGTTTTAAGTTTAGGCTGAGTCACAGTGACTCCTCTGGATTCTGAAGAAGAAAAAATAAAATAAATTACTTTGCAAATCTTCTTAAAGCAGAATATTTAAATGATAAAAACAATACATATTAGCAATATCAAAAATAAACATCCAACCTTGAATACAAGCTGAAATGATCCAAATGAGGATGATGATGTTGTTCATTGTTGTTGTTTTGTCTTGTGTGATGATGAAGATTCTGTTCTGTTCTGCTGTCAGTCATGAAGTGTTAAACTCACAGCACTATAAACACTCTCAGAGCACTGACGCATGTGCTGACAATGCAAACAAGTGGGCAGGATTTACAAACTCATACACTCTTCTTATATAATATTTTACTTTCAGAATAAAGTTTTGAACCATTTAGGGAAAATTACACATTGATTCATTGTAAAATATATTTTTGTTCATGTTTTGCTGGCTGATATGATATTAATCTTTGACTTATTGCTGATATTGTCACAGTTCTGTCTGTTTGTCATTGGTTTCGCCCTTGTCTCCCCCTGTTGATCTGTGTCATTTGGTTTAGCCTAGTGATGTGACATTTGACACCGAAGCTCCGAAGCTTGTATCAAAAAACGAAACATCTCACAGGCTGCGTCCGAAATCGCCTACTTCTCTACTAAATAGTAGGGAAAAGCAGTAGGCAAGCGAATAAGTATGTCCGAATCCTTAGTATTTATAAAAGAGTAGGCGAGAATTAGTAGGCGAATGCACTAATTCTCGCGAGATTCGGGCGTACGTCTACTTAAAGTGCGTCCGAATATGCCTACTTACCTACTATATAGTAGGAAAAAAAGAGTACGTGAAGAAAGAAGTACGTCCGAAACCTCAGTATTCACAAAAGAGTAGGCGAGAAATCCCCGGATGTCCTACTGCTTCAGCCCAGATTCTGAAGCCTTCATCAATGGATACTTTTCAATCCCAGGAGTCCACAGGAGGCCAAAACGTCATCATCGAACGTGATTGAGAACCGCAACGAGGGTGTTTACAAATGTGAGTATTACAAACCAAAACACGGTTCCCTGTCTTAAAAGTCATATTTGTTGAGCTACTTTATCGTAAACTGTTGATTTGCATAAGGTGCCAAGGTGTTATACAGTATAATATATTTGTGATTTCGTTGTTAAAACATGTTTTATGACGTATAGCGAACATTAAGGTTCAGGTAGCACACGCACGTCTTCAAAAGCGGATTTACATAAAACATATACATTTTAAAGACGTTTAATAAATGTCTATTTAACAAATGACAGGAAAATGTTCTAGACTAGAGCACCACACAACACGAAACATCTGAGTGAGTGATGGACGTTATGTGAGAATTCACTGTCACTGCTTTACATTAATGTAAGTAATGTAAATAAATACATGTACATATAGTAGGCCTAACTGAACTTCAAATTCATTTCAAATATAGCTATAACAGAACTTTTCTGATTCTTGATTTCTGTGCCTTTGTTGCAGATCTTTTGTGGTGGAGCAGGACCTGAAAGGAAAGGTGACTGCAGCATTTGTGGGGAAAAGTAAAATCCGAAACTTAATATAAAGATTGATCATTTTGTAACTTCCAATACAGAGATCTAATGACATTGTGCTGTTAAAATGACAGCTTTTGTATTATATTTGTGCATCTTTGTATGATCTGAAATGTCTGCAGACTGGTGTGTGCAGTGACAAAGGAGAAATCCACAGCAGCATCCTGGAAATGAGACCCTCCATCACTCCACAAGCCCTTTGTCTCATCTGGACCAGATGTTGCTGTGGTCTCTTCATCCTCAGTAGAAAAAGACTAAAAGACCAATATGTTTAATAAAGCTTTGTTCCATGTGTATTTATTTATGTTCATGGTTACTTTTATTATTTTGCTAATTTATTCATGTTTCCTGATGTTGTCAGTAAATAAAATATAACATTTTCATAAGCGTATGCATTTATTCATTACTTCATTGAAAAAAACAACAACATTATGCTTGTTTAACTAAAAATATCATTAATTATTAGTCAGCATTTATCATTATTATTGTTGGTAAGTGTTGGAGTGGGCTAGCAATGCATTCTAAAGTTATTTTAATTTCTAAGTAGTAATACTTAAATTTTTCGAGTGTAAAATCAACAGTCTTCTCCAAAGGTAAGATCTTTGAGCAGCTGATCGATGTCTCTTTTGTGCAGATGTTGCAAACATAGAGGAAAGCGTACTAGGTAGGGTTGTCGTGTTACTGATGCCATGAGGTGTGGCTGTCGCTCAAATTTTTGTATTATTATTATTACTGCAGAATTGATAATTCCATACAAACTCAGGGAAAGACTTAAGTATCTTTAACAAAGAACAATCATGACAGAAAACATAACTATAATAGGTTTGCGTACGTAGTACAAGATTAGATACAGAAAAAAATATTAAATATTTGAATATTCATAAAATCGCAATGAATTAAAAATTGCATTTGTTTTGTTATTTATTTATTATTATTTTAAGTTTCAGGGATGAAAGGAGAGAGAAATTCAGCAAGAAAAAGGAAAACAAATCAGATCTAAGCTAGTTTTGCACAATTTTGCCCATTAACATATTCAAGACAACAAATTTGGGGGTTTTAGTCATTTTAGTATTGTTAAAAATATAAAAACTTAAATCAATCCAAAATAAGCAAATTTCATCAACATCAAAATGTTTACAGATAGACGAATTAAATCCGTCGCTCATATCATTTCATGTTGCGCTTGTTATAACGTCATAGGTCACATGATAACGTCAACATGGCGGAACGCATCCATACTCAACGAGATTTGGCTGTTGAGTAGGTACTCTTTTAGCGCTCGTTAAGTAAGTACTTAGTACCTACTCATTGAGTAGGCGATTTCGGACGCAGCCAATGTGAAGCACTGTACCGGAGCTTGATTCGTTTTTGTCCATAACCACGTGACCTGTGACGTCCGAAGCTTCGTTTTCGCACACAACCACGTGACTGCTTCATATTCTGATTCAAATAACGCGAACCCCTTGTGCAAGCATCAAGTGTCATTCACTTTATGTTAAGAATAAATCATAATACGAACAAATATGTGCATGTGTAATTTTGTGCATATTCATTTTGTAGTTATCCTTGCTTCACATGCACTTAATTAATACTAATATTAGTCAAAATTATTCTTAATTTACTTTGAACATATATGCCTACATGAACCACATGCTTATAATAAAACGTTTATTTACAGATCAATTCGAGTAAAATTACTGTTTTTCGGACATAATTGATGTGTTTGATGAAACTGTCCAAAATGGCTTTAAGGGACGCGAAAGCAACTTTTTCCACCTTTGTCCACAAGATGTCATTAGTGTGCAACATGTTGAAAAGCTTCGAGTAACGAACCTTTTTATGATACAGTTGATGGGAAAGCCTCGGTGCTTCGAAAAGCTTCATTTTCCCATCACTAGTTTAGCCCATCATTATTGTGATTCCCTGCACCTGTCCTTGTAATTATTAGTCATCTGTGTCACCTGTGTTTAATCATTAGTTAGCCTTTATAAGTTTGTCTTTGAGTTCAGTCTATGTCGGTCTTTAATCGTTGAATGTTACGTGTGTGGATTATCCTGCCTGTTACTCTAAGAATATATTAAAATATAGTGTTTATTGTTAATCTTGTCTTTCGTCTCGTCCGTTCAGCACGTCACCCATAACAGAAATGATGTTAATCTTTGACTTTATATTAACATCTATCAGTGTAGATGCAGCATTTTCAGTTTTCAGTGATGCTGTAGAAACAACCTATTCACAGTCATGCATGATGCATTTATGTATTACAGTTTTTCTGAATTGCTAAAACACATTTTTTGAATGTTTCTCTCACTTTCTCAAAACCTTAAACACAAATCACCAAACTTAAGCTACACTGTCAAAACCTTTGACTTGTCTTGCTATATCAAACAATTGATTCAGAACTATGTTATCTTTACCCAAAACCAAACATTGTTTTCAGATAACACACACATCCAGCTAATGCATAAACACTACACAGCAGTCATTACACAATACAGAGATAAATGCAAAACACTGCACTCAGGGCAGAGCAGGGGAAAAAAATGTATTTATTATGAAGTATTTGCACAATACTGCACACATGTAAATGTAGTCACAAACAAAAAATGCAGCAGATCGATAGCAAGCAATGTCTTGGAATCATTCTGCCTCAGCATCATGCCTCTGGGCATGGTCAGGCCACAGGACCTCATCAACGTCACAGGCAATCCTGTCCCTTGCTAAACAACGGGGAAAGAATCCTTTAGCATGCCGAATCCAAGCTTGAATCGCTTCCACTCCAATGTCGTCACATGCTGAATCCATTGACTGAATGAGATTTTCCTGTGCATAAGGATTTCTGTCATAGACCTTCCACCTCCATGCAGAAAAAAATTCTTCAATGGGATTAAGGAAGGGCGAGTATGGTGGAAGGCACACATTTATAAAACGTGGGTTATTTTCAAACCACTCATGGATTCTAGGACCACGGTGAAAGTTCACATTGTCCCAGATTACCACATACATGGGATGCTCTGCCTGCTCATCACCTCTCTCTTCACGTCTCAGTAATGCTTCCTGTAGAGCATACAGAAACGTTATAAGATGGGCAGTGTTGTAAGGCACTAAAGTCACATGGCGGTGAATAACCCCGTAGCTGCTGATGGCAGCACATATGGTCACGTTGCCACCACGCTGCCCTGGCAACTCTACAATGGCACGTTGACCAATAATGTTGCGGCCTCTCCTTCTCCTCTTGGTGAGATTGAAGCCAGCTTCATCCAAGAAGATGCACTCATGAGGCCTCTCCATGGAATCCAGTTGAAACATTCTCTATAGAAAAGAACAAAAAATTATTTTTGAAGTAACGTAAATTACATAGCATTCCAGGCTTCATGCCGCTATACATGTGCTGCATTACATTCAACACAGTAAAGATGTACAGTAACTCAATAGTGCTTTCTAATCTCTGGACATGATTACTTACTTGTACATATTGATATCGTAGCTCTTTTACCCTTTCAGAATTTCTCTCAAATGGTACTCTGTAGGCTTGTTTGAGACTTATCAGGTTGCGTTTCAGGACACGGTCAATTGTGGAGAGACTAACACTGTTGATTCCTTCAAAGTTCACATTGTCTTCCTCAACTCGCTGTTGTATTTCACGCAGACGAATGAGATTATTTTGAAGGACCATATTGACAATAATGGTCTCCTGCTGTTGTGAGAACATACCCCTCCTTCCACCGGCATGTGGCAGTCTTTCAATTCTAGCAAATAAAACCTCTTGTTAGAATTGTACAGACAGGCCTAATGCATTGAAATGTCACCAAATATGTACAATACATAAAATACTATTATTTTTAGTACTACTATTAGTTTTACTGTAATACTGCTAGAAAAGGGCCAATTTTTAGAGATATGTTACAGTAATTTACTGAGACGTTCCACAGCTGTACATACTGTACTGTAAGTTTGAGGGACCACAAATGATAGTACACTTACCTGTTCTCTTCTCTGAATGTCCTGACAATGGAGGCCACAGAGAACCTGCTTATATTTGGTTGAACACGTAGTCCTGCTTCCCTCATACTCATTCCATGAACCAGAACATGGTGTATGATTGTTGCTCGAATTTCATTGGAAATGATGGCTCTTCTTCTTCCTCCTCCTCTGTCTCTTCCTCCTCCTCTGTCTCCTCCTCCTCCTCCTCTGTCTCTTCCTCCTCCTCCTCTGTCTCTTCCTCCTCCTCCTCCTCCTCCTCTGTCTCTTCCTCCTCTTTCTCTTCCTCCTCCTCCTCCTCCTCCTCCTCTGTCTCTTCCTCCTCCTCCTCCTCCTCCTCTGTCTCTTCCTCCTCTGTCTCCTCTGTCTCTTCCTCCTCCTCCTCCGTCTCTTCCTCCTCTGTTTCCTCCTCTGTCTCTTCCTCCTCCTCCTCTGTCTCTTCCTCCTCTGTCTCCTCTGTCTCTTCCTCCTCCTCCTCCGTCTCTTCCTCCTCTGTTTCCTCCTCTGTCTCTTCCTCCTCTGTTTCCTCCTCTGTCTCTTCCTCCTCCTCCTCCTCCTCCTCCTCCTCCTCGTCCTCGTCCACTTCCACTTCCACTTCCTCCTTCTCTCCTGCCCTCCATTGTGAAAATCACACATGCCATTTGGATTTGACATGGCTTTATACCCTGATTATTGATTAGGTGCAACACGTGACTGATTTGAAACAGGTGTGTTAACTTTTGAGTGCTTGTGTGTTACCGATGACAACAGTGTGTTGCTTGTGTTTCACTTTTGGGGCTGTGTTGTGCCATTCTGAGTTGAAGTGCACCACAATGCTACATGTGCCTTGTCAATGACAATGTGTTTACAGTTTTGCACAAAGACTGATTCCGATTTGCTAGTTGTGTCCAACCACATGAGGAGTGTTTAAAGTTCTGCAAACTGTGTGATTCAATCAATAAAGTGGTTTGTACACTTGCAACTTTGGTTTTGCAAATGGATTTTAGTGTTTTAGCAATTCAGAAATACTGTAAGTTAAAGAACGTTACCAAGATAAAGTGAGTAGTTTTCATCTGGTCATGTGATCTCAAGATGGTGGCCACTATAAGAAGGGACCAACATTATGTATAAAAGAAGTTTTTTTCTACTGAAATGACTGAAACTTTCATGTTGTTAGCATAGATCATTTTGAACATGTTTTCAACTGTAATAATCAAACTGCAGTACAAGAGTCCTCCGTTTAAAGCCCGACAGTTTTATTCGCGTCAGGCTGTTGTATAAGACTGAAGGACTTTATTCTGCGATAGCAGCAGGCTGGATGTACATTAACCCGCTTATTACAGTACATGGCTTCTTGCCACAAACATAAATAAATAGACATAAAACATTGATCTGAGCTGTGAAGAAAATCGTTACAAGGAAGTGTTGTCCAAACTAGACAGGCATTTAAGGGAGACACATAATTTCACCACATAAAATAATTATGGCGATAAAAGATATTGATTTATGATGAAAAGGTTTCCAAATCGTACCAGTTAGTTAGTTATCTTATAATCCATTACAGTGTACAAAACAGTCATCGCAAAATGGCAGCAGCTGGGTTTGTTTGAAAAGAGACACCAGTATGACATGATTAATTAAATAATTGTACTCATAATATTGAGTTTTAATATTTCGTTAGCCAGCCAAAGTTTCCACAAAGAAAATATGTTCCCAGCAAGTGAACAGCACCAAATGCAGGCAGTGACTCGGATGAGCCAGTTATTAGTTTGTAGCTAATTGTTTTATGGGAATATCAAACCTTGATATGTGGTGACTGACCAATCAGAATCGAGTATTCTACGAAATCTGTAATAGATTATATCATAATTTCCTAAATTCATCATATAAATAAATAGTCTATGGAATGTTTACAGTTTTTCTCAATTGCTTAAACACATTTCTTGAAATTATGCCTCTTATTTGCAAAACTCTAAACACAAATCCACAACTCCTAACTCATTTCCCCAAACTTCCTATATTGAGGTCAAAATGAAGCTCTCCACTCAAAACAATTCAATCTTGCTGAAAAACCAAACTTTGCTTTCAGACATGACACACAAATCCTCAAAAACAAACACACTACAACACAGTTTTACACACTGATGAGATAAATTCAAAACAATCCTACAAAAACAATACAAATAAAAAACTTTTCACATGATGAACACAACAAATCTATTCCTTTGCAAGTGTTTTATTCCTTAATTTAATGTACTGTAGAGTACAGTACAAAACAGCAAAAAACAACAAAATAATTATTCGGCCCAGCATCCTGTCTTTGGTCTGGGACAGGCCAAAGAACCTCTTCAGCATCACAGGCTAAATTAGCCCTGGCCAGGCAGCAGGGGTCAAATCCTCTTGCATGCCTGATCCAACCCTGGCACTCATCAACTAAAATATATGAGACTGCTTGTCTTCTTGCCCTTGCTCTTCCTCTGTCTCTTCCATGTTGTTGTCGTCATCGTCCTCCTTCTCCTCCTCCTCTTCCTCTTTCACCTCCTACTCTTCCTCTTCAAAATTACACATTACTGTATGTGGGATATTGATTGAAAAAGACTGGATAGGATTCACAGTTACACTTGTACTAGTGGTCTGACAAAAAATAAACAAATAAAATAAAAGCACACAGAGTCATTGTGAAACAGAAAAAAAAAAGAAATATGGGCACAAAGGTGAAAATAAAAATAAGAAAGTCCACTGTCAGAATTTTTAACTCCTGTGTTGTCCTCTGTCTATATGCTTTCCAATGGAAGGTTCATGAGATGGTTCATGAGATGTATCTATTTCAGAGAACTGCTTTATCATTGGTTGATCTATATTATCTTCATTAGTGAAAGTCAAGATTCACTTGAATAATTCATGGCAAATTTACAAAAAGTCTAATAGAAATGTGTAGAATATATGATTGACAGTTTAGGACAACTAGATCAAAAATTTTGCATTTAGGTAATGATTTATACGATGAGCTAATGACTTGATGTTTTGAGGGGTAAGACTATTGCACAGAGAACTACAGTATATAATACATTTTGAGCAGCATGACAATAGCAACTGATAATGTAGGAAACTGCAGACAAATGTATATTTCATTTCTGATCTGAGAAATGCACCAAAGTGACTGAGAAAAACTTTTATCCTTTTATCTCCAACGAAGGTTCTGATTGGTGTGTGCTAAATTTTGACTCCTAGTGTTTCCACTTGGGTAATTGTGTGCTAATTGAGCTCAAACTTCGCAGACTTGAGTGAACAATATTGAATGCTTGCGCTTTCTAAATGACCTCATGGTGTAAGCACTGAGAAATGTAGGGATTTGTGTGTAGAGTTTTGAAGTACAAGTTCACCAAATATAACTCATGTGTCAAAGCAGGGAATAGTGTTTATAGTTTAGGGAAATGGGTGTGCTTTTTCAAAAATGGCGTTAAAGTTTTGAAATTTTAGTTCAAAAGACTGGTTATAGTGTTTTAGCAATTGAGAAAAACTGTAATACAGTGTGTCATTGTATTTTTGTGATTCTCTCATCAGCAGCTGCATTATCTCTCAGCTGTTTAAGTGCAGTCACTGTGACTCTGACTGACGGAGGTTTTTGTATCACTCCTTATCACTGTGTGAAAAACATGTTTACTGTTTGGATAGTGTAAACTCTGACAGTAATAATCTCCTGAATCTTCAGTCTGGACTCCACTGATGGTCAGAGTGAAATCATTGTCAGATCCACTGCCACTGAATCTAGATGGAGTTCCAGTGTAACGGCTTGATGCATAATATATGAGGAGTTTAGGAGCTTCTCCAGGTTTCTGTAAATACCAGGCTAAACGATAACCATTATACACACTACTGCTGGTTTTACAGTTTATTCTGACTTCTTGTCCTTGAGCTGCTGTTATTAATGATGGACTCTGAGTTACAGTATACTGTCCTCTACACTCTGAAAGAAAGAATGAGAATAAAATTAAGAAACAACTGCAAATGATTAATAAATAAGATTAATAATTAAGTCAAAAAATGTATTTCTTTGTTAAAACTTTACTACACAAACCTTGAGCAAACAGTGTGAGTGTCCAGATGAGGATGATGATGTTGTTCATTGTTGTTGTTTTGTCTTGTGTGATGATGAAGAGTCTGTTCTGTTCTGCTGTCAGTCATGAAGTGTTAAACTCACAGCACTATAAACACTCTCATGCAAAGTGTCTCTAAATGCTCTTCACACACAGAACAGGCAGCTGTCTGTCTCAGATTAATTATTTCATTAATGTTCATGAGAAGCTTTAAATGCTAATAATATGAATATGAACTATAGAAAACAGACAGACAATAATGAGTTGTTGTTTTAACAGATAAATGTACCCGAAACTATTCTCATTTAGCTTGTATTCATACGTATATTATTCACATATTCTATTTGTTCCCTCATAATTTATTCACAATTGTTTTCTGTGTTAAAAAATAACTCTATAGGTACATTATAAATTATATTAAAAACATGCAATTGAATATTCATTGAAAATGTATTTTAGAAATTAATGAAATCAATGACAATTGATTTTGAACAACCTTTTTTTATATAAAATGTATAAGCAATTTCTCTCTCTCTCTCTCTCTCTCTCTCTCTCTCTCTCTCTCTCTCTCTCTCTCTCTTTCTCTCGATTTGAAATAGAGCAGAGCTGGCATTATCTCTCCTACATTGAGCGTGAAGAGATGTCTACAAAGATCAGCAGCACTGATGTGAGACAAACACAGGTGTCCCTTCAGACCGAAGCCGGAGCTGAAGGTGTTCAGGAGCATCAGGTCTCAGGACAGCAGTGCTGGAGTCCTGCAGAAGGACGGTCTGAACATCTGGAGCAGCAGCCTGACTCTCTCATGAGGCTCTCAGTAAACTGTGAGGAGAAGTGAGGAGAGATCAGTGTTTAGAGTAGATCCACTCACTCTCTCCTCTGGATTCTCACTGATGTCTATAATGCAGCAAATGAGACTCCATTCATTCTCCACTCTGAGCTTTACTCTCATCTGACATCTACTCTGCTTTTCACCAGCAACATCAGATATGACTGCATGAATGCTTTTACACAGCTTATATGCTTTAAAATTAATATTTTAAGATGTTGTATCTTCATGCCTTGATTGTTTTTCTAAGTATTTTGCATTTTACTGTAGCATGAGAGGATGCTGAACATCTGCTGATGGAGCTGCTCTATTCTGAGAGGAACAGAATCACTCAAAAATGAGTTTGACTGCTGTTTTCAGAGCATTATTACTGTAAAATGAACAAATCCATACTGTAGAATATGTATACAGTATGTTGCTGTAAATCGACAATGCATCATGGGTAAAAATACAACCGCAGGAAATTTTACAGTAAAATTATATTTTCCTGTGAATCATAGTACAGTAGTTGTGGTTAACTGGATTAACTGACGTAATGGGTGTATTTTTTCTATTTTGACCTCAGAAAGGTAAAGTTGCTCTTTATTTTTCCATATTTTTTGTCATTATTGTTATATTTACAGTTTTCACTCGAGACATTATGCGTGTTTAACTTTCAGAGAGCGTGAGTGATAGAGAGTCCACCATAAGAGGGAGCGTGGAACCGGGAGGACATCCACATTAACCAGTAAGTGTTCGCATATTATTGCAAAAAGCATTGCATTTTGATATATTTTCAGGCATGGCAACATTTTATTGCTAAAGTCATTATTTCGGTAAAGAACTGACATGGCTGACTTTAATTTAATCTGTAAGTGCGTCTGTGTATGTGTTTGTGGATTAGCCATTTGAAGCCACATGTGTTTGTCTCTTGCTAAATACTGCGCGATGGATATTGCTTTAAAACGGACGAAAATGCAGAAACAGGTAAGGCGTTAAAACTGCACAACATTTTTCATAGGAATATGTTTTTTACTCGAGCTCTGCGTCAGTCCTCATATATCAGTTAAAATGGCTTCGCGCCACAAACTAAACGCTATCAATTGTCAGCAAAACTGCGTCACTCAGGACTAAAGGGCTAAAGGCGAAACGGCCTCAGACTAAAAGTCATCAGATCTCGTAAGCCTCCGTCTATCAAATTATTAATGTTTGTTATTTAATGGTTACATGTTAGTAACATATCCACAGTCACAATGCATCGATTGTCTTTCGGATATTATAATACAAACAATACAGGGCTCGCAAAATCGCTAGCCCAGTGTCCCGGGCCTATTGTGTTTTCCAGTCGGGCTGCCAAAATGTTTCACCAGCCTGCTCGGGCTATCTTAAAGGAGAGGGCTCCTGTAGGTCCTTAAAAACTCCTCAATTCAGTTGTTTCACATTTAAGACTGTACAAAGTTTTTAATACATTAAACAGTATAAGAAAAGTCTTAATTATAATTTTATAAGGTCTTTTACAGTTAGGGACAAAAAGACAAGAATCGCGATAGGGCTGGATTAAACTTAAAAAGGCAATGAAATATGCGCGCTGCATGTTTCAAAGTCAAAATGCAGCCCGGATGTCTTTATATGAATGTATCTGAAGGGAACCGACTGTCCTCAGAATCGTGTCGATGGCATTTTCATTTAATCTTAAACCTAAACCTTAAATTAAACATATAATGCCTGATAAAACGGCGGTGCTGCTTTGTACACAGCCGTTACTAGGGAAACCGTAATATTTCATCGCTCCTAAAGCGCCCCCTCGTGAGAGAGAATGAATTTTTATTTCCAATACATTTTTTTTCAGCTGTTTATGGTCAAATTATTAGTTATTGACCCATGTTTTTATGCAGAAAACACAGAGTTGTAAATGTGAAAAGTTAATGTGCCTTCTAAATATCTAAACAATTAAGACAGTAACATTTATATTTTAAATAAATATATTCAATTGTATACTTGATTTATCTCTTTTAATGGTATAAAGGCTGAAATACCGTTGTATAAGAATTGTTTTTTGTGAAAACCTTTATCTGAACTGTATGTCATTTTATGGCTTAATATGTTACCATACGTTGTCCAACCCCACCCATACTGTGTTTATTTTACTTGTGCAGCTCTTAAAAATGATCATAAATTGCCAATAAATTGATACTTAAAAAATTCTGCAGATACCCTGTAAATAGTGAAATAAAATTCCTTCCTTGATATTTGCTGATATTTGTGTATTGAAAATATTTTTGATGATATGTAGACCCCTGTCTGATTTTCTATATTTTAAAATAAAATTAAGCTGTTATTTTTGCTTATAAACTTCCACATTTTTTTATTTTTTTTTTTTTTTACTGCAGGGAAGAAGACTCCAGCCCCAGGACATCCATCTGTTTGCACTTGTTACATATAGAGCTGTTTTACTTAAAATGCTTTGAAGAAAACATACCAAAATATAAGCTTAATTGATGTCTGTAATATTTGAAGAATGATATATATATTGGTGGCCAAAATGATTAGAACACTAGTGTTTTTACCAGCTAAACATGAGTTTAAGTCAGTTATTTCTATCTTTTGCTGCAGTGTAAGTAGGAAATATCAGTTTACATTTCCAAACATTAATTGATGCCCTTAATTGTGATAATCCAGTGGAATTTCTGTGAGATTTCAGCTGGTGAAAATACTAGTGTTCTAATCATTTTGGCCACCACTGTATAAACGTTAATTGTTTGTTAATTGTTTATTTTCACTGATATAAAAAAATATATTGAAAACACTTTGCTAAGTTAGCTTCTTAACTCAAAATAAAATCAATTGATATTGCTGTTATTTTAAATTTTCTGACAAGCGGCAGTAATGAAAACTATTTTCTGGTTTATCATGTAATGTTTGATATATACCCTGTACTGGAGCTAAAGATTTTATAGGTAGAATCTATACATTTTTAGGTTTATGCAAAATAAAAAAAAAATGTTTACACACTGAAAAATACAAAATTGAAATGTATTGTATGCTATGCTATTTTATGTATTTTCACAATTTAAAGTCAATAAATGTTATTTTTATTTATACACACAATTAAAGCAGTAATGTTCATTATAGTACAGTATACTAATTACTATTTGTTAACAAATTATTTATTCATGAATTAATTCATTCAAAAAGAGCATTCTATTAATCTGAATGCAATTATGGTACTGTGATATTCCCTGTATACAAATTACAGTAGTACAGTAAATTAATGTGATTAAACTTACAGTCAGCATACTGTGGAATATATTACAGCAACTTACTTGCCAATTGCTGCCAGCAAGTTGCTGTAAATTTCACAGTAATCTTGTTACAGTGTATTTTTTAAGATAACTTATGACATATTTGTAAATTGTTAGCATATTACTTTGTGGTGGAACATTTTAAGTGATGAATCAAATATCATTCATGGTGAAGTTGTGTGAGAAAAACACATCTAAGATAAGATCCAAACAGAGACTCACAAATCAGCAGCTGCAGTATCTCTCAGCTGTATCAGTGCAGTCACTGTGACTCTGACTGAGGGAGGTTTTTGTACGACTCTTTATCACTGTGTGAAGACATATTTACTGTTTGGATAGTGGAAACTTTGACAGTAATAATCTCCTGTATCTTCAGTCTGGACTCCACTGATGGTCAGAGTGAAATCTTTTCCAGTATTCACTGTTCCACTGCCACTGAATCTAGATTGAGTTCCTGACTGGAGGCTGTTTATGGCATAAATGAGGAGTTTAGGAGCTTGTCCAGGTTTCTGCTGATACCAGGCTAAGTTGTCACCATATATCCCTACATCTATATGACACTCTATTGTAGCTGTTTGACCCTGTTGGACAGTTTTAACTTCAGGTTGGGTCAGAGTGATGCCTCTGCATTCTGAAGAAGAGAACATAAAGTCAGTCTGAAAATCACTTTTATAGCAGAATACTGGTTTATTAACATGGTAAAAAACAACAATAGCCTATTATTCATATCAAAACGTAATATCCCACCTTGAATAAAAGCTGCAATGGTCCAGATGAGGATGAGGATGTTGTTTATTGTTGTTGTTTTGTCTTGTGTGATGATGAAGATTGTGTTCTGTTCTGCTGTCAGTCATGAAGTGTTAAACTCACAGCACTATAAACACTCTCATGCAAAGTGTCTCTCTTTGGAAATGTGAGCTATTTGAAAACAGACAGACACTCTCTACAATGTGTGCTTTGTTGTTTCAACTTAAAAATGAGCCACTCAATCAGCTTGTAAGTTATTCATATAATAATACTTATATTTCACACATTGTTTTATTCATAATTGATTTTTATTTAAAAAGTACATGTTATCATAAAAGTATGAACATACAAAAATAAATATCTAGCATTTCTTTAAAAAAAATATGAAATTGAAAATGGATTCTTAATGATTATTTAAAATACATCAAATAGGTATTTCAAACATACTGACCCGAACAAGGTTTTACAAAATGTACATTTCTATTTTATTTTATTTATTTATTTATTTTTAAAGGGCAAACACTGTTGAGAGATTTCCCACAAAGATCAGCAGCACTGAGCTGAGCCATGGCTGAAGATGTTCAATATCTACACTCTTGATTATGGAGAGATGAGGTTTGCTCTAATTCATCAATATTGATGGACAATATTAAATGTAGTACATCCATCCATGTAGAAATTGTGTGTGAATAACAGTAAAAAAGAATCAGATTAGCCAGACAATAAGTTACTGGTGAGACTTGATCAGTGAGTCTCTTATAAAAATATTCGTACTGACGATTTTAATAACCTCCAGTCAAATCCAAACATCCCACAATTTTAAAGAAAAGTGGAACCTTGGAAAATGGTTACAGCTAATATTGTGGCAGAATGTTTTGCATGAACAAGCACCAAAACTTTTTTTTTTAAAACATAGACAGAGTGAAATCTAGTAAGTGAAATACAGTATGATTATATTATATTTATTTGGTATTGTCACTCCTTCTGCTACTTCTCAACTAAACCACCAATCATTACATTCACCTGAACTTTTACTGTTATTCTGTTGTTTGCCTCTCTGCCTGATGCTTCACAACTTTATTATTTTATAAATGAATAGTAAATAAATGTTGAAATATGTAATACTCTTGATTCATTGTGGTGTTTGTCATCCTCTCATCAGCAGCTGCAGTATCTCTTAGCTGTATCAGTGCAGTCACTGTGACTCTGACTGACGGAGGTTTTTGTACGACTCTTTATCACTGTGTGAACACATATTGACTGTTTGGATAGTGTACACTCTGACAGTAATAATCTCCTGTATCTTCAGTCTGGACTCCTCTGATGGTCAGAGTGAAATCACTGCCAGATCCACTGCCACTGAATCTAGATGGAGTTCCTGACTGGAGGCTGTTAACTCTATAAATGAGGAGTTTAGGAGCTTCTCCAGGTTTCTGTAAGTACCAGGACAGACATGGTGTGTTGCAGCCTGTTAAAGGAGTGCTGGCGGTGCATCTCATCACAACAGTCTTTCCTAGTTCAGTTGTTTGAACTGCAGGAGTTTGAGTAACGGTGATCTGTCCACTGGAGCCTGAGAGAGAAATGTATAGGATTCATGTTTGTACATCAAAGCAAATACAAACATTTGGTTCCATATTATAATATACAGTATATGTTAGCCTACTTCATTATTCATACTTCTTTATCCAAACTCGCATTATGTACCTTGTATACAGCAGAGTAATGTCCAGATGAGGATGATGATGTTATACACATTTATATTAAATATCTTTGTTATTGTATCCTGTATCTCGTCTCGTTCGTCCAGCATGTCAACTCGTTACAGAAAGACAGACCTAAACAGTTTATTCCGGCACCTTTCCCTGCATTTATTTTCCCGTTTTTTGATTTTCTCCCCATGGACCCTACTGTTCTCCTCATCCTCCTGAGGCAAGGGGAACGCTCTCTTGAGGACCACACACGTGAGTTTCTCTTCCTGGCAGAACATTCCCACTTCCCGGATAGCAGCCTCAGCAAGTTTTATCTCATCGGACTTAATTCCACCACCAAGGCACTGCTATCCGGGGAGGGTCCTCAAGAGAGCCTGCCGGAATTCATCGAGTGGGTGCTGACGTCCTGTGGGTTGTCATGGACTATCAGCATCGTCGAAGAGGATGTCAGCCCCACTCCAGACCCAGAGCCCAGCCAACCATCACCCCGACAAGCGGGGTTTGAGCCTGAATTCATCACCGCGGACGGAGAGCCTGAACCCGGAGCGGCAGTAATATGGTGTGCCGACAAGCTCAAAACATCCGACCAGGTGCGAGAGCCGGCCATTACATCCGCGACGGTGGAGTGCTGCGTGGAGCAAGAGAGGGCGGTAGAGAGCCCTGCCCACTGCACCACCACTGGGGGTGAGCTTGATCACAACTCTGGGGACTTAATAGACTTCTTTTCCGAAGCTTCAGTGGATAACTCTAGTGACTTAATAGACTTCCATACTGTAATACCTACCTGCCATGTCCAACCTGTCAGCCTGGACTTCCCACCCACCCTCCCTCTTCTGTCGAAGTCTGGATCTGCCTGGTCTCTGCTGGTTCCGTCCAGCCATCCTGAATCCCCGCCGGTTCCGTTCAGTCGTCCTGAATCCCCGCCAGTTCCGTTCAGTCGTCCTGAATCTCCGCTGGTTCCGTCCAGCCGTCCTGAATCCCTGCTGGTTCCGTCCAGTCATCCAGAGTCATCGCTGGTTCCGCCCAGCCTTCCAGAATCGCCGCTGTCACCTGTCAGTCCCCCTGCTCACCCTCAGTCCACCACCTGTGCAGTGGGCTCGCCGTGGGGCTGCCAGCTTACATCGGCGTCTCGGCTGGAGGATCCCTCTTTTCCGCCTCCAGCCTCAGAGTCCAGAACTCCGCCTCGGCCCTCCGACCCTGCGGCTCCACCAAGGCTCTCAGCGCCCTCAGCTACAACGTCGCCCGTCGGTCCACCAGCTCCACCGGGCTCCCTCGTCTTTTCGGCTCCGCCCTGGTCGGTCGTCACCCCTCTGTCACCTCAGGACTCTGGCGTAATGTTACATTCTTGTTTGTTTTGCATGCTCAGTCAGCCCTCGAGGGGGCTACTTCCACTGCGGCTGCTCTGTTCCCGGGCTCTCTTCGAGGAGGGAGCCTTCACCAGCGTTCCTCGCGGGTCTGGCCCCGCTTCCACCGAGGCGGAGCGGCAGCTGCACTCGTGGGGTTCGCAGCTCGATCTGCTAGAGGGAATGGAGACGGGTGATCCCCTATCTCCTTCCTCACCTAGCGGATCGGTTGACCTCCTCCTGGATGCGGAAGCCCGCGCTGCGGTTTCTTCCCCCCGGGAGGAGGAGTCAGCACTTCTCTTATCTTCCTCCGAGGAGGTTGATGTAGAGAGTGTTGACATCCCCCAACCGCTTGCTAAATCCCCGCAGCTCCTGGAGGTGGTAACTCGTGCGGTGGCCAGGTTTAACATCAACTGGCCCGCCGAGCAAACTCATGA
This sequence comes from Garra rufa, assembly GCF_049309525.1. Lineage (NCBI taxonomy): Eukaryota > Metazoa > Chordata > Actinopteri > Cypriniformes > Cyprinidae > Garra > Garra rufa. The sequence goes on along the minus strand of NC_133385.1, from coordinate 33,880,631 downwards.
GCCACAGAAAAGCAAATTAGATGAGCGCTTTCTGCGGACACACAGACCACCTCCAGGGCGGAGCCTTCCGTTTTTCCCTGATCTCCACAGTGAGCTGTCGAGATCATGGGAGAAATCATTTTCAGCTCGTGTTTTCACCCCCTCCTCCGGTTACTACGGTAACGTGGGAGGGGTGGAGGAACACGGCTACAAGATGATGCCGAGGGTAGAACAGACGCTTGCGAGCTATCTGTCGCCCGCCGCGGCATCATCTTTGAAGGCTCCATCCTTGCCCACCAAGCCACTTAAAGTTACATCAAGCTTGTTGGGCAAGGGGTACGTGGCAGCGGGTCAGGCTGGTTCATGTCTGCATACAATGTCCGTTTTGCAGGCATACCAGGCTGACCTGCTAAAAGATTTAGATGACGGCAGGGAGGTGAATGTTTCTGAGCTGAGGCATACAGCAGATCTGGCTCTCCGCGCCACCAAGGAGACCCCCCGTGCTGTTGGGCGGTCTATGGCAGCCCTGGTGGTCGCAGAGAGACACTTATGGTTGTCCCTGTCTGACATGAAGGAGAAAGACAGGGCCCTTCTGCTGGACGCCCCGCTGCAGTCTCCTGGTCTGTTTGGCGACTCGGTCGATGCGGTCGTCAACAGATATCAGGAGGCTCGCAGACAAGCAGCTGCTTTCCAACAATACCTCCCTCGCCGTGTCTATTCTTCTGGGGCTGCTAGACGGGAGCAGCCCCAAACACGTACCAGTTCCTCACGCCGCGAGGCGCAAAAAGCGAGCGTTGCTACCCGCACCCCTCCTGACAGATCAAGGGGGCGGGGTCAGCAATGTTCTAAGTCGGGGGCTTCTAAGACGAGGGACTGACCTGAGGGTCGTGCTGCAGTCAAAGAAGTCCTCGGCTAAACGGCCCTGACGGTTGTGGCTCAGGGCCGTTGAGGACAGCCCCTCTCGGGGGAAAATGGGGTCCACCACATCATATGGTGCCCATTCTTCCTCGGGGCCCTCAGGAGACCAGTCAGCTAACCCTGCCAGAGTTTCAGGGCGCGGCAGTCTCCCGCAAACCTCTGCTGGTTGTTCCGCCCGGCAACGTAGCGGAGCCAGTAATTTTGTTACCCCTACGGGGGTCCTCAGAGCAGTTAATTCAGATGTCGCCTGCCAGCCAGCTGTTACAGGCCACCGAATTAATTCCTCAAACCTCACCAGAAACCAGTCTCGAGAGGCTGGTTCCCTTAGTACACTTTCTGGCAGCGTGGAAACTACTGCCGAATGTGTCTACATGGGTCCTGCGTACTGTAGAAAAAGGGTATCAAATCCAATTCGGCGCCTCGCCGCCGCCTTTCAACGGGGTGTTTCCTACTATGGTAGGCCCCGAGCAGGGTCTGGTAATGGAACAAGAAGTAAATTCTCTCCTGAGGAAGGAGGCCATCGAGGTGGTCCCTCCTCAGCTCAGAGAATCCGGGTTCTACAGCCGGTACTTCATTGTTCCCAAGAAGGATGGAGGGCTGCGGCCCATCTTAGATCTCAGACAGTTGAACCGTTCAGTCAGAAAACTGAAGTTCAGAATGTTAACAGTCAAGCATGTCGTGTCTCAAATCAGGTCCGAGGACTGGTTTGTCACGATAGATCTAAAAGATGCGTACTTCCACGTCTCCATCCTTCCTCAGCACAGGAAGTTTCTCAGGTTCGCTTTCAGGGGCGAAGCTTACCAATACAGAGTTCTTCCTTTCGGCCTAGCACTCTCTCCCCGAACTTTCACGAAGTGTGTGGATGCTGCGCTGGCTCCTCTGCGACTCCAGGGCATTCGCATACTCAATTATATAGACGACTGGCTGATCCTAGCCAGTTCAGAACAGTTAGCGGTTCAACATCGAGGTGTTGTTCTCGCTCACATGAAAGAGCTGGGGTTGAGACTCAACGCCAAGAAGAGTGTGCTATCTCCACTACAGAGAACCACTTATCTAGGTGTAATCTGGGATTCGACCACGATGCAGGCACGAATGTCACCTGCTCGGATCGAGTCGATCCTTACTGCAGTAAATGCGGTCAAGCTAGGCCTGTCACTCACTGTAAAACAGTTTCAAGTGCTGTTAGGTCTCATGGCAGTGGCAGCCAACGTAATACCTTTTGGCCTGCTGTACATGAGGCCGCTGCAGTGGTGGCTCAAGACCAAGGGATTCTCCCCGAGGGGAAATCCGTTCCGCAAGATCAAGGTCACGCGGCGATGCCTACGTGCCTTGAACATGTGGACGAAACCTTGGTTTCTATCTTAGGGCCCGGTTCTGGGAGCTCCGTGTCGCCGCGTCACGCTAGCGACAGATGCTTCCCTCACCGGGTGGGGAGCGGTCATGAGTGGCTGCTCGGCCTCCGGCCTGTGGACCGGTCATCACCTCTCGTGGCACATAAATTGCCTGGAGATGTTGGCGGTTTTCAAGGCCCTGAGGCACTTCCTTCCAGACCTGAGAAACCACCATGTGTTGGTCTGCACCGACAACACAGCAGTGGTATACTATATCAACCACCAGGGGGGTCTGCATTCACGCCCCTTGTACAAGCTGGCGTACCATATCCTCCTGTGGTCCCAAGGGAAACTCCTCTCTCTGAGTGCAGTTCATATCCCTGGATATCTCAATGTGGGGGCAGACATCCTGTCGAGACAGGGGCCGAGGCCCGGGGAATGGATGCTTCACCCAGAGGTGGTGAAGCAGATATGGAGAGTATTTGGCCAGGCTCAGGTGGACCTCTTTGCGACTCAAGAGACATCGCAATGTCCACTCTGGTACTCTCTAGTTCCTCCAGCTCCTCTTGGACTGGACGCCATGGTACAGACGTGGCCAAGGCTTCGTCTGTACGCCTTTCCCCCGATCGCTCTGCTCCCAGGAGTTCTAGAAAGAGTTTGCCGGTACGGAGTCAACCTACTACTAGTAGCCCCATACTGGCCGGCCCGAGTATGGTTCTCGGACATCATTTCCCTCCTCGACGGCTCTCCGTGGGAGATTCTGATCAGGAGGGATCTCCTTTCTCAGGCCGGGGGCGCAATTTGCCACCCCCACCCCGAGAAGTGGAAATTATGGGTGTGGCCCCTGAGGGGGCACATCTCATAGATGATGGTCTCTCAACCGAGGTTGTTGAGACATCCTTCACTCTAGAGCTCCCTCTACAAGGAAACTTTATGGCCTTAAATGGAATGTTTTCACCTCGTGGTGTAGAGAGCGACATGCTGACCCAGTTCACTGCCCGGTTGGTACAGTGCTGGAGTTCTTGCAGTATCGCTTTTCCACAGGGTTAGCCCACTCCACCCTGAGGGTGTACGTGGCCTCGGGTGACACCTAGAATCCCCTCGTGGGACCTCGCTGTGGTGCTCGAAGCCCTCTCTCGGCCCCCGTTTGAGCCTATAGAGGAGATTTCAGATCGCTTCCTTACAATTAAGACGGCATTGCTGTTGGCTCTTACTTCTCTGAGGAGAGTAGGAGACCTTCAGGCCCTTTCAGTGGCCCTTTCCTATATCGACTTTGCGCCCGGTTTGGCCAAAGCGTTCCTCTACCCTAGAGACGGGTATGTACCGAAGGTCCCAACAGCAGTACCACAGCCAGTCATCCTACAGGCCTTTTACCCCCCTCCATTCGTGAAGAGCGACCATCGGAAGTATAACTGTATGTGTCCAGTGCGAGCAGTCCAGTGGCGAAAGTCAGAGCAATTATTTGTTTGCTTTGGTCCCCCTAAGAGGGGCCTTCTTGCAACAAAGCCTACTATCAGTAGATCAGCGGTTCCCAACCGGGGGGTCGCGACCCACTAGGGGGCCTCAGTGATCCTCCAGGGGGGCCGCGAGATATCTTAAAAATAATTTAAATATTATCCTATAATTGTTTAATTTCATTATTAATATGCTAAATGAAAATAATAAAAGCACAGCCTCTCTCGTGTTCTGTGATTGATTGCTTCAGACTTGGCGCAGCAAGCCTCATCGCACTGTTAAATACAGACTAAATGGCGGCTCAAAACTTCCAAACGCTGTACGCAAACTACTGTTTCATCTCTCAGCTGCATGCATGAAGCAAACCGTCGCTCTAATGTAAAGGTAAAAATGATT